>NC_084839.1:66005196-66308226 GCF_033115175.1 Lepus europaeus | reverse complement strand
GTGGCTGGCAGCTACCGTACTGGACTGCCCAGGTAATGGACCACTCCTGCCATCCCAGAGAGCCCCACTGGACAGCACTAGAGAACATTCAAGCCCGGTTCCCAGTGTAACACAAGAGTTCAAGTGTTCGCTATTGCAGCTGCTGTCGGCACCCTCACCATTCTGTCAACACCACGGTAACCATCAGCACAGCTTAGGGCCGCTCAGAGGTCCTGCTGATGGGAGTGCAGAAGGAGAGTTGACCACAGAACTCACGGGCATCCCCTCTGATCCCTTGGATCAGAGCTGCAGAGGTAGCCTGGACTCCAGCCCACCCTTTCCCTGCCCCTGCAGTGGAGAGGTTCTAGGACAGAGAATCCAGCTCTTGAGAGGTCCAGAATGGGCGAGCCCAGTTACACATACCCTTGAACTTGGTGTTTGCACTTCCCAGCCCAGCCCTGGGGAATCCCTGCAGGTTAAAGGCAAGTTGGCATAAAACGTGTTTCTAAACTATTTCAACTCGGTCCTTGAACATCACGGTGAAGACTTTATCTCAAGACCGTGCCAGAAGCCTTGGCTAAGAATCAGGGACTACCCTCCCACCAGAACATAACACATCTCAAGAGCCCTAAGAATGCGCCCCTCCTGCTCTGTGTCTCCAGCACTTACATAGACTTGCCTTTGTCAGGGCTGGCTGATGGACTTGATGAGATTAACTCATCTGATGCCCATAACTCTTCAAACGAGGGCTTTATTATTGCATTTTAAAGATGCAGAATCCGTGGTTCAGACAGGTTAAATAACTTGCTCAAGGTCACACAGGCAGGAAGTGGCAGTGGCATTGGAATTCATGCCAATTTGGCCACAGGGTCTGTGCCATGCTGCCTGTTTTTGGAAGCCTGTCCTGAAGAAATAAGCCCAAATGCAAACAGAGATGTGTGCACCAGGACAATCACCTGGCACTACCGATAGCAGGGTTGGGCACAGCATAAGTGATGAGGGTTTGGTGAGGCAAATGGCGGCATATACATCACTGTGCAGCCATTTATAACGACTTCCACAGCTTTCTAATGATGCAGTGAAATGGCCATGTTCAAATGAGAAACTGATCAGTTTTTACAAAAAAAGCTTAACTGTTAAAAATGGCACAGAAGTAGTCTGGAAGGAAACATGCCGCTCAGACTGCGCAGGTGTGGGAGTGTGAAACAGGATGGGCCTCCTGCCTTTGCCAATTTACTTAGAAACATTCACTTTCTAGTGGGAGAAAAATTTTCATACCAAAACAAACAAGCTTGAGCACAGCTGTACACGCACCCTCGGTTTTCTTAAAGGTGTGAGAAGGCACCAGGAGCCAGGTGCCACGGGGCCTGCGGAAGACTCAGACGCCCTGCAGAAGGGAAGGGCGGTCCACGGACAGTGCAGTTGTCCTTGGGAGGGGGAGAGGCCGCGGTGCAAGGAAAGCACGGGAGCAGCAACACCTCGGCAGCAACAGCCACGAAAAGGCCTCAGGCCCGACCAGGCAGGGCGCTCGCCTTCCATCCCAGCCCGCCTGCAGCCTCCTGGGCTCCTCCCTCTCTCTCCCCCCTCCCTCCCTCTCAGAGAACTAATGGTGCTCACCAAGCCACCACATCCACTCTGGAAAGATGGGGTCTTGCACAGTTCTTGCTCCTATTGTGTTCGCGCTGCTTTTTTCTTACACAGAGGCACCACCTCCCCAGCTTCTCCAGCAGCTGATAGAAGGGGCCACTCTACAGCCCCAGCCCTGAGGAGGAGCCCGGAGGGAGGGAGGGGGAAGCAGAGCCAGCAGACTGTGACCTTGGGGCTTCTTGGTTCCCTTACTCGCACGCTAGATCAGTTTCAGAGGTTCTCGGACCTGGCTGCATGGTAGAAACCCACTGGGTGCCCAAGCCGAGTTGGAGGAGCGTCTCCAGGGCTGTGCCCTTGGTCCTAGCATCTCCCAGAGCTGCCCAGGTGACTGCCGTGCAGCCGGGCAGAAACCAGTGCCTACCTGAGGCCAAGCGTGACTCACAGGGGCCGTGCGGCTCCTCCCCCTCCTGCTGTGACTTGTGCCTAAAATAATCGAATGAAATCTAATATTAGTAGAAGCTTGAGAAATTTTTCAAAAAAGATAACACCATCTTTTTTCCTTCTCTCAGAAAGGGCAACTGAGAAGCGTCCCCATTATTATAAATGATTGGGAAGAGGAAGGACCCCTCCCCACCCCCAGGTCAGAAAGGCTGCCTTGTGGCTGTCAGCTCTGACTGCCAAGGCAATCATCAGCTTCAAAAATACTCATGCGCGGCCGGCGGCGCCGGCACACCGGGTTCTAGTCCCGGTCGGGGCACCGATCCTGTCCCGGTTGCCCCTCTTCCAGGCCAGCTCTCTGCTGTGGCCAGGGAGTGCAGTGGAGGATGGCCCAAGTGCTTGGGCCCTGCACCCCATGGGAGACCAGGAGAAGCACCTGGCTCCTGCCATCGGATCAGCGCGGTGCGCCGGCCGCAGCGCGCTACCGCGGCGGCCATTGGAGGGTGAACCAACGGCAAAGGGAGGACCTTTCTCTCTGTGTCTCTCTCTCTCTCACTGTCCACTCTGCCTGTCAAAAAAAAAAAAAAAAATACTCATGCGCAAGACTTACCCCAGCGATCCCAACTGAGTTGGACTAGGAGGTAGCCTAGGCATCAGGATTTTTGAAAGCTTCCTAAGCAATTGAAATGTGTGCCCAAGGTTAGGAACCATTGCTTTTACTGTGTAAAGCTTCCTGGTGGGGGCAGGGGCTGTGGCACAGCAGGTTAAGCCACTGCTGGAGATGCCCACACCCCATATCAGCGTCTGCCATAAGTCCTGCCTCCCCTTCCCATCCAGCTTCCTGTTAACGTGCCTAGGAAGCAGCAGATGAAACCCAAACACTTAGGTTGCTGCCAGCTCCACGGGAGACCTGGATGCAGTCCCTGGCTCCTAGCTTCAGCCTGGCCCAGCCCTGGCTGTTGTGGGCACTGGGGAGTGAACCAGTGGATAGAAGCTGCCCTTCTGCCTTTCAAAGTTTTAAAAAGCTTCATGGTGGCTCTCAGCTCTGCCTTCATCAGAATCATAAGGGGTCTTCAAAAAGTTCATGAAAATACATATTGTGAAAAAAAAGATACATGGATTTCAAAATTGTTGCACCAAAACAAACATTTTCATTCCAGCTTTCTATGAGTTTCTTGAAGTATGCTCAGACCATTGGCCCTTTCTTTAATATGTGCAGGCCCCTCTCCTCGGGGGATTTTGATCAGGGAGGATCTAAGGGAGGCTGGGCCGGCTCAGGCTCCTGGAGCTCCCCGGCTGCAGTGGAGACCTGCGGGGCACTCACCTGCTCCCTGACGCGCCTCCCAGGCCTTCAATCAGAAGCCTGTTGGGCTCCAAGTGTCTGCAACAGTGACAGGGTGACAGAGAGGTGTCCTTGTTGCCCTGACGACCTTCCTAAGAACCTCGCCTAGGGCCAGCGTGGAGGCAGGGCTGGTTGGGCCAGCACCAGCACACACACAAGTGGCAGATGTTCCTCTGGTGGGAAAGCCACGGGAGGTCAGCCCCCTGTGACCCTGCCCCGGGGGTTATCTTCCTCCATGACTCAGGACAGCAGCACTGGGGACATCTTGGTGGCACACTGCCACAGTGGCAACAGGGAGCACTCCTAGGGGACTGCCAGCAGCCTGTCTGTGGTTCCCCTGACCACGGTGGGGTCTGTCGCTGAATTCCCTAGCTGAGCACAGCTCCCAAAAGAATTTGCGTGGACACAGCATGGTGGCTGTCGCAGCTGAGGTTAACATTTCCAAACCTCTAGAAGCTCGTTTCCTTACCTTAGAGAGGAAAGGGGCACAACTTCAAATGCAGCTGGGATTGGTGGGATTAGCATAATGCCTGCGATAAACGATACATGTTGTAATTAGCACTTGGCTGGCACTGTTTTATTTAAATGGGATTTTTTTTTTTTTTTTTTGGGAGTCCCAACCCTGAGTTCATTCATAGGGTTTTCAGAGCCCAGTGATGGGGGAGGGGTAAGGATCCTTCTCTCCCAGGGCCTGTGGGAATATTTCAGCATGTGACAGGCTTGTGAGTGCCACCTTCTCATACCCAAGTCCTCCACCCAAGCTCCTTGTCAGCACTGGCACCCTTCTACAAGAGGTCCCATTGCCTTGGCTGCCGCTCAAGGTTAGAAATACAGTGACCCACTCCAGAGTCCCGGCTCTGCAGCCCCGTTCTGGTGGTGGTTCACAGTGGCTGGGGAGAGAAAAGCGATCAGGACTGGCGTAGTCGCGGGGATGCTCACAGCAGGAGTCTAGGGAGAGCCCCTGGCCGAGCTGAGGGACAATGGATGGGCAGACCAGCACGTGGGGCGGGGGTGAGGCACGTGTTTTGGGAGAATGTGATTGTGGAGGGGGGAGTCTGGGGAGAGTGGGGGTAACTGTCTCGGTAGAGACGACGGCAGGAATAGAGATGGACAAATGAGGGTGGTCCTTCATTCACTGTGCAGCACACCCCGAGTGCCCGTGTGGTGGACGCTGTGCGAAAGGGCTGGAGGAGAGGTGACAGCTTCCAGTTGGCTAGAAGCTAAGGTGGTGGGAGGTCAGGTAGAAGGGTGGATCAGGGTCCTGCCTAGAGGAAGCCACCATCTCAGGTGGCCCCCTGGAAGGTAGGGAGCCATTTGGATGCAAAAACTTCAGGTGGGCCTGCTGAGGACCGGGTATGTAGGTGCTGGCAGCGTGGACATTGGTGCTGAGTACCCCGCTGCCACCTTGAGTCTAGGCCTTGGCCAGCTTCCCGCCACTGGGCAAGGGCCAGCGCCCTACAGGGCGAGCCTCTAGCATAAGCTGTTTCTGGACTTCTGCCTTTGCATAATTTTGTCATTAAATGTGAACCAGACAAAAGGCAAAGCCTACCAGGGCCCACTAGGCCCTCAGCCCCGACAGTGTTCTTACTCAGAACTCTGATTGGATCATTTTCAAGAGGCAGCTTCCTGCTGGAGATGCCCCTAGTTTCCACGTTGTGCCTCCCCCATTTAGGAGCAGCTCTCTCTGCCCTGGGTCTACACGGAACCCTGGATGGCGTCTCCCAACATACTGGCCTCCTCAGTTTCCTTACTTAGCAAAGCCTACAAACCCTTTGCACCTCGCTGAATCTGATTCACAAGTCCCTTTCACCCTTTCGAGATTAGAGGTGAAACCAGAAGCCAGATTTCCTGAAGAGCTTCACTGTGGCCTTCCCACCCCAGGGCCTGGTTAGCATGCAGGAGAAGCATCTGGGAGAATAAGGGCGAGCCCAGACCCCGGGTCAGCAGACCTGGGGACAGATTCATCCCTAGCAGAGTGAACACGAGGAGGACAACTGTCTTGGCTTTTCCACGCAAGGATTAAGTGAAAAATTGTATGTTAAATGTATAATAACCCTTAACAGTAGAACAAGTGCCTGAATGCAAACTAAAAAACCCATAAAGGTACCTCCAAAAGTTGGTAGGCAATGGAATTAAAAGATAAGTTTATTTTGGTGCAAAAACATCTTGAAATCAATGCAGTTTTTTCATAATATCGTTTTCCATGAACTTTGGGAAGACTCCTGATGTACTAGGATTTCAGAATTTTTTGCACCAAAATAAACTCACATTTTGTTTTTCCACAAAGATTTTGAAGAAACCTCTGGATTAAATCAGGTGCATTTACAATAAACAGTCCGTGAACAACTCCTCATGAGGCAGCATTAAAGACAAGAGCTGTGTCCCCGGGGTCTCACGTGTAGCGGTTCTGGGACAGTTTTTTCCAGCATTTCCTATTTTCTATTAATCTCAAATCCATCCAGTACCTAGTCCTTTAGCACCAAAATGCTTACACTTTTGCTGATTTTGGACAAAGTGGCTGCTCCAGGGAACTCTTGGGTCTACCTGGTGGCTCCTCGCATCCCTCTGACATCCGGGGCTCAGCGATTCAGGAGTACGCACATAGAGCAACTCCAAGGGCAGTGCCCCCGGGCCAGCCTGGCACAGTGACAGGCCAGGATCAAGTCTCCGTTCAGTTCAACTCACAGGCACTTCAGTCTACAGGCAATGCTTACCAGCAGGCTAGTTGCACCAAAGATAGACTCTTAAAAAGAAAAGCTTAGCTACCACAGCCTTGGGGTGGCAGCAGGCTTGGGGGGAGAGGATGAAACAAAACCAGACTTTAAATCCTGCCTGTGATGTGGGGCTGCCCCTTCCGGAAGTCCCCTGGGGAAAGAAAGTGGTGATCAAACGTTCTCACTGACACCAAGAATCCCACCCTGCACAAAGGCCCATTGTGGAAGCTAAGAGTCTTCCAATCACGTGCTTAGAGCCACAGGCCTGACAAAATGTAGCAGGGGCGTGTCCTTGAGCACCAAGGGAGTGAGACCCATCTGCACCCAGCAGGAGGCTGCTGGCCATGCGGTGGATGCCAAAGCCGCTGTGAACTGTAGCAACGCCAGGGATAACATGGCCAGGGCGCCGTGGACTTGACACACGTGTTCACACATGACCTTGCGGTGCCCTTGCTAATCCTGCAGTGGAGGCAGGCCAGGTATCACTGGTTGTGAGGCCATCAGGGTTCCCAGGAGACTGGTGCCTTCCCCAGCCCCACTGTGACTGGGTAGTGCACCCTAGGCCCTTGTCTACCTCCCGATGTCCCCCTGTGTCCTGGGCCACCAAGTAAATCTTTGCAGGACTAATTAAACGTGCTGACATAGATTAAAAAGCCAAGCACAGCCTGTGTCTCCAACTGACTTAGTATATTTTCTTTCGTCCATAATGAAAAGTCCTGAATACACACATTTGGTTTACAAGTCACCTGGGTTTTTATGAACTGTCAAAATGCAGTTCGTGTTGCGGACACATTGGCTGCCTTTACTCTGCCAAGATCTGGCTCAGCAGCATGTTGGGGTGGAGGTGATTAATCCCAGCCTCTGCTCCCTGCAGGCGATGCCTATGACCAGGAAGGAGTTCGTTTGCTGACACCTTCACCTCCCGTAGCAAAGGCGAGAGGGGCCCCTTTGGGTTCTTCCTAAAGGCTCAGGGTGCGCCCAGCCCAGCCCTGGGGAGCTGGGGAAACAAGACTTCCCACAGGGAGAACATGCTGACATCTCTCTCTTCCCCAGCTGCCACTCCGGGTACGTCGGGGCCCGCTGTGAGCACGCGGACCTCCTGGCCGTCGTGGCCGCCAGCCAGAAGAAGCAGGCCATCACCGCCTTGGTGGTGGTCTCCATTGTGGCCCTGGCTGTCCTCATCATCACGTGTGTGCTGATACAGTGAGTATCTGCTGTCTGACAGCCAACCAGGGTGTTGTCAGTGGAGAGAAGAGGAACATTAGTGACTCTTGGTGTGCTACAGTGGCCACGCTGCGATCCTGGGTGGGTGGGTCTGTGCACTTGGGAGGCCTGAAGGTGCCTCCCTCTCCACTATAAAGGACAGAAAAGTGCTCCAGAAAGAACGGGAAACAGCTCCCAGCCCCTAGTGAGCAGTAGCAGAAGCGCTTCCTCGCTGCAGAAGGCACTTTGCACATGCTGTTATTAAAGCCGGTGCCCACCGCTCTGCACAGCATCTCCCACCCCGCCACCGCCTCCAACCTCGGGCTCCCTGTGGCATCTTACAGAAAGCCGTCCTGAGCCCTGCCCCTTGGTGGGAGTGTCCTGACCCCTTTTGCTTGCTCCATATGCCACCTGCACTGCCCTGCCAAGTCAGAGATTCTTCCCAGAATCTGGTACTGTGCTAGATGTATTCCCTGGAAATAGCTGCAGCCTAAGTTATACTAATTGGCTATGACAAGGAATTCACAGACCGTTTAAAGGCTATGGGCCCATTCAGCACAGATAACACATGGCAAAGGCAGTTAGTGGACAGGCCACTTTGGGCAAGGGCCGGAATAAGCAGCTACATGTTAACGCAGGAAACCAGAGGTCAGCCCTCCAAGGATGCCTAGGTTTGGGACAGAGAGGCAGAGACTCGGTCCTGTTGGTTTGTTGCTATTGTAACATCAGAAGCACAGGCCCCCTCGTTCTGGCAGCAAACAAGATGCCTCTTGGAGCCCCAGCTTTCTGGCAGTAGCCACAGCCTGCACACATCCTGCTTCTGGACCAAGCCAGAATTAGGCGGTGAGGGATATGGTGTGAACCGGGCTCGCCTTCCCTTCCTCCCCAGGCAGTGTCCATTTCGGTGCCAGGTGTCCTGGGGAAGCAGGTTTGCTGGGAGGGGCCAAGCAGCCCCGATTCAGACTTGGGCATCACCTGGGCTCTGACACTCATGAACACTCTCCATGTGGGCAAGAGCAGCCTGTTGGGCCGCTGGGCTCATCCCCCGTCACCAGCTGCTTGTGCGCTCACCCATCACTTCCACAGTCCTGATGTTGTAGCCAGGAGGGGCCCAGAACCTTAACAACAAAACTGGGGCCAGCACCAACACACCCATTAGCTGCCCCCAGAGTGCCAGCTCTGTGTCCACAGGCCAACCTGACTCCAGCTTCCCGGATGCTGGAGGGGACTGGCCACTCGCCCGGCTGCTTTCTCCCTAAAGAACAACGTTGGATAACTCCCAGGTACTGAAGGCCTGAAACAGACATCAAGTCTAGGCTCAGGCTGGCAGGGCTGTGCAGGCTTAGGAGGAGGTTATAATCGGAGAAACTGAAGTGAATGTTCCTGGATGCTCCAGAAGCCTGGCCATCTCATTCCCAGGGAAGTACCCACTCCCACCTCTCCTGTCCCTTCCCAGACTAAGCCCTCGAGCTCTCCAGGCTGCTGGCCGCCTGGGCATGGGGCCAGGCTGAGATCGCTGTATTTCATGCTAGAGGGATATATAGGCTCTGATCCCACTGCCCTGGGGCTCTTGCCTGGAAAGGGACCGAGACAAGTTTGCCTGGCCAGCTGACTGCCAGAAAGTCACCGATGCACCTGGAATCGAGGCCCTTAGATTTGTGTGGCGTGGAATGGCCTGGTCCCAGCCCCAACTCTGTAAGTCATGCGAGGCAGACTGTCCTGGCCTCCCCTTTTCTACCCAGGACAGAAATAGGTGGTCCCAGGGCCCCCTGCTCAGCTCTGTCGTTTAAAGATTCAGAGCCTGGTAACCTTCCCCAGCTTGAGAGGCCAGGGCGGGGACTGCGAGATGCCACCTGGCACTGAGAGAGAAGCACAGGACAGGCTTGTTGTCTGTCTCCCTGTGGACACAGGTCAGCTGGGAGGCTCTGCCCAGCCCCGCCCCTGGATGGCTTGCAGTCACTCTAACCTTCGTGTGTGTACAAAGCCCGCCGACATCCCATGGGTAGCTAACGTCTCACCCAAAGTTTCCTTCTGTGCTGCTGCTTCCAAGTTCCCTGGTTCTTTTTTCACACCAGCTCCGGAACGTGCTTGCTCCTGCCCACAGGCAGAGGCTGGCGTCTTTGCAACCCTTATGCTTCGGGACTCCTGGTCACACAGGTTTACAGAGAAATTGGATTTTCCAAAACTAGAATGTTATCCTCAGAAGATTGAAAGCCATCGAGTTCCATGACTCATTCTCGCCTCTTTTCCCTGGGTCAATTCAGCCCATTCAAGTTCCCCGCTTTGCTGCTGGCAATAGCTCATGAGACCTCCTAAGGCCGCGCAGCCCTGCCAGCCGGGGCAGCTGCGCTGTCCCAGACCCGATGTCTGTTTCTAGGCCTTCGGTACATTTTTGCAGTTACTCAACGTGTTCTTTATGGAGAAAGCAGCCGGGCGAGCGGCCAGTCCCCCCCAACATCCAGGGAAGCTGGAGTCCGTTCGGCCTCTGGGGCAGCCAGTGGGTGGTTTGGTGCTGGCCAGCGTCCGTCCCAAAGGACCGCTGCCCTGCGAGCGCCACAGCCCCCAGGAGGGGGCTGCTCGAGAGGCCCCCGCCAGGCCCCCGCCCAGGCTGTCTTCTCTGTCTGCAGCTGCTGCCAGGTCCGGAAACACTGTGAGTGGTGCCGGGCCCTCGTGTGCCGGCACGAGAAGCCCAGTGCCCTCCTGAAGGGAAGGAGCGCCTGCTGCCACTCGGAGACAGGTAAGGAGCCGCGCCAGGGCGGGCCGGCTCGGGGACCACCTCCGAGCCGGGCGGAAGTTCTTGGAAGCAGGAAGGGGCTCTTAGGTTCAGCAGGTCAAGCTTAGTTTCTTCTAAGGTGTGCTCAGCTTATCCTTGCTGGTGACTGTGTGGCCTGTGACAAGTGCCCGGCTCTAGTAGAGAGTAGGAAGAAAGGCTGGAGGCAGCTGGAAGCCCAAGAGCATCCCTCCCTGGGTCTCTCTCAGTAACCAAGGTAACCGGGCAAGAGCACGACCTTGGGCTTCGAGGCCCACAGCTCTTGAGGATCACACACATTCATCCTGGTGATGGCCTCAGAGATGTGGGTGAACGGAGCCCTCTAAAGGCCCGTGTGGGTCCTCCCACGAGTCAATGCGGGAACCCGGGGAAGAATCTGGGGCTGCGGAGGCTCCCCTCACACGTTCCTCCATGGCCTGGGGAGGGGACCATCCCTTGAGCTAAAGGCAAATTTTATTTTTCCTTGTAGCACCAATAGAAAACTACTTGATTCTTTTTTAGAAAGAGTATAAACTTTATAGCATTTGTCTGGACCTCAGCAGAGCTACATGACAGTAGAGCAGGTTTCTTGTCACTTTTTCCTGGGCCACATTTAATAAGTTACCTTTGAATCTGAGGATGGGTCTGGCCTTTTGGAGATGACCTGAGGCTGAAGCCCCTCTCCCTGGGGGGATGCACACCTGCACCACCTCAGGGACCACCCCTGGGCCAGGGGAACCATGGGAAGGACCAGGGGAGGAAGAGGCTGAGCTAGACTGAAGAGCTGAGGGCAGTGTCCATGCTGCCTCACCTCGACAGCCACAGAGAACACCTGGGGCCCCTTCTACCACCCAGCCACCCGCTGCCAGGGAACTGGCCACAGACCGCTGGAGGTCCTCAGGATAGGGTGCACCCACACCCTCCCCCTTCCTCTTCTGCTGCAACCCATTTAGCTCTCAGGCAGCTTGCTGCCTGCCTTTGGCACTGAAAGCACAATTTCTTGAGGTTGAACCAGTAGACTCTAAACTCGGGCCCGACTTCCTGAGAAGACCAAAGAAGCAGCGGCTGATGCCGTCTCTGAGTGCCAGGCCCGCATGACCTAGCCTGTGTTTCCTCCCTCCTAGTGGTCTGAAGAGCCCAGGGGCGGAGTCTGGCCAGGTGGACTGCAGCAGCCTGCAGAAGAAAGGCCTTCCTCAGGACGGCGCTGCAAGGCATGCTGGGGCATGCCAGCACACCTCTCCGACTTTGCCTGCCATCACCTGCGCAGCCTTTTTGCCCTGTTTGGGCCTTTAAAACTCTGCCAAGAACTCTGTCTGCTCGGGTTGTTCTTTGTGACCAAGAAATCAGTGGACCAGGATGGAGAGACTGGTCCAACGAGAACTGCAAAGGGTAGACTTCCTGTTTACCGATGGCAGGTGTGTCATCGGCGTCCGAGTCCAGGTGTGTGCGGTTACCTGCTGCCAGGCACAGCATCCAGGCTGGATTTCTTTGTGATGCGCCTGCTCCCCAGCACAGAACGCTGTCCAGCACCGGGGGCTCCTACAGTCACTACAGTTTCCTCCCATCTGCTTACTGGGGAAGGAAGCAGCGAAGGGGAAGCTGCCTGTCGTTACAGGAAGACACTGAGCTTAAGAAGAGCCACGTCCTCTAACCCCGAGGCCCTCAACCATTCTGATGGGCTCCATGGACACTGCCCTCAGAGCTCATCTGTTATTTATTAGATGGATAATGGTTCTATTTTTAATCTCTTAAGTCAACGTAAAAAGCATACACCCCTCCCGACTTGTACATTCATGATGTATGTATTGTTATACTGATCAGAAACACCGGCCTCTCTGGGACACGTAGGGTTTGGGGAGAGGCCCCCGGTGGGGGGGGTGGGGGGCGAGTAGAGACGGATCTGGAAGTTGGGTTCCTGACAGAAGCAAGGACTGGGGTTCAGAGGCCCTGCCACCATTTAGGACACAAAGCAGGAAAACGCTCCAGATGCACCCAGGTAGGAAAGTTAGCCGAGCCCGCCCGTCTGCAAAAGCCAGCCTGTGTGCCTCTGCCCAGGACAAACAACGTATACGCCACCACGCAGTGACTGCACAGATGGACTTCCTCGTGTGCCCCGCCCAGCATTACAGGCCAAATCCATGGAAAGGGGGACCAGTCCTGTAATTTCCATTTGGTTGCTTGCTTGGTTGGTTACTTTATTTTTAAAGGAGAAACGTTAACTTTCCTATTTATTTTCAAGCATTAGGAGAAATATTCCAGTGGCTTTTGCTTTTCCGTTCAGGATGCTGGTTTTATTAACAAAAAGGCTGGATGAGCCATCTCCACCATGTGGGTCTGAGTTTGCCCTCAAGAAGAGGAAGGGCTGGGCTGTCCTGAACATGGGGGGATGCTCTGACCCCCGGGCCCGCCGTGGGGAGCAGGGAACCCCTCCCAGTGAACAGCAGGGAGCTCATGCCCAGGAATTTTCGTGAAAATTTAGAACCAGAATAATATAGAAACTCTGTGTGGGGAAAGTTTCGTACTAGTACTGGAAAAGTACAAGATTTCCACGTTAAGCCTTCATTGCATCTAGCTTATCCCACCAGGAGAGGGATATGTCAAGTTGGCTTAAACTTTCCATTAGGAAATTGTATCCTCCCCGAGTTTCTTCTTCCCTGAGATTCCTCATTGCTGCTTTGTAACTGAGACAAACACGGGAGCTGGATCTTCGCTTTGGCATTCTTGTTTCATGATGCCACACCTGATGTGCTAACTGCAGAAAAACCAGAGCTGGCCCCTAACTGTGTCATGACTGAGCTCCAGGTTCTTGGTTTTAGTTTTCTTTTTTTCTTTTTATTTACTTAGATTCAAGTTTGCATTGCTTGGGCTGGTCCTATAGCAGCAGATGTGTGGGCCACGGCACGACGGTAGCAGCCTGCTCAGAGAGCAGCCGCTGTCGCTGGTTTTTAGGCACCAGTTTACACCCAGCTTTCTCATCAGAACTTCCTGAAAGTCTGAGATTGTGGCTCAGAGACTGATGAAAGTGGAGTGGCATCCCTTGGGGTTACTTTAAGAATTCTTTTCTCAGTCTGCTGGAGAACCGTGACGATCCGACTGCTTGGGAAGAGGGTGAGCTTGTGTGGACATGTTCTGTGGGGCTTTCTTCACCCAGCCATTGGAAGCATCAGTGCCCGCCTAAAGACAGTGTCAACAGCTGGCGCCCAAGAGACTCAGCAGAGGCTGAGAAGCTGAGCACTGGTGGCCAGTGGAAGCACGGGCTCCCTGCAAGGACTTTAGATTGGGCGTCTCCCAGATGCTGTGGTTTTGGGGTCCAGCAGGGGGCAGCTGCTGGCGCCCCCTTCCTGGCGCCTGTACCACCAGGCAGTGGACAGGTGTAAACACACTCCTCCCAGACAGGTCCTTTGTCAACCAGCGAGTGAAACAGCGAGTTGGAAACAGTTGCTGGGTCAAGGCAGGCCTGTGTGGACTGTGAGAGGGCGCACTTGCTCCCTGGGTGCTTTTTCCTTCAGAAATCAAGTCACCGCTGAGCATCAGCCGCCTGTCACTTGGCGGCAGTGGTGGTTCTCTGGCGAGCCGTATCCGTGTTCTCTTTGCAGGTGTAAAATAGCGCTGCTAATCCATCTCTGCAGGTTCCCTGTGTTTCTTTGCCCTTCAGAAAGCCAGTGCTGGAGACGAGGCAAGCCTTCCAGGGGCCCGACCTGGTGCACAGCCACACACCTGGCAGGGGGAGTATAGCTGCTTCGAAAGGCTCAGGAGACCCTGAAAAGCCCCATTAAGAACCTTTTTACAATAGGGCTCCAAATCTTTTCTAGAGCCTGGGTCTTCCCGCTGCTCTCTGGGCTACAATGTTTTCTTCTACCACAGCCAAGCCTAATCCAGCAGGCAGGGCCGCCACTGAACTCAAGTGGAACCAAGCAAGGGGTGAGCTCCCTGTCGGGTCCCAGCACAGGAGCTGGGCAGAACGGCCTGACCGGGCTTTCTCCTGAGGAAGGAGAAGGGAGAGGGTGACATTCTCCCACCCACACTGGTGAGGGAGGAGGATGTGTGGTTCCCGAACTTCTTGAGGATGTTCTGTGCATGTCTAGAAAGCCGTCCAGGATTTTCCAGTCAGGTTTTTCAGGGCATGGGCCCCCTCCCCCACCAAGTTGCTTTTCCACACTTTGGCAGGGACGCACCAACAAGCCTCTCGCTCTGCACGGGAGACCCCTGCCCAGCCAAACGTGAACAGTCCCAGCCAAAGAAGGATCCAGAAGCCCAGAACCACGGGATGTCCTAGAAACAAGACCAACACGTGTGTTTGTCTTTAGTGTTCTCAAGTACAACCTATTCTCTCTAGGCCTGGATTTTACCAGCCTTCCAGAAAGATCTAGCGATGCACACACAGAGGATACTGAACAGCAAGCCAGCCCTGCTAGAGAAATCTTACTGAAATGTTCAACTTTTCGTTACCTTTGTTATAACATGATGCTTTTTTTTTTTTTAGAACTCATTACTCTGACTTCTGTATATGTTGCACTGAAAAGGTTAATATTTAATGTTTTAATTTATTGTGTGGTAAGTTAATTTTGACTTCTGTAATGTGTTAATGTGATTAGCAGTTCTTTTCCTTAATATCTGAATTACACTTAGAGTAGTGAGCAGTATAAGATGCAGTTGTGTCCGTCAGTGTTGTGCGTTGTTGTCCAGTTGTACTGTACTTTATTTGGAAGGATGAAGGAATGAACTTTTTTCCTAAATCAAGAGTGGAGTTTTTCTTTAATGAGATGGAGGTATTGCCAAAGCAAATGACGATTTCTCCCTGCAAATGCAGATGAGGAGAAGAGAGATTTGCCAAGTGTGGGAATCATAAATGAACCATGGCTGATGCCTGTGGTACCTGACAAAATCAGGTTCTCTGAAATTCTTCCCACATTCAGGTTTTCATCTGTGTGTCCCACAGTGCTGGCTGATGTGGAAGAGAAAACACAGCCCACAGTCCTTGCCCCAAATCAACGATGTCTGGCTGGAGGACAGACGGACACACAGAAGCCATTCTGGACTATTTGTGGACAAAACACAAGGGTACTAGGAAACAATAAGGGGGACAGGATGTGTCCAGAGCTGTGGTTCTCAAAGTGTGGGCCCCGGTTGGCAGCAGCAGTATCACATGGGAGCTTGTTACAAATGCAAATCCCCAGGCCCGGCCCAGATCCACTAAACCTAGGGATGTCGTGCACCCCCTCTGCCCTCCAGGCGATTCTGACGGCACCCTCAAATCTGTGCACCTTGGTGCTACAGGACTTGGTGAAGGAACCAATCAGTATGGGGCAACAGCGCTTAGGAAAAGCTTTGTGGAGACCTGGCAGAGGAAGTCAACATTTTACCGGCTAGAGTTGGCATCTAATCGCCATCAAAGTATGGCCTTGAATGGTGGCCTGCATCTATCGAGATCTCGGTTCAATCTGTCCATTTCCCAGCATCCGCAGTCAACTTGCCTGCCCCCTTCCCACTGTCTGGTCTCTAACCGTAGGGAGATGTTCTGAAACTGTCAACCCCCTTCCGTAAGCCCATGGGACAGCCTCTGTACTTCCCGCCCATGCGTGGGCCTCGCCTGTGCCACACATGAACACCTCATGGCAAAGCAGCCAAGGGTGAGCCAGCTGCAGAATGGCCCAGTATCTCGGTCCCAGAGAAGGTTCAGCTCTTTGAGGCAAGGGACGAGCCAGTGGAGCCTGTGATCCAACCTCCGGAGAGGGTAGGATCAGCTTAACCTGCAGAAAGCTGGGAGCCCAGGCAACTCGTCTTCCCGAGTCCCCTGGCCTGTCCCCGTGCCCAGAGAGAGCCTTCACCCACCTCTCCATGGAGCACAAGCATTGCCATGCGTTCCTGCTCATGACCCCAGTCCATCTGCAGGGACATCCGAAGGCCTGATTCCTAACCTTCGGGATTCCCCACGGCTCCCCCATTTTCCCCTCCTCCTGCTGCTGACACTGCCTGCCCGCAAGAACCCGGGGCCAGGCGCACTGCTCTGGTGCAGGGACGACCCAGCCCAGGGAAAACACCTACAAGCTTTAGACTGCGTCAGGCCCTTTCTCATCACAGGACCTGCAATAGACAACTTCAAGTCCACGTTCCAGGTCATTTGGGCGCAGTTATTCTCCTCACACCTGGTACCCCTGTTATTCCTGGTTTCTGTGTGCCCTATCCCTGCCTGGCCCAGCGCTGGGGTGTCTGAGTCTAACCTGAGCCTTGCCTCCACCCACTCAAGCTCAGAGCTCCTGGCCCTGGAGCCTCCTGGAGTTCCTGCCCCAGCACTTGGCTCCTGAACCCTCTTCATGAGGTTTGCTGTCTGCAGGACTTGCTCCATGCAGCAGGCCCCAAGTTCTCTGCCACGGCCTTTCACCTCCAACCCAGGGAGCAACTCGCCCAAGGGCACAGCAGCGGGGACTAGCAATGTCCGTCTCACCCCAGATCAGTGAGGGATTCAAATGCATGGGGGTGGACTCTGAGCGTCTTTTGAAACCTCTCCTAGTGCCTCTAATCCAATCCCTTCTGCCCTCCGGAATATACCAAGTCCCAGGGAGCAGGGAGCTCGGAACTCTGAGCACCTGCTACATCCCCAGGGCATCGCGTATGTTCCTCCACACCGAGTCCATCACTCCGTGGTAGTGCTTGGGGAAACTCAGAGGCTTGGGCCTCCTTGCAAGTGGAATCATGTAAGGCAGAGAAGCAGAAGAGCTGTGGGCAGCAGAGCGCCACGTGACTAGTGCTGGAGGTCACACACAAGTGGACAAGCTTTTCAGGAGCCAAGTGTGCCAAATTCACGGAATAAACAGGGCTGGCATGATCCTAAGCGCCATTCAACTGCTGTCTAACTCCAGGAGGCCCCCCTCTCTAGATCCTCCAGTGACCTTCAGGTCAAGGTCAAGGCAGACATGGGAGGGAAAGAGTCATGAGAAATACTTCCACAGAGTCCCTGGCAAGCGAGGAGAGCAGACACGGTGGTGCAGTGGGCTAAGCCACCACTTAGGGAGCCTGCATCCCACATTGGACTGCTGGTCGGAGTCCTGGCTGCTCTGTCCCCCCTACCTTTTTTTTTTTTTAAAGATTTCATTTATTTGAGAGGTAGAGTTACAGACAGTGAGAGGAAGAGAGAGAAGAAATGTCCTCCATCTGCTGGTTCACTCCCCAAATGGCCGCAACAGCCAGAGCTGAGCCGATCCGAAGCCAAGAGCTTCCTCCGGGTCTCCCATGTGGGTGCAGGGGCCCAAGTGCTTGGGCCATCTTCCACTGCTTTCCCAGGCCACAGCAGAGAGCTGGATCAGAAGTGGAACAGCCAGGACCAGAACCAGCACCCATATGGGATGCCAGCACCGCAGACAGAGGATTAACATACTGCACCACAGCGCCGGCCCCTGCTCTGTCCTGATCTAGCTTCCTGTTAGTGTTCCTGAGAAGGTGTCATGCCAGCTCCCTACTCCAAAGATGCATCCCTGGCAGTAATTAGGCCCCAGAGACTAGAGTGACCACACCAAGTCCCAGTGATGTGGCCCCACAAAACCCCAAAGACCAGCCCCCAAGGCACCAGCCCCCACTACATGCCCCTTCAGTCCCAGGGGTGGCGATGGCTTCCCATGGTTTCCAGCTTGTCTGTCAACCTTCCATTCCTTGCCCTTTATCTTCCAATGATGCTTAACCAAAGGTTGACAATGGGTTCACCCCTTGCTTCCTCCCTGAAGCCCCCCAGAGCCTCCATGAGAAGACAGCCCCTCCCTCCTTGTGCTGGTGTGCTATCATTTGGTTGTCCCCAAGGGACTCATGTGTTGCCATTTCAGCTCCATCCTGAGGCATTAAGAGGGCAGAGGCTTAATCCAACTGTGGGATTCAGAGATGGGGCCTTTGGGAGGGGTTAGGGTTAGATAAGGTCATTGGGGAGGGCTGCTGTGACGGGATCCTAGTAGCTCTTAGAAGAGAAAGACAGCCGGCGCCGCAGCTCAATAGGCTAATCCTCTGCCTGTGGCACCAGCACCCTGGGTTCTAGTCCCGGTCAGGGTGCTGGACTCTGTCCCAGTTGCTCCTCTTCCAGGCCAGCTCTCTGCTGTGGTCCAGGAATGCAGTGGAGGATGGCCCAAGTGCTTGAGCCCTGTACCTGCATGGGAGACAAGGGGAAAGCGCCTGCCTTCTGGCTTTGGATCAGATCAGCGCTGCGCGCCGGATGTAGCAGCCATTTCGGGGGGGGGGGGGGGGTGAACCAACGGAAAAAGGAAGACCTTTCTCTCTGTGTCTCTCTCTAACTCTGCCTGTCGAAAAAAAAAAAAAAAAAAAGAGGAAGACACAGAGACTCCCCATCTCTCACCCTGTGATGCCCTGCCCTGCCTCAGGACTCTGCCAGCAAGAAGGCCATCATCTTTTGCAGCCCCTTGACCTTGGACCCCCATAACTGGGAGCCCCAATAAACCTCTTTTCTTCATAAAGTTACCCATACCTGGGGTTGGCACTGTGGTGCAGCAGGTCAAAGCACCACCTGCAATGTTGACATCCCATGTGGGCACCAGTTTAAGTCTCAGTTGCTCCACTTCTGCCCCAGCTCCCTGCTAACATGCCTGGGAAAGCAGTGAAGGATGGCCCAAGTGCTCAGGCCCCTGCACCCATGTGGGAGACCAGGAAGAAGCTCCAGGCTTTGGCCTGGCCCAGCCTTGGTTATTGTAGCCATTTGGGGAATCAATCAGAGAAGGTCGGTCTCTCTCTCTCTCTCTCTCTCTGTGTGTGTGTGTGTGTGTCCCCTTTTCTCTGTAACTCTGCCTTTCAAATAAAATAAGTCTTTAAAACCTACCCTCAGATATTCTAAGAGCACAAAACTACTACACTCCCCAAGGAACCCAAAGCACTGTATGCACACTTCCGATGGAATCCAACTCATTCTGCTGAACCATTTGTTCCTCCAGGAGCTGTCTGTGCCCTAAGCCATCCTATGCCCCAAGTGGTAGCTCTTCAAGGTCAAGAACCTCTGTGCTGTGCACCTTTGCAGTCCAGCCCTAGCATTTACCCTAATACCTAGGGCATGATGGATAATGCAGTAACAATTTATTGAAAAAGTCATCGGATATATTGAGTTTTATTTGGACCAACATGTGTGTCTGGAGGCAGAGGAGCAACATCATACAGAGCCCCTGGGTTTGTGGGGCCACATTACTGGGACTTGGTGTGGTCACTCTAGTCAGCACCTCGGAGGTCCAATAGGTCTTTTCCACCCTCCCCAGTTCCCTGTCTACCAGGAATAGCTTTGCTTCTGGGTATAATACACCATATGTTCCGGCCAGGAGCTTAGCAGGACTTCTGCCCCAGGCACTCTGATGGGCGTCTTTAACCCCTTCACCATTCTACTGTTAGTCCAGCACAAGAATTTCGTTCATTGTTTTCCTGGCTCTGTTTATGTGCTGACTAATGGTCCACACCCAGCAGCCTTCCTTCAGGAAAGCGCCAGGCTCTGAGCCCCGTGAGTTGCTCATGGCTGAAGATGAGAAGACTGTACACGGAGACAGGAGAGCAGTAGGAGGGGTTTTCTCCTGAGCCATTAGCATGATTTCTTTCTTGGGGTTGCTTCCTATAGATGCTAGTCTGTTTTTCGGAAGCACTCAGATCACAACAGTCAATGATGCGAATTACAACCCTGTATCAGTTGAAACCCAACATCTAGTCAGAAATACACAGTGTGTGTGTGTAGGAGCAATCCAGCTGCTGACATTGCTACAAAATCAGGTCCCTTCTCCCTAAAGCCAGCCTTTGACATTTTTCTGCTTTAAAACGTGGGTTCCCCCAAAGGTAAGGTCTGAGATCAGAACTTGGACGATTTATTTCAGAGGTCATAGGAAGCTGGAATGAGGGGTCTAGAAGAATTAGAGAACGAGGAAAAGCCAAAGACGGGTGTCTTACAGAGCCTCACTGTGCAAAACAGGGGCTCAAGCCTGCTGGTCCCCTGTGGAAGAAATGTGTAGCATGCCAACTTCAAACTGAGCCTCTGAAGATCAGAAGGCTGGGGTTAGCCACTGTCTGCCATCACTCAGTGGCTGAGAGTCGCCACAGGATCGTTAACTCCCCACCAGCATACACGTACTGATTTACGAGGCCTGGTGGGGTGGCCATTTAGCACAGTGGTTAATCTGCTGCTTGCTATACCCACATCCCGTATCAGAGCGCCTGGTTTGAGTCCCAGCTCCTCTGCTTCTGATTCCAGCTTCCTGCTAATGCACACGTGGGCAGCAGATGACAGCTCAAGGACGTGGGTACCTGCCACCCACAGGGAAAACCAGGTCGAATCCCAGGCTCCTGGCTTTGACCTGAAATAGCTCTGGCTGTCCCACGAGTGAACCAGAGGATGGAAGCCCTCTCTGGGTCTCTTTTCCTTTCAAATAAACTTAAAATGTCTTTGAAAAGGAAAAAGAGGCCTCATGGGTGACAGCAATAGCACAGAAAGGTTCTCCAAAGCTACGATTGAAATTGGATGGTCCGAGGACAAATGCTACAGCAAGAGGAAAGCATCCAACTTTGAGATTATAATTCAGTAACATTGTGATCATCAGCTTTTTCATAATATTCATTGTTTTTCTTGAAAGCAGAAATTCTTTTCCACATGGAGATATTCTGGTGCCCTGGAGTACTGACCCAAGTAATGGCCACTCAGCATTCTGCCCCTGAGGCTCCTAGATCCCTCTAATGCATTCCATCTGCCGGCTGAAGAGCCGCCCTTCCTACAGGAGAGCCTGGCTTGGTGAACGGACTGTGATGGGCCCATAGGAGCCTTGGGAATCAATTTGCTGGTCACAGAAGTCACAGCTTTCTGATTCCTTCAGAGATTTTTCTTAAAGGAGAAAACCAATGTCAGAGTGAAAAAAAAAAATGGGACTGGAGGGGCCAGCACTGTGGCACAGCAGCTAAAGCTGCCGCCTGCTGTGCCAGCAGCCCACGTGGGCACTGGTTCATGTCCCGGCTGCTCCACTTCTGATCCAGCTCTCTGCTGTGGCCTGGGAAAGCAGTGGAAGATGGCCCAAGTCCTTTGGCCCCTGCACCCACATGGGAGACCTGGAAGAAGCTCCTAGCTCCTGGCTTCGGATCAGCCCAGCTCTGGCCATTGGGGCCAATCGGAGAGTGAACCAGCAGATAGAAGACCTCTCTCTCTCTCTCTCTCTCTCTCTCTCTCTCTCTCTCTCTCTGCCTTTCCTCTCTCTCTGTAACTCCGACTTGCAAATAAATAAATAAATCTTTTTTTTAAGGGACTGGAGGAATGAGACCAGCTGTAATAGGCTCTGGACAAACAGATGATTCAACAGAGAAAACCACTTTCACAGAAAGAGCAACCGTGGAATAGGTTCCTGGAGGAAAGAACATGTCCTGCCTAACAGAAGAGAGAAAGGCCCCCACCTTCCCAAGCTCTGTCCAGCCCTGGCTCCCACAATAGCCAGCTGTGCAACAGACTCTGCCCTCTTGAGCCCCTGACCTTTGACAATAATTCTCTTTCCACTTGAGCCATCTTGAGTGCATTTTTATTTCCATAAACAAACAAAACAAAAAAACCTGCACCAGCCTCTCCAAGGGCTGCTACATGGGATTTTCCATCTTATTTACAAGACAACAATCTTATTAGTAGCTCTTCACATGCAACTCTCCTTGCTTTCTTGGAAAGCTCTTTCTCACTCCCCCTAAACCAGGCTAGTTCCTTTGTAGCCCTCAGGGCTCAGTTAAATGGCACCTCAAAGAGAGGCTTAGGATCCACTCTTTCCCGACTACTCATCACAGTCCAAGTACTCTTCACACACTTCCTACACTGAACAACACAATTTAGAAGTATACACATTAGCTTACTAGATTAATGTCTGTCTCCTCCACTAGATAAGCTCCCCAAAGGCATACATTATATCTGTTTTTCTCAGCCCTAAACATTTAGCATCAAACCCACTACCTGCTAAGTAGGAGGTGTCCAAATGTGTTGGGTGGGCTGATGGATGGAAAAACTCCTGCATTTGGATAAAGCCACTAAATCATGAATTGTTAGTTGGAAACATTGAAGTATTATGGGATCGTGTACACCGGTAGTTTAAGAACTTTTACATCCAAATTCTAAATCCACTGAAGATATGCTACCATGAAAGAAAATGAAGACATTTTGCTGCAGAAGCAAAGGTGAGGTAATTCGCCAGCAGTCTCACACAGTGAATGCATTGAAGAGCACTCTTCCGGCAGGAGCACGACATCATGTGAGATGCAGAAAGCAACGGAAGTGCCAGAAAGCAAGATGATACATCCATACGATTACACAAAGCAACAGAAGCAAAGTCAGGGGTATGTCTGAAGAGCTCAAAGATCCAACAGCAATCACACATGCGCCAGGGAAGGGAGGGGTGAGCTGCTCAAAGTCCTCTTGCACTACACAGAAAGTGGTCAGACTATTAATTTACATTAGACCTCAACAGCTCATGCTCAAGTATGCATTCGGTAATCATTAGGACAACTGTTAAAGTAAAACAATGTGTAACTAATCAGCTAACAGCGTGAATACACTGGGAATTTAAAAATAATTGATCCAAAAATGAAACAATATAGGAGAGAGAAGACACTAAAAACTGGAGCAGATTATTTAAACCCCATTGGTAACTGAATTAAATGTAAATAAGCTTAAAATTCTTAAGATTAAAACACTGGATTTTTTAGAACCTGTAACTATGTATTGCTTGTAAGAAATGCACCCTAGAGTAAGGATACAGAAAACTGAAAGTAAAAAGAAAAAATAGGGCCAGGTGCTTAGCCTAGTAGTTAAGACGCCTGCATCCCACATCAGCGTGCCTGGGTTCAACACCCTGCTCCAGCTCCCGACTCCAGCTTCCTGCTACTGCAGACTCCAGGAGGCAGTGGTGATGGCTCAAATAATCAGGTTTCTGCCACCAATGTGAGAAATCTGGATTGTGTTCTGGGCTCGCAGACATTGGGGGGGGGGCAGTTTCTCTCTCTCTCCTCCCTCTCTCCTCTCTGCTCCTCCCCCTCCCCCTCCCCCTCCCTCTCCCTCCTTCTCCCTCCCTCTTCCTACTCCCTTCCTCCGTCCCTATTTTTTAATAGAAAAAAATAGACTAGGGCCCAGTATTGTGACACAGTGGGTAAAGTCACTGCCTATGATTGCTGACATCCTATATGGATGCCTATTCAAGTCCCAGCTGCTCTACTTCCAATCTACCTCTCTGGTGGGAGGTGCCTGGAAAAGCAGCGGAAGACAGCCCAAGTACACCCAGTGGAAGACCACAGTGAAGCTCCTGGCTCCTGGCTTTGGCGTAGCCCAGCCCCAGCCATCACAGCCATTTGGGGAGTGAACCAGCAGATGCAAGGATGCCCCTTCCTCCTTTTCTTTCTCTAACTGCCTTCAAGTAAACAAGTACAGTTGTTAAAAAAAAAAAAAATCTGTAAGAATGTCAAAAGAAAGCTCATGTAGCTATACTCAAAGTAGACTTCAAGTCACTTCATATTGAAAAAAAATTACCATGAAGATGCAAAAATAAACATTTGTGTGTAGCTAATAGTCCATTTTCGAAAAGATATAAAGTAAGAATGCACACACGAGTATGAAGCCTTCCCAACACATAAGGTACTGTTTAGAAAGCAGAAAAACACTTGGGGCCAGCACTGTGGCATACTGGGTAAACCTCCACCTGCAGCACCATGCTTCTGCCACTGATTTAGTGGCAGGATGGTTTCACAGTGAGAACACAACTCAGACATAAGTCTACCTAGGTTCAAATGCCAGCTCTGTAACTTATTAACTCTGAGACCTTTGGTGAGCCTTCACTGTAAAATGGTGTGGCCGTTAATGAGTGGTTGTAGATATTAAACCTGCAAATTCTGTAAGGTTAAATAGTATTTGGCACACAATATAGGCTGTTATGTTCATTGTCCTCCTCTACGCGTTGATGTACTGTGATCTTCAACCAAACAGAAAGAAATACAAACCTTCTGTGACCTTACTTATGTGTCTGCCTACTTATGGATCTGAGGACTTAAAAGTCTCACTTGAGTATGACTGGCTGCTCTATTCAGGGCTTAATTATGGCCACAAATGAGCCTTACTCCCGCAATTTTGTACATCAGGTGTACACCAGGTTACTCCACTCTAGGAAAGAAAGTGTACATGATGTAACTCTGGTGAAAGCATTTTAATACTCAATTTCAATGCTATGGTTTTTGAATTGAGCTTTGAGAAGCCATAAACAACCTCAAAAGCATTTAATCTGTAACTGAGATAGTTCCCTGAATGACAATTTAAAATATTGATATAGGATAAAGGGCATATCTCAAATTTTAGATGCAATCTGTTTTTCCCACAAAACCACAAACTGAAGCAGAGAAAACTTGAAAGTTGACCCCCAAAAAATGTATAATTCACATACTCTAAATACAGCATTCTAAAACTAGAAGTTAATCATATGAATTTAACCAGTTACAACTTTAACGTTTTTATTAAGAAATAATTTTGACCAGAAGAGGTAAACAGTGAAAGCCCACCCTCACCAGTTGTATTCAATGTTGTACTAGAGGTCCTAGCCCGTGCAGCCCAGTCAAAAGAAAGAAATGTAAATATAAATGATTTACAAAATAAACTGTATATGAAAATTTACACCCTAGCCAAGTTGATGCTCAAAAGTAAAATAAAGCTCTCATTTGTGAATGAAGGTGAAATTAAGACTTTTCATAGCAAACAGAAACTGAAAGAATTTGTTGCCACTCATCCTGCCCTGCAAAAGATGCTTAAAGATGTGTTACACACAGAAACACAGAAACATGGTCACCAATATGAAAGAAGGTAAAGGAAGGAAACCTCACAGCAAAAGATCACAGGAAGCTCAATTTCTCTTTGACATAGAATTAAACTCTGATGCTCTGTTAAAGCAATGTGTTAAAGTAATCTAAAAACAAAAAGCAATTCAAATCAATTGGCAATCTACAAAAAGAGTTAAAGATTTTAAAAGCTATTATTAAAATTGCTATATTGGTCTATTATGCTATGTTATATGTGTGTGCATATTGTATGTCCACATAGGAAATTTTATTAAGAGTTTTATTTTAAATGGCTTATAGATAAGATTGTCCATACATTTAAGCTGCTAAAATCAATCAAAGATACATTTTAATTTGTGTGACCTGAATCTGTGTATCATATGTTTTAAACTTGTTGGTAGAAAGAAACTAAAAACATTTTATATGGTTGTGCTTAAGTTTACTGGTTAAACAAACTACACCATGTTAGATATTTAAGAGGTGTTTTCAAATACATGATTCTTAAAATTTATAGAAGGCATTGGACCTTCTGGTAAATGTTTTCTTAAGTTGTTATCTAATGGTTGAAACGGTTTGCTAAGAATTCATGTAATATTGCTATTGTCAGCAAGCGATCTAGGACTTGCTCCCTCATTTCTCTATTCTAAGCCCAACTTGTTCTTTCATTTCTCTATTCTCTTCAAGGTAGGAAACTAATTCTATTATAAAGGAATCTGTAGGATGCACAATTTAATCTTTAGACCTTATAAAAGAGATGGCTAACATTTTTCTGTAATAGCATAGCCAAAATAAGAACTTAAATAATAATCTCATAGCTACTCACTTCGCCATCAGCAAAGTATACAGTAAGTAGAAAAAACCTCCTTTTCAGACCAAAGGGAAAGAAAGTTTTAAAGTGAGAATATAATTTTCCTCATGGGCATTGTCTACCTTAGAAAAACTACTACAGAACATGCCTGTGACTATAGACTTGTAGTTCAGGCCACCGAAGATTAGAGATGGGACACGGGCACTCCCTTGACTTGCATCCTCTGGTCTGCTTTAACACAAACCAGGAGGAAAAGAAAGCTAGGCATCAGAAGCAATGGGTGGCAGGCCTATTAATGGCTGATCTGTACAGTGATCTGCCCTCAAGGAGACCCAACAGGCCAGTCCACTGCAATGGCTTTCAATGTGGTAAGCCTGGGCTTCAGCAGAAGTCAGCTTGTGAAGAGCCCTGGCAGCTCTGCCAAGAGTTGGATCACTGGAAATGGACCTGCCCTGGAGTCGAAGGATGCCCAGGTCAGAGCCACAGATCTTATTGGCTCTAAGCTGAAAAGCCCTTCACTCAGCCCAACTTCCAAAGTGACCACTGCAGCTGAGGGTGTGGTCAAGTAGGGTCAGCAACATTGCAGGCAGAACTGTAAATTTCTTGTTAGAGATGCCCCCTGCCTTTACCTGGCCAGCTCTCCTCCCAGGCCAGCCAAGTAATGAAAGTCAACAGAGTGCCTTCCCCTAGGAGGTTCACACCTCCCTTAGGATATACCCCATGTGAAGAGATAGATAGGTCTGGGCCTCTTAACTTACAAGGCCTAAAGCCCACCAGATTATTATCAAGCCCCTTCTGTGAGGTTCTATTTGCCTCTCAGTCAGAAAACTTAATTGTAGCTTAGACAGCACCTTTCTTAGCTCCTCTAATAATGACTCTGTCCTTTGTTCTAGACCCTGTCTAGCACACTTGGGCCTCATCCCTTTGTAATCATAACCTCCACTCTACCACCAATGGCTCTACTCCCAACCTGTGTGTACTGATGGTCCTCTTCCCCACTTAATACTGTATAATTGTTCAAACCTGGTAAATGCCACTCTTAGGATCATTGGTTACTATCCTCACTCTGTCTTTTATGACCTTGTCTAAGTATGATCAGAGTCGGCAAACTTGGAAGGCTTCCATAGCCTTGGCAACTCATGACGACAGCCTAGGGTGGTTACTGGCACCATAGAGTGTCAATTTGTTGGGTCAACAACAAGAGCCACTGTGCACTTGCTCCTCATGTGGGATCTCTGTCCTTAATGTGCTGTACATTGTGATTTAATGCTATAACTAGTACTCAAACAGTATGTTTCACTTTGCGTTTCTATGTGGGTGCAAACTGTTGAAATCTTTATACTAAATTGATCTTCTGTATATAAAGAGAATTGAAAATGAATCTTGATGTGAATGGAAGGGGAGAGGGAGCGGGAGAGGGGAGGGTTGCGGCTGGGAGGGAAATTATGGGAGGGGGAAGCCATTGTAATCCATAAGCTGTACACTGGAAATTTATATTCATTAAATAAAAGTTAAAAAAAAAAGATGAAAAAAAAAAAAAAAGAAAATTTACACCCTAGCCAAGTTGATGCTCAAAAGTAAAATAATTTGTTAATTAAATTAACCTGACAGAGGGCCGGGGCCTTGGCTCACTTGGTTAATTCTCCGCCTGTGGCGCCAGCATCCCATATGGGCACCGGGTTCTAGTCCCAGTTGCTCCTCTTCCAGTCCAGCTCTCTGCTGTGGCCTGGGAAGGCAGTGGAGGATGGCCCAAGTGCTTGGGCCCTGCACCCGCATGGGAGACCAGGAGGAAGCACCTGGCTCCTGGCTTTGGATCGGCACAGCGCCGGCAGTAGCAGCCATTGGGGGGTGAACCAACGGAAGGAAGACCTTTCTCTCTCTCTCTCTCTCTCTCTCTCTCTCTCACTGTCTGTAACTCTGCCTGTCAAATAAATTTTTAAAAAAAGAGTAATTAAAAAAAATTAACCTGACAGAAAACAAAATTAAATGATTAAATAATTTACAAAATGAATCAACAAAATGTCTAGTGAAAGCAGAGAATAAAGATTAAAGCAGGAATAAATCAAAAATGGAAAAACACTGAGATCAATAAATAAATTCAACAATACTTTATTTAAAAATCTTCAGGCAAATCCAAGCAAAAAAAGAGGTGCAAAATCAAAAAAATCAAGATTAAAAATTATGAAGCATACATTTTAAGTTTATCAATTATGTTAATAGCTTTTCAATCTCAATGAAATGACTGATTTATTGCTTAAAAAATGAATTACCCAAAGTAACCCAGTAACAAGTAGGAAATGCAGGTAAGTAGGGAGCCACTGTATCTAGGAAAAAGTTTAAGAAATACATTTAGAGGTCGGCACTGTGGCCTAGCGGATAAAGCCATCGCCTGCAGTTTCGGCATCCCATGTCAGTGCTAATTCAAGTCCTGGCTGCTCCACTTCTGATCCAGCTCTCTGCTATGGCCTGGGAAAGCAGTGGAAGATGGCCCAAGTCCTTGGGCCCCTGCACCCGTGTGGGAGACCCAGAAGAAGCTCCTGGATTTGGATTGGTGCAGCTCTGGCCATTGCAGCCAGCTGGGGGAGTGAACCAGCAGATGGAAGTCTTTCTTTGACTCTGCCTTTCTGTAATTCTGCCTTTCAAGTAAATAAATAATTTTTTTAAAAAGGTAATATATTTAAAGTAGCCCCAGCGCCTTGCTTGGAAGACTTCAAGCCCAAATGAGCTCCCTGCTTATTTTTCTTTCCTTTCCTCTTCTCCTTCCGCAACTCACTTATTTAAAAAGTCATGACCATGTAAGAGTGCTTCTAGAGTAAGACAGCCAAGTAGAGTTGCCTTCACTCAAACCCCTCACAAAAAGTTTCCATGGCAAAGAATAAACAACATTAATTGAAAATAGATCTTAGTAAAAAGTAAGAATGGCAATAGGAGAGGGAGGAGGAAGAGGGGTTGGAGAGTACGTGGGACAGGGGGTATGGTGGGGAGAATCACCATGTTCCTAAAGTTGTAATTATTTAAGGAATACAAACCTCATACATCTCATAAAGGTTTTTTTGGGGGAAACAGCTATATTATAATTGGTGTGACACACAACACACTAAAGAGTAGTAGGGACACAGTGAGATTCCACTATAGCACTGAGATCCAGGATAGCACCAGAGACAGAGCAAGCCACCTCCACTCTGTCCCCTACCTGGATCTACTTGGAGACAAGACAGATGTCTCCTTATCGAGAAAAGCTAAGTTGGAAATACCCAAAAGTCCCCATTGCAGTTGCAGAATCTTATAGAGAACTCCCATAGCCCTCCCATAGCTTGAAAAGTTGCCAGAGTTCTGTATTACCCTGTATTACCCCAGGGTAGGAGCCCATGTTGCACATACCCCACTTACTATGACCTAAGCTGCCATGACTTGGCACCATAATGAAACCAGACCCACTGATAGTGTGTCCACCCTGGGAACTAGTAGTCCCAGTGTATCCCCATTCCTGAGGTGCCACCATTATTCCACCATACAGGTGACTATAATGCCAGGACCCCAGTTGGGCCCAATAGAACAGCTGAGACACCAATTTCTATATCCTTGTGGCACCCCAACATTCAGAATGGGTAGAATTGCATGTCAGCCAGCCTGAAACACCTGTGGGTTCCTACACCTGAGCCCACAACCAGCAGGTATCAACCCTGCCCCCATCCCAGAGAGCATGCTACACAGCCAGTAAGCCCATGGCACCTGCACACACCAAAGTTTGGCCCTTGTAGACATCCAGATGGCAGTGAGCCCCCTACACAGCCAGCCAGCCAGCCAGCCAGCCTGCAACTCCCACATGCACCCAAGTATAGCCCGACAGCCAGCCAAGCAGCAGCCCCACCCACCAGACAGCCTGCAGCCGGCCAAACCACAATGCCTGCAGGTGCCTGCACTCAGTCCAGCAGCCAACCAGGCAGCAGTCCCATCCCCAGAAAAACCATGCCACAACAGTCACAGAAACCCACAGCCTCGGACACTATGCACCCATAGACATCTCTGATGAAGACTATAGCTGAAGAAGTTTTGCGGGGCCAACCTAATGAGTCCACCCAGAATCAAAGCAACTGACAATCTAGCACCCACCCACAGGAAAATGCTCCTCTCTATGGAAAAAAACTCCATAAAATTAGAGAAGGCAACTGAATGTACAGATATAAATGTGGGGACACAGCAAACAAAAGACAAAGAAACATGATACCTCCAAATGCATAGAGTAATTCTCCACCAACAGACCCCAAAGGAAAGGAAATTTATGAAATAATCATCTCCAGGAAGCTCAGCAAGATACAAAAGGTACATAGAAACTCCAGGAAATAAGGAAAACAATTCATGACTGAATGAGAAATTCAACAAAGAAATAGAGAACATAAAAAAGGAACCTAGCAGAAGTCTTGAAACTGAAGAATTCAATGAACAAAATTTTTAAGTACAATTGAGAGCCACAACAGGCTAGTCAAATAGAAGAATTTCTAAACTTGAAGACAAGTCTATTGATTTAACTCAGTCACAAGGAAAAAAAAAAAAAACAATGAAAAAGAGTAGAGAAAGCATATAAGACCCATGGGATACCATAAAGTGGATAAATACACTGTGGGGATTCTCGATGGAGAAAGTCACAGAAAGCATATTTAACAAAACAATTGCTGGAAACTTAGTCTTGGGAGAGAGAAACACCCAGATCTGATCTCAATTAGTTTCAACCCAAAGAAGTATTCTCCAAGATACATTATGATCAAGCCTTCAAATTCAAAAACAAAAGAAGATTTCAAAGAGAAATAAGGAGAAAACGTCAACTTACACATAAGGAAATCTCTATTATTCTAAGCAGATTTCACAGCAGAAATTGTTCATGTTATTTTAGAATGGAGTGATATATTCAGAATGCTAAGTGAAAAAAAAAAAAGATCTGCCAATCAAGAATACTATATCTAGCAAAGATTTCTTTCTGAAATGAAGGTGAAATAAAGCCTTTTTAAGAAGTGAAAACCAGAAATTCATCACCACCAAACTAGCCTTACAAGGGCCAGTATGGTGACACAGCAGGTTAAGCCACTGTTGGTGATGCTGGCATCCTGTATCAGAGTGCCAGTTTGAGTCCTGGATACTTCGCTTCCAATCCAGCTTCCTGCTAATACACCTAGGAAAGTAGTGGATGATGGCCCAAGTACTTGAGACCCTGCCACCCACAGGAGAGACCTGGTTAGAATTCCAGGCTCCAGGCTCCTGGCTTCAGCCTGGCTATTAGGCACTGGTGGAGTGAACTAGTTAACGGAAAATCTCTCTCTCTCCCTCTTTCTCTGTCACCCTTTCAAGTAAATCTTTAATAAAGGAACTGCTTAAGGAAGCCTCATATCTAGATGTGAAAGGGCCAAGAAACATAAAAACACAATGTATAAAATTCACTGGCATATACAAATGAAAAGATAAAAGAATCAAACCTTAGAACTATGGAAACCTAACAAACCACAACAATGAGAGGAAGAGAAGAACAAAGGATATGGAAAATTAACAAAATTGCAGGAGTGGGTTACTGCCTATCATTAATACCCTTGATTGTGAATCAATTAAATTCCTCAATTAAAACAGAGACAGGGAGTAGGCAATGTGGTGCAGCGAGTTAAGCCACCATTTAGGGTGCTCTCATCCCATATTGGAGTGCTAGTTTGAGTTGGCTCCTCCAATTTAGCTTCCTGTCCATCTACATGGGAGGCAGCAGATGATAGTCCAAGTACTTGACTTGAATTCCACACACATGGAAACCAAAAGCAATCAGGAGTAGCTTTGCTCACACCAGATAAGAGACTTTATGTCAAAAACTATAAAGAGACAAAGAAGGTAATTCAATAAAGATATAATAATCACGAACACATACGCACCCAACACTGAGCCACAGAGATATGTAAAGCAATCCTATTAGAACTAAATGGAGAGACAGGCTCCATCATAGTAACGGTTGAGTACTTTAATCAGTACACTTATCACCCAAGATCAACAAAGAAACAATGCAGTTAAACTGCACACAGACCAAATGGACCTTGAAGACATGGATAGACTATTTCATCCAACAGCTTCAGAGTACACATTCTTCTCAGTAACACATGGAACATTCTCCAGGACAAATCTTTCATTAAGTTGCAACAAAGTTTTAAATATTGAAATCACAACATGTATCTTTTCTGATCACAATAGAATTAAAGTAGCAATCAACAAAGAGAACTTCCCAATTTGTACAAATGCCTGGAAGTCAAATGACATGCTCCCAAAGGAACACTGGGTCACTGAAGACATTAAAAAGGAAATTTTTAAATTTTCTGATTGGTTCCAACGAAATGGCCAACTAGAGGCACCAGACATGCTCTCTTCCCACAAAGAAGGATCGGAAACAAACAGCTACTCTCTAGCTAGAATATCTGGTGGAGCATGCTAGAATACAGTATGGGTAAAACAGAGAACCTGTGGAACTGTCCTGTTGCCACGGTTTGGAACAGCTTGAAACTGGGCAAACCCTCCCACTATGGGGAAAAGGCGAACAGGTGATGTGCAACAACCACAAACACATGGCACCAAGGACACCTCAAGTTTTCACTGCTGAAGGACCTTGCAACCCTCAGGAGCCCTGAGCCCCCATGCAGAGCTGTCCGTGAGTAGACACCATTAACTTGCTCCAGAGGGGCAAACTAACTCAGTCATGCCCTCCCCAAACCAACCTGCTGCCATTCTGAAACCAAATCCAACCATGCCCAGCCAGACCGGCTGACAGGTTTGACTCGTGCCCCTCCCCCCAGGCTTGTGGAGTAGCTCCGGCACCACCAGAATAACAGGCCTACACTGCACTAGCTGGGCTGCACCACGGGGACAAGCCAGGGTGACCCTGCTTGCACACAGTCCACAGGGACTGACAGGCACGCACCACTCAAGCTGTACCTCATATACTCCAGCGAGCAGGAGTGACCCAAGCCTCATGTGGCCCAGCAGTCTGACTCATACACGCTACATGAGCGGCAATTTACCTGCCTGACAGCGTTGGAAGGACCCTGGCCCCATCCGGTCCCCAGAGACTGACAGGTACGTTCCACAGGAGCTGTGCTTCACACTTCTGGGCATGTTCGAGAGATCACTCCCCTGGGAAATCAGCAGAGCCGAGAGGCCCGCTCCACACTGGCACACGATGGCTCCCCTGCAGTGGGAGTGGGGCTGACTGGAGTAGCCCAGCCCTTGCACAACCCACTGGCAGTTACTAGCACTGAACTACTGCTGATGCGGGCACTGCAGCACACCTAGCCAGACATTAAGGTGACCCCACCCCTGCCTGGCCCATGCAGCCCCACAGGCGCCTTCCTGTTGCCATATACACACACTACACCACATCAGCCCAAGCCCACTGAACTGGCCACACAATGAGCATCCCATGCCTACTACCATGTAAACCACACCCACCTGGGCCATCAGACTGCTCCAGCCTCAGATGGCCAGTGGAGACAGGCTTTCTGACCCTGGTGCTCTATACACCATACTCAAAGTCACAGATTAAAGAAGCTGTAAGAGTACATTATGGTGTCAAACTAGAACCAAAGCCAGTCTAGACTACCAAACTGACACCTTAAGACATCTTCAGCACTGGTGCTGTAGTGTAGCAGGTAAAGCCACCGCCTGCAGTGCTGGTATCCCATATGGTCACCGGTTCGAGTCCCAGCCATACCACTTCCAATCCAGCTCTCTGCTATAGCCTGGGAGAGCAGAAGGCCCCAGTCCTTGGGCCCCTGCACCCATGTGGGAGACCTGGAAGAAGCTCCTGGCTCCTGGCTTCAGATCGGCCCAGCTCCAGCCATTGCAGCCATTTGGGGAGTGAGCCAGCAGATGGAAGACTTCTCTTTCTCTCTGCCTTTCAAATAAATAAATACATTTTTAAAAAGACACAGCTTCAAGATAAAGCCATCTCCTAAGAAAGCCACCGTATAGAGTAGTAGAGGCAAGTGGTCCACCAGATTCACAAGTCTCAGTGTGGGGACACAGTAAGTATGAAAAAGCAAGGTAATGCCATGGTTCCAAAGGGACCCCGTAATTCTCTAGCCAAAGGCTCCAAAAATATATACTGACAAAACAGCTGAAAGAATTCCAAAGAATGACTATAAGGAAACAATGAAATTCAGGGGAGTGCAGAAAGACAACTAAACTAGGAGATGACGCATGACATAAACGGGAAATTCAGCAGAGAGAGATCAGGAAAAGGAATCAACTAGAAACGCTGGCAATGAAAAACTCCACAAATCAAGCACTGGAAGCCTCAGCAGATGACATCAAGCAGAAGAAAGGATATCCGAACCTGAAGACAGGACTCATGAAATAATCCAGTCAGACAAACCAAAAAGAAAAAAGTTAGAGAATGATGTTAGCCTTCGAGACCTTTGGAACATCATGAAGTGAAAAAATATTCAAATTTTGGAAATCCCAAAAGGTGAAGAGAAGAAAAAGGGAAAAGAACCCGATTAAACAGTAGCTGAAAACTTCCCCAATATTGAGAATTATATGAACATCCAGGTACAGGCCCAAAGGATTCCAAATAAAAACAACCAGAAGAGACCCTCCCCATGGCATATTGATTTGAAACTGTCAAAAGCATAATAGAAGGATGGAATTCTAAAAATTCCAAGAGAGAAGTACTGTCACACTTAAGAGAACCCCCATTTGACTAACATCTCTTCTTACAGGCCAATAGGTAACATATCTGACATTCTGAAATTAAAATGCTGTCAACCAAGAACACCATACTCAGCAAATCTATCCTTCATGCATGAAGGAGAAAAAATATTTTCCAAGACAAGCAAAAACTGAGGGAATTCGCCCCCACCAGACTGGCCTACCACAGAGGCTCAAGGGAGTCCTTTATCCAGGAGTGAAAGAGGTAACTGCCATCGTGCAAACATGCCGAGGATAAAACCCACCAGAGTAGGAGACAGAAAAGCAGGAAGAGTAACTTATCAGTATAGCCAAACAACAGCCACAAAGCTGAACAGCTACAGAGGAAGAAAAGAACAAAAGATTCTCAACACAAAAGGAAGCAAATCCACAAAATGACAAAAGTAAACTTTTACCTATCAATAATAATCTTGAGGGGCTGGTGCTCTGGTATAGATTAAGCCTCTGCCTGTGAGCTAGCATCCCACATGGGTGCCGGTTCGAGTCCTGGCTGCTCCACTTCCAATCCAGCACCCTGCCGATGGCCTGGGAAAGCTGGCAGAAGATGGTCCAAGTGCTTGCACCCACATGGGAGACCCGGAAGAAGCTCCTGACGTTGGCCTGGTGCAGCTCCAGCAGTTGCAGCCCTCTAGGGAGTGACCCAGCAGATGGAAGATCTCTTTGTGTCTCTTTCTCTCTGTCTGTAACTCTGCCTCTCAAATAAATCTTTTTTTAAAAAAAAATCTTGAATGTAAACAGACTAAACTATTTATTTGAAAGATACAGCCTGGTGAATTATGTTCTTTAGTTAACCAATTTAGTTTTATTATGAATGTTTCATAACAGAATCACAAACTCAACATATTCCCAAAGCTGCATGATGACAAGAAAACATTACAACTAGCATTTCTAGACATGAGTTTGAAGTGGCAGGGTTTCCTGTGTCAGCTCAGTACACCACCCTAATGCAGTTCACTTTTCCGCTTTTAGCAGATCTCTTCACGGACGGTCCACATGGTGGCCAACAGACGCCCGGCACACCCAGTATACCTGTATTCACCTGGCGCCCTGCCAGACACTTCTCCACTCCTCTGCTAGTGTAAACATTGCTTTAAATCGCCCACAAACAGGCCTATTTATAACACACATTTCTAGAAGAACTGCTCTATCAGAAGGTGTATCTATTCACCACTGATGCATTACCAAACTTCTCAGAAGCATTTTACCAATTTTTACCTCTACCAACTTTTGTGCTATAATGACATTTCTGTACAACTTAGTATTTTTAATATTTTCTCAGCTCTGAATTACTACTTCCAGTTCTAGACATTCATTAGGCTTTGGGCAATTGGTCAGAGTTAACACTGATTGTGGTGATCATTAATAACACTTTTTGGGCTTTCCTTAAGGTCTTGCCATTTTCCCCCACTTCTCTTTCCAGTTTGCTTGCCTTGTCTCTCTCAGCCACTGCTACAAGCTCCTCTGAGATACTCCAGTTTGCCCTTTCCAGAATATTAGTTCAGCAGTGCTCCTCCAACCATCTGTAGCTAGAGGGTAACCGACATCCAGTTCTCCCTGCTCTTCCTGTGCATCCTACTGTGCACACACTCTTCAGTGCTCTGTGGAAGATCATAATCATGGACATGTGCGACCTATGACATCCAACCCATGTGATGCTAAATCAGTACCAATTAACATTCTCACTTCACCTGTTGTCAAGGTCTTCAGCGCTCTCCCCAGATCACTTTGTTCTCCGTGGCCGCACAGAGATTCTACTGCCACGTGTTGGAGGGCTAGGTCACTTGACAAATGATCAGCCACAGCTCTTCTACTGACGGAAAACACCACTGTGCCTTTGGCTGACTTGTATTTCTCCTCTTAACTTTTAATTAGTTCTTAATCGATTTGTTGTGCTTTGTAGATAACGGTTCTAAGAATGTAATGATAGTCCTCCCTCCCACCCTCCTTCCTACTCTTTTTTAGTTTTTAAGATGTCGTATTTTAAATTTACATTACAGTAAAAAGGCTTAATACTTCAAATAAGAAGCTTAACAAGGAAAAAGTAAAAAGACCCTAGTTTAGTGGGAATATAGACAACAGCTATGAGTAACTGAATGGAAAAATGACTACTTCACCAATAAATGGTAAATTTTAAAGTAATCACAGGTTATCAAAAAAAAAAAAAAACATTAGTTCCACAAAGGTATAAAACAAAGTTTTACCAACCTATATTTGCAGCAATATTTATATACAGACTTTTTTTTTCCTTTTTTTTTGTTTTTTTTTTTTTAAATTTTAGCTCTCACATATAAGAGAACATGCAGTACTTGTCTTTCGGGGTCTGGCTTATCTCACTCAACATGATGTCCTCCAATTCCATTCATTTAGCTAAAACGGTAGAATCTCATTCTTCTGTCTAGATGAGTAACATTCCATTGTGTATGTACACCATATTTTCTTTATCCATTCATCTGATGATGGATGCCTCGGTTGGTTCCAAATTTTGACTATTGTCAACAGTGCTGCCATAGACATGGTGACGCAAGTATCTCTTTAATACCATGTGTTCACGTCTTTTGTGTATCTACCCAGGAGTGGGATTGCTGGATCACACGGCAAGTCTATTTCAATTTCTTAAAGAAATCTCCACACTGCTTTCCACCACGACTGAAATCATGCACCTTCCCACCAGCAGTGTATAAGTGTCCCCTTATCCTCGCCAGCACTTGTTGCTCTCTGTGTTTTAGATCTTAGCTGTTCTGACAGGCACGAGGTGATATCTCATCATGGTTCTGATTTGCATTTCCCTGATGGCTAGTGATGTTGAGTGTTTTTTCATGTTGGCCATCTGGATTTCTTTTGAGAACTATATGTTGAAGTCTTTTGCCCATTTCTCAACTGGACTGGTGGTTTTTGGTTTTAAGGTTTTTTTAGCTACTGATACATGACATTAATCCTTTGTCAAGTGGTTTGCAAATATTTTTTTCCATTTTGCTGCCATTTTTTCCCATTCTGTTGATCATTTCCTTTGCTGTGCAAAAGCTTCTGAGTTTGACCTAGTCTCATTTGTTCAGTTTTGCTTGTGTTGCTTGCACCTTGGGGTCTTACCCAAGAAGTCAACCCCTACACCAATGTCTTAGAGTGCTTCCCTTATATTTTCTTCTAATAACTTTATAGTATCAGGTCTTAAATTTATGTCCTTAATCCATGTTGAGTTGGTTTTGTATATGGTGAGAGCTACAGGTGACACATTTTCTAATAATTTTTGTATATGTATTTGTTTCTCTTCTTCAGTAGTGATGATTATATTTTGCTTTCCTGTACTTATAGAAACTAGGACCAAGTTTCCAACATATACAATCACTGGCTCTTTGAAGTATGATTGTGCCAGTCACTGGACACCATATGGCCAGATTGCACTTGTCATAATTGTTTGCCTATCTGGGTGCACATCTAAGAAAATCTTCATTATCTGGGGTTCAAATCCCACATCTGGGGCCAGTGTTGTGGCCGCCTGCAATGCCAGCATCCCATATGAGCACCCGTTCAAGTTCCAGTTGCCCCACTTCCAATCCGGCTCCCTTTTAATGCACCTGGGAAAGCAGAAGATGGCCCAAGTCCCTGAGCCCCTGCACCCACATGGGAGCCCCAGTTGACGCTCCTGGCTTCAGCCTGGCCCTACTTAGCTGTTGCTGCCATTTGGAGAGTGAACCAGTGAATGGAAGATCTGTCTCTCCCTCTCTATAACTCTGCCTTTCAAATAAATATTTAAGAAAAAAAATAGGAGACTCCAATATGGCAGATTAGGGAACAACATACTGTGCTAGACTAGGGATGAACATTAATAAAAGTATAGGAAATGCACTCTCTAGGTAGAACTGGAGAGAAAACCACACTGGAAACCCTACAAGAGGGAGAGGAATCCCGTGGACCTCCGTGGAGGGTGTGAACGTGCAGTATGAACACAAACACAAGCACAGCTGCAGCGGCTGAGAGCCGGAGTGGGCGGCGGCGTGGAGACGGAAGCAAGACCAGACTGCAGCAACCCGTGGTGGCAAAGCCAGAGGAGGAGCATGGCTTGAGTCTGCACTGGAGCCCTGGGGACTAGCAGTTGCTAGCTGAGAAAGGGTGGTGCCATTTTTAATTTGGGCAGGAGCCGTGGAAGACTCTGTGCATGCATACAGCAGCTGGCTGAGAAAGGACATCATCTTCTCGGCACTTCTGACGGCGGTGGCAGAGAGCAACATTCGGCCAGTGGCTCTCGTGCACGCATGTGATCCAGAGATTCTAGTGGAGGGAACAATCCGAAGTCCCTACCACTGACTTTGAGCCTGGCTAGGAGATGGCTGGACAACCACATAAGCTGGTGAGGTGCCCACAGCCTCCCAGGATCAAGATGCCTAGGTGGAGTTGTCTGGGGCAACATCTGCCTCTCTGTTGACTGGGCAAGCTGGCAGGGCAGACAGAAACCTCTGCACCCAGTGACTGTGGGAATCTAGTGTGCGGAGACTGTGGGGACTCGGTGGTTACATGAGAGATGCAGGGTGTAGCTGGGTCTCTGAACAATCACTAGATGTGGCTCCACATGCTCTGAGCTCCTTGGTTGCCCAGAACAGGGCATTGCAGCAGGAATTGTGCTCACAGTGAGGACTGCCCGGATCATGTGTGTGGTTCATACAGTGGTGCAAAACACACTGGGGGCTAACACCTGGGCATTGAGACCTACCCTGCCCAACTCAGGTGTTACCCTGGATATTCACTCCACCCCTGAACACTGATCAGAGCCCCCTGGCCACACCCACCATACACCTCTTGGTAGTCACAGAAAGTGCAGACATTCCACTAAGCCACAGAGGCATGGATCAAAGATAAAAGTCATTGGAAAAAAAACAAAAGTCAACTCCACAAATGCCTAAAAACACATGCAGAAATTCAATAAACAAGAATAAGGAAGACACTATGACCCTGCCAAAGGAACACTACATTTCAATATTTGAATGTGAAGATGAAGAGATTGAGGAAATATTAGAAATGGAATTCAAAATAATTAATCATAGGATTACTCAAAAGCCATCAGAAGCAGATCCACAAACCAAAGAAAACCATCCATGACATGAATGAAAATTTTGCCCATGAAATGGGGATTTTAAAGAGAAATCAAAATGAAATACTAGAAATGAAGAATTCAATAGATCAAATAAAGATGCAGTGGAAAGCCCTTAACAGCAGACTTGGTGAGGAAGAAGAAAGAATATCTGAACTAGAAGACAAATCTTTGGAAATCTTACAGTCAGACCAGAAAAAAAAAGAAAATATAAAACTCAAAAACAGTGTTGGAGATTAATGGGATACTATCAAATGACCCAAAATATGGATCCTAGGAATTCCTAAAGGTGTGTGAATGGACTAGAAGGACTTTTTAGTGAAATAATTACAGAACACTTCCCCAGTTTGTAGAAAGAAAAGGACACCCAAGTAGAGGAAGCATGTAGAACTCCTAACAGACACGATCAGAAAAGATCTTAACACACTGTAGTCAAACGTTCCAAGGTGAGGCATAAAGAAAATATTCTAAAATGTGCATGAGAGAAACATCAGATTACTTTCAGAGGATCTCCACTTACTGACAGCTGATTTCTTCATCAGAAATCCTACAGGCTAGGAGATAATGAAGAGGTATAGCACAAGTCTTAAAAGGAAAAAACTGTCGGGGCTGGCGCCGTGGCACAGTAGGTTAATCCTCCACCTGTGGCGCCGGCATCCCATGTGGGCACTGGTTCTAGTTCTAGCTGCTCTTCTTCCAATCCGGCTCTCTGCTATAGCCTGGGAAAGCAGTGGAGGATGGCCCAAGTGCTTGGGTCCCTGCACCCACGTGGGAGACCAGGGAGAGGCTCCTGGCTCCTGGCTTCGAGTAGGAGCAGCTCCAGCCTTTGCAGCCATTTGGGGAATGAACCAACAGAAGGAAGACTTTTCTTCTGTCTCTTCCTCTCACTAAATAAAATCTTTTTTAAAGAAAATAAAAAAACCTGTCAACCTAGAATACTGTACCCAGCAAAGTTCTCATTTATGAATGAAAGTGAAATAAAGACCTTCCATAACAAACAGTCTAGCCTTACAAAAGATGCTTAAGAGGCCGGCGCCGTGGCTCAACAGGTTAATCCTCCGCCTTGCGGCGCCGGCACACCAGGTTCTAGTCCCGGTTGGGGCGCCGAATTCTATCCTGGTTGCCCCTCTTCCAGGCCAGCTCTCTGCTATGGCCTGGGAAGGCAGTGGAGGATGGCCCAAGTGCTTGGGCCCTGCACCTGCTTAGGAGACCAGGAGAAGCACCTGGCTCCTGGCTTCGGATCAGCGCAATGCACCGGCCACAGCGGCCATTGGAGGGTGAACCAACAGCAAAAAAGAAGACCTTTCTCTCTGTCTCTCTCTCTCTCTCTCACTGTCCATTCTGCCTGTCAAAAAAAAAAAAAAGATGCTTAAGGATGTGCTAAACAGAGAAACACAAAAAGTTATTCATCTATATGAAAAATGTGAAGACAGAAAATTATCCAGTGGAAGTACAAAAGAAATCCAAAGTAAACAATGGGAATATTTATGGAAAAATTACAGGTCCAAGTTGTTACTTATCAGTAGTCAACCTGAATGTAAATGGTCTAAATTCCCCAGTTAAAAGACACAGACTGGCTGAATGGATTAAAAAACAAGACCCATCTGGGGCCGACACTGAGGCATAGCAAGTAAAGCCACAGCCTGCTGTGCTGGCATCCCAAATGGGCACTGGTTTGAGTCCTGGATGCTCCACTTCCAATCCAGCTCTCTGTTATGGCCTGAGAAAGCAGTAGAAGATGGCCCAAGGACTTGCATGAATCTGCATGGGAAACCCAGAAGAAGCTGGCTCCTGGCTTCTGATCAGCCCAGTTCTGGCCATTGTGGACATTTGGGGAGTGAACCAGCAGATGGAAGACCTCTCTCTCTCTCTCTCTCTCTGCCTCTCTGTAACTCTACCTGTCAAATAAACAAACAAATTTTTAAAAACAAAAGACCCATCTATTTGTTGCCTACAAGAAACACATCTTACCAACAAAGGTACACACAGACTGAAGTTGAAAGGATGGAGAAAGATATTTCATGCTAATGGAAAGAAAGGAGAGGTGTTGCCATCCTAATGTCAGACAATAGACTTCAACACAAAAACTGTTAAGAGTTGAAGAAGGGGCCGGCTCAACACGCTAATCCTCCACCTAGCGGCGCCAGCACACCAGGTTCTAGAACCGGTCGGGGCGCCAGATTCTGTCCCGGTTGCCCCCCTTCCAGGCCAGCTCTCTGCTATGGCCTGGGAGTGCAGTGGAGGAAGCCCAAGTTCTTGGGCCCTGCACCCCATGGGAGACCAGGAGAAGCACCTGGCTCCCGCCTTTGGATCAGCACGGTGCACTGGCCGCAGCACGCCGGCCGCGGCAGCCATTGGAGGGTGAACCAACGGCAAAAGGAAGACCTTTCTGTCTGTCTCTCTCTCTCACTGTCCACTCTGCCTGTCAAAAAAAAAAGAGTTGAAGAAGGACACTATATAATGATTAAGGGATGAATTCAACAGGAAGATGTGACTACAATAAATCCTAATCATAGGTGTCCTAATCATAGGACACCTGGCTATTTAAAAGAAATGTTAATGGATCTGAAGGGAGACACAGACTCCAATACAATAGTAATGGGGGACTTCAACACCCCATTTTCATCAATAGACAGATCAACCAGACAGAAAAATCAACAAAGAAATAACAGAGCTAATTGACGATATGGACCAAAAGGACCTAACTTATCTACAGAACGTTTCATCCCACAGTTGCAGAATACACATCCTTCTCATCAATGCATGGAACTTTCTGTAGGACTGACCATGTGCTAGGCCATGAAGCAAGCCTCAGAAAATTAAAAAAAAAAATCAAAATCATACCATGCATATTCTCTGACCACATTAACAAACTAAAGAACAAAAACCACACAGTATCTCAATAGATGCAGATAAAATTTGATTTAATAAAATACAACATCCTCTCATGATGAAAACCTTAAGCAAGTTGGGTACAGAACATTCCTCAAGACAATTTATGACCAATGCACAGCCAGCAGCCTATAGAATGCGGAAAAGCTGGAAGCATTCCCACTGAGATCCAAAACCAGACAAAGATGCCCACTCTCACATTGCTATTTGACAGTCCTCAAAGTTCTAGCCAGAGCCATAAGGCGAGAAAAAGAAATCAAATGGATACAGATTGGAAAGGACCAAATCAAACTATCCCTATTTGCAGATGACATGATTCTATATATGGGGGTTCCAAAAGACTCCACACTAAGACTATTGGAACTCATAGAAGAGTTTGATAAAGTGGAAGGATATAAAGTCAACACACAAAAATCAATAGCCTTTGTATATACAGACAATGTCTTGCCTGAGAAAGAACGTTAAGATTTATTTGAGAGATAGAGTTACAGAGAGAGGGAGAGACAGAGAAAGAGGTCTTTGGCCGGGGCCGCGGCTCACTAGGCTAATCCTCCGCCTGCAGTGCTGGCACCCCAGGTTCTAGTCCCAGTTAGGGCACCGGATTCTGTCCCGGTTGCTCTTCTTCCAGTCCAGCTCTCTGCTGTGGCCCGGGAGAGCAGTGGAGGATGACCCAGGTCCTTGGGCACTGCACCTGCATGGGAGACCAGGAGGAAGCACCTGGCTCCTGGTTTCGGATGGGCTCAGTGCACTGGCCGCAAAGCACCAGCAGTAGCGGTCACTTGGGGAGCGAACCAATGGAAAAAGGAAGACCTTTCTCTCTGTCTGTCTCTCTCTCTCTAACTCTGCCTGTCAAAAAACAAACAAACAAAAAAGAAAGAAAGAGGTCTTCCATCCGCATCCACTGATTCACTCCCCAAATGGCCGCAACAGCCAGAACTGGGCTGATCCAAAGCCAGGAGCTTCTTCCAGGTCTCCCACATGGGTGCAGGGGCCCAAGAACTTGGGCCATATTCACTGCTTTCCCAGGCCATTAGCAGAGAAATGAATTGGAGGTGGGGCAGCTGGGACTCAAACTGGCACTCACATGGGATGCTGTTGCCACAGGCAGAGGCTTAGCACACTATGCCACAGCAACAGCCCCAAGGACTTTTAAGATCAGTCCCATCCACAATAGTTCCAAGAAGAATGAAATACCTTGGAATAATTTAACCAAGGATGTCAAAGATCTCTACAATGAAAATTATGACACTAAAAAATTAAATTAAAAAATACTTAAAAATGGAAAAATCTTCCACGTTCATGGATTGGGAGAATCAACACCATCAAAATGTCCATACTACCAAAACACAATTTACAGATTCAATGTGATAACTACCAAAATACCAACAACATTCCTCACGGATCTAGAAAGAAATGATGCTAAAATTCATATGGAAACACAAAAAACCCCAAATAGCAAAAGGAATCTCATATAAGCAAAAACAAAGCCAGAGGCATCACAATACCAAATTTCAAGATGTACTACAGGGCAGTTATAATCAAAACAGCCTGCTAATAGCACAAAAACAGTCATGTAGACCAATGGAACAGAGTAGAAACTCCAGAAATCAATCTATGCATCTACAACCAACTTATCTTTGAAAAAAGAGCTAAAATCAATCCCTGGAGCAAGGACAGTCTCCTCAACAAACGGTGCTGGGAAAACTGGATCTCCACATGAGGAAGTATAAAACTAGACCCCAACAACAGGAGCCACTGTGCACTTGCTCCTCATGTGGGATCTCTGTCCTTAATGTGCTGTACATTGTGATTTAATGCTATAACTAGTACTCAAACAGTATGTTTCACTTTGTGTTTCTATGTGGGTGCAAACTGTTGAAAACTTTATACTAAATTGATCTTCTGTATATAAAGAGAATTGAAAATGAATCTTGATGCAAATGGAAGGGGAGAGGGAGCGGGAGAGGGGAGGGTTGCGGGTGGGAGGGAAGTTATGGGGGGGGGGAAGCCATTGTAATCCATAAGCTGTACACTGGAAATTTATATTCATTAAATAAAAGTTAAAAAAAAAAACTAGACCCCTACTTTACACCTTACACAAAAATCCACTCAACACAGATCAAAGACCTAAATCTACAACCCAGTACCATCAAATTAACTAGAAGACATTGGGGAGACTCTCCAAGACATGGCATAGGTCAAGACTTCTCTGTCCCAGAAGGATAGGCAATCAAAGCCAAATTGGGGCCAATGCCGGTGCTGTGGCATAGAGGGTAAAGCTGCCGCCTGCAGTGCCGGCATTCCGTATGGGCACTGGTTCAAGTCCTGGCTGCTCCACTTCTGATCCAGGTCTCTGCTATGACCTGGGAAAGCAGTGGAAGATTGCAGTGCCGACATCCCATGTGGGCACCAGTTCAAGTCCCAGCTGCTCCATTTCCAACCCAGCTCTCTGCTGTGGCCTGGGAAAGCAGCAGCAGATGGCTCAAGTGCTTGGGGCCCTACACCCTCGTAGGAGACCCAGAAGAAGTTGCTGGCTTTGGATCGACACAGCTCCAGCCATTTGGGGAGTAAACCAGCAGATGGAAGATTCTCTCTGTCTCTCTCTCTCTGTCTCTCTCTCTCTCTCTCTGCCTCTCAAGTAAAATAAATCTAAAAAACAAAAACAAAAACAAAAACAAAAAAAACACTCAGCGAAGTAAAGAGGCAACCAACAGAATGGGAGAAAGTAATTGCAAACTATGCGATTGATAAAGGATTAATATCCAGAATCTATAAAAGCTCAAAAAATTCAACAACAACAATAAAACAAACAATCCAGTTAAGAACTGGGCAAAAGACTTGAACAGACATTTTTGAAAAGAAGAAATCCAAGTGGCCAACAGATACATGAAAACATGCTCAGGATCACTAGTCATCAGGGAAATGCAAATCAAAACCACAGTGAGGTTTCACCTCACTTCAGTTAGAACGGCTGGCTTTCATACAGAAATCAACAAACAGCAAATGCTGGTGAAGATGTGGGGGGAAAGGTGCCCTAATCCACTGTTGGTGGGAATGTAAACTGGTGAAGCCACTGTGGAAGATAGCATGGAGATACCTCAGAAATCTGAATATAGACCTACCATATGACCCAGCCATCCCACTCCTGGGAATTTACCCAAACGAAAGGAAATCATCATATGAAGGAGTGATCTGTGCCTCCACATTTACTGCAGCTCAATTCATAATAGCTAAGACATGGAATCCACCCAGATGTCTGTCAACTGAAGACTAGATAAGGAAATCATGTTACGTATGCCCTATGGAATACTGTACAGCAACAAAATGGATACAAGTGGAAACCAATGTACTTAGTGCAATAAGACATTCCCAAAAAGACAAATGTTTTCCCTGATCTGTGGTAACTAAGAGAACCTAAAAGGTACTCTATAGGCGTGAGATTGACACTTTGAGATTCAATGATTCTTTATAGCCCTTGTCTCGACTGTTGAGGAACAGTAGTTTTTTTCTTCATACTATTTGTTGAACTCTTTAATTAGTATAGCATTAATCTTATGGGTATAAAGTTAACTGAAAATAGATCTTTGTAAAAAAATAATGATAATAAGCATGGGAATAGCAGAGAGAGGAGGAAGAAGGGAGGGGAGGGGAGGAAGTATCACTATGTTCCTGTATACAGGAAATACATGAGATTTGTATACCTCTAGTAAAATTTTAAAAAGAGAATGAAATAAAAAGCATACAAATAGGAAGGGAGAAAGTTAAATCATCCATTTTCAGATAACAAGATACTCTACTTCTATAGAAAAATGTGAAGACTCCACCAAAATCCTTTAAGCTGAAAAATGTCAGTAAATTTGCAAGATACAAAGTCAATGCACAAAAATCAGCAGCATTTTTACACACCAATAATGATGTGCCAAGAAAAAAATCATGACAGTAACTCTATTCACAATAGCTACTAAAAAATTAAATACTTAGGAATTAATGTAACAAAGTAGTCAAAGACCTCTATCAGGAAAATGCTGCAACACTGATGAGAGAAATTGAAAATGACACCAAAAAATCAGAAAGATGTCTGTTTCTAATGGATTGGAAAAATTAATTTGATTAAAATATTCATACTGCCCAAAGTTCTTTACAGATTCAATGCAACCACCATCAAAATACCAATGACATTTTTCACAGAAATAGAACCAAAAAAAACAAAAAGTACACAAACACACAAAAATCACCAAAACAAGAAAGCTAGAGGCATCAAAATACCCAATTTCAAGCCATACTGTATAGCTACAGTGACCAAAACAGGAAAGTAGCATAAAAACAGACACGCAGACCAATAGAACAAAGATCCCAGAAAAAATCCCACACATCTACTGCCAACAAACTCTCAACAAATAGCACCAAAAACATGCACTGTAGAAGGGGAAGCCCCATTAGTAACTGATGCCAGAACGCTGGAAGTTCAACTGTGAAAGATTCATGTGTGAATGCATCTGTGAAAACAGTGGAAGATGGCCCAAGTGTTTGGGCCCCTGAACCCACATGGGAGACCTGGGTGGAGTTCCAAGCTCCTAGTTATTTGGGGGATTGAATCAGTAGATGGAAGGTATATATCTGTTTGTCTCTCTCCCTTCCCAACTTTTTTTAAAGATTTATTTGAAAGTTAGAGTTACACAGAAAGAGAAGGACAGGCAGAGAGAGAGAGAGGTCCTCCATCTGCTGGCTCACTCCCCAGTTGGCTGCAATGGCCAGAGCTGTGCTTATCTGAATCCAGGAGCTTCTTCTGGGTCTCCCACATGGGTGCAGGGACCCAAGGACTTGGGCCATCTTCTACTGCTTTCCCAGACCATAGCAGAGAGCTAGATGGTAAGTGAAGCAGCTAGGACTCAAACCAGTGCCCATATGGGATGCCAGCACTGCAGGCAGCAGTTTTACTTGCTATGCCACAGCACCGGCCCCAAACCCCACTTTTTCTGTAACTCTTTCAAATAAATAAGTCTTAAAAATTATTTTTTAAAAAATCAGAGACAGGGCCGGCGCCGGGCTTAACAGGCTAATCCTCCGCCTGCGGTGCCGGCACACCGGGTTCTAGTCCCGGTTGGGGCGCCGGATTCTATCCCGGTTGCCCCTCTTCCAGGACAGCTCTCTGCTATGGCCCGGGAAGGCAGTGGAGGATGGCCCAAGTTGTTGGGCCCTGCACTCGCATGGGAGACCAGGAGAAGCACCTGGCTCCTGACTTCGGATCAGCATGATGTGCCGGCTGTAGCGGCCATTGGAGGGTGAACCAACGGCAAAAAGGAAGACCTTTCTGTCTCTCTCTCTCTCTCTCTCACTATCCACTCTGCCTGTCCAAAAAAAAAAAAAGAAATTAAAAAAAAATCAGAGACAATTATGAACAACTATATAATAACAAATTGGAAAACTTAGAAGAAATGGATAAATTCCTACACACATCATCTACCAAGATTGAACCAAGAAGAAATAGAAAACATAGGCCAATAATGAGCAACAAAATTGAACCAGTAACAAAAAGTCTCCAAAAGGAAAGTCTAAGAACAGATGGCTTCATTACTGAATTTCGCCATGACCAAGTGAGATTTATCCCAGGGATGCAAGAATGGTTTGACATACACAAATAAAAAAACAGAATATATCACACCAACAAAAGAGCAAAAATCATTTAATTCCCTCAGTAGGTGCAGGAAAACACCCAATAAATGTTATAAGCATCCCTTCATAATAAAAATTCTCAATAAATTAAGTACAAAAGTAAGGTTCCTTAACACAATTAAAGCCATATATGACAAACCAATAGCCAATATCATGTTGCTTGACAGAAAGCCAAAGTATTTTCTCTAGGATCCAGAACAAGACAAGGATGCTCATTTTCACCACTCTTACTCAGCTTAGCATTGGAAGTCTCAGCCAGAGCCATTGATGAGAGAAAGTGCATCCAAATCAGAAAGGATGAAGTCAAATTAGCCCTATTTTCAGAAAACATGAATATGAATATGAATATGGAATAACCTAACTTTTCCATTAAAAATCATTAGAACTAAGTGAATTTGTGAGATATCAGTATACAAAGATCAGAAATGTTTTTATACACAGAAAAAAAATCAAGAAATTAATCCCATTTACAATAGATAGAAAAATATTCTATGATAAAAACTATGAAACACTAATAAAATAAAGAAGACAGAAAAATGTAAAGCCAGTCCATGTTCATACACTGGAAGAATTAACACTGTTAAAATGTTCATAGTACCCAAAGTAACCTATAGATTTAATGCAATAACTATCAAAATACCAGTGATATTTTTCACAGAAAAAATTAAAATTGACCTGGAACCATAAAAGATCCTAAATATCCAAAACAATCTGAGCAAAAAGAACAAAGCTAGAGGCACACAATACCTGACTTCAAAATATACTAAAAACCTAGAGTAACCAAAATAACATGTTACTAGAATAGACTGATGGAACAGAATAGAGAGCCCAGAAATAAATTCTTGTATCTACAGCCAACTAATATTTAACTGGAGAAAGGACAATCTCTTCAATAAATGGTGCTGGGTGAACTATGTATCCATATGCTGAAGAAGGAAATCAAACTATTATATTTCATCATATTCAAAAATCAACTCAAGATGGATTAAAGGTCTAAATATAAAATCTGAGGTGCCGGTGCTTGTGGCACAGTAGGTTAATCCTCCACCTGCAGTGCCAGCAACCCATATGAGTACCCCAGCTGCTCCTCTTCTGATCCAGCTGCTCCTTTTCTGATCCAGCTCTCTGCAATGGCCTGGGAAAGCAGTGGAAGATGGCCCAAGTGCTTGGGCTGCTGTACCCACGTGGGAGACCCAGAAGAAGCTCCTGGCTCCTGGCCTTGGATTGGCCCAGTTACAGTCATTGCTGCCATTTGGGGAGTGAACCAGCAGAAGAAGACTTTTCTCTGTCTCTCTCTCTCACCCTCTCACTGTCTGTAACTCTCTCAAATTTTATATATATATATATATATATATATATATATATATATATATATATATAACTACTGTGTGTGTGTGTGTATATATACAACTACTAAAAGAAGCATGGATGAAATTCTCCAGGACATTGGTATGGGCAAATATTGGATGTGATCCAAGTGCACAGGCAACAAAAAAAGTGACAAACCAGACCCTATCAAAGTAAAATACTTCTGTACTGTAAAAGAAATAATTAAAATAGTTAGGAGAAAACCACATAATAGGAGAAAGCATTTTCAAGCTCTTCATCTAAATGGCTAATATCTCCATATAAGTAACTCAAAAAACTCAAAAATAAAATAATAATTTGATTTAAAAATGAGCAAAGGATCTGAGTAGACATTTGTATAGATAGCCAGCCAATATGTGGAAAAATATTCAACATCACTAATCATCAGAAAAACACCAATCAAAACCACAATGAGAGATCATCTCACCCCAGCTAGAATGGCTATTATCAAAAAGATAAAATAGTTAGTGCTGGTGAAGAACAGAGAAAGGAGAAATTCTCATATTTTCAGTGCAAATATAAATTAATACAACCATTATGGAGAACAGTGTAGAATCATCTCAAAAAAAAAAAAAAAAACCAGAAGTATGTTTGTCATATGATCCAGCAATTCTAGGATGCTGATTTTCTTTCCTTTGTATGTGGAAGAAGTGTCTGCAGTCCTAGGCTTCTTGCAGCACTGTTTCCGACAGCCAGTACATAGAATCAGCCTAGATGTCTATTGCTGGATAAACGGATAAAGCAGTAGTGTGTTTATGCACAATGGAACATCATTCAGCTACGGGACAGAATGAAGTACTGGCACTTGCAACAACAAGGAATGGCCTCCAGGACACTGCTAAGTGAATTAAGACAGATATCACATGTCTCTCTCTACGTTCGTAAAGGCTACAATAATCGATCTCAGAGAGAGAGAGTAGAATAATGGTTATACCAGAGGCTGGGAAGGATGGGAAGAGGGGATGGAGAGAGGATGGTTATTGGGGACAGAGAAGCAGTTCTAATGTCCTACAGCACAGCTGGGTTAACATAGGTGACAATTAATTGCACATTTCAAAATAGCTGATAGAGAGGATTTTGAATGTTCGCCACACCAACAGATAATAAATGTTTAAAGTACTGGATATACCAATTACCTGGACCTGATCATTACACATTGTACACATGTACCAAAACATCACACCATGGGGGCCGGCACTGTGGCGTAGGCTAATCCTCCGTTTGCAGTGCCGGCATCCCACATAGGTGCCAGTTCTAGTCCTGGCACTCCACTTCCAACAGCTCTCTGCTATGACCTTGGGAAAGCAGTAGAAGATAGCTTAAGTACTTGGGCCCCTGCACATGCCGTAGGAGACCCAGAAGAAGCTCCTGGCTCCTGGCTTCAGATGGGTGCAGTTCTGGCCATTGCAGCCATCTGAGGGAATGAACGACCAGATGGAAGACCTTTGTCTCTCTCTCTGTCTGTAACTCTATCTCTCAAATAAAGTCTTTTCAAAAAAATCACATTTACACCATAAATTTGTACAATAATGTCCCCTCAGAAGAAAAACAATGAAAGAAAGTATCTTACGAACATAGATGCATATAACCTTAATCTAGTGAAATTTATCCCATAGGTGCAGAAGTTTTTTTAATGATTATTTATTTGAAATGTGGATTTACAGACAGTGAGGGAGAAACAAAGAGAGACAGAGTGAGAGAGAGTGAGAGAGAGACAGAGAGAGACAGAGAGAGAGAGGGAGAGAGGTCTTCCATCTGGCTGTCTACTCCCCAAATGGCTGCAATGGTCAGAGCTTGGCTGGTCCAAAGCCAGGAGCCAGGAGACTCCTCTGTATCTCCCATGTGGGTGCAAGGGCCCAAGCACTCTAGGCATCCTCAGCTGCTTTCTCAGGCACACCAGCAGGAAGCCAACCTGAAAGTGGAGCAGTCGGGACCTGAACCGGCGCCTATTTGCCAGCCCTGCAGAGTTGTTTTAACATCCAAAAATCAATTAATGTAAAACATCCCATCAAAAGAATTCTAAAAAATGACTCAGGAGGCATTTAATAAGGTCTAACACCTTTTAACTATCAAAATAATCAACAAACTAGGAACAGAAAGCATCTCCCTCAACCTGGTAAAGAGCATCTATTAGAAACCCATACCTATCATCCTGCTTCATGATGAAGCCCAGGTGCTTTCCTTCTGAGACCAGAAACGGGACAAGGCTGTCCACCCTCACCACTCCTATCCAAGGGAACTAGAGGTCCTAGCCAGGGCCACTAGGCAACAAAAAAACAAAAGCTATTCAGGTTAGGAAGCATTTCTATTCGTAGGTTATGTGGTCTCATGCATAGAAAATACTGAAGACTCTACTACAAAATAAATTAAAACTAATAAATGAAATCACAAGGTTCCCAGATACAAGATTAATGCTTTAAAAACCAATTGCTCTTCTATATATTTGCATGATTGAAATTTTTTTTAAAATCCATTATAGTACCATTAAAATGCTTATGAGTAAATTAAAACAAAAAAAGTACAAAATTTAGAAATAGACAAAGATGTTGAAATAACCAAAAAAAGATCTAAATAAATAGAAAGGCATTCCATGTTCATGTACTGGAGGACAGCATTGCTAACATGGCAATACAACCTAAATTCATCTCACACTCAAAGCAATTCCCATCTGAATCTCAGCTCATTTTTTATTTCTTTGTAGAAACTAGCAAGCTGATTCTAAAATTAATTTGAAACTACCAGGGATACAAAATAATCTTGAAAAAGAAGTAGGAGAATCCACAGTTCCTGATTTTGACTTACTACAAAGCAATGATAATACAGGCAGTGTGGCATTGGCACAAGGACGGACAAAATGTATCTAAAGAACAGATCGATGGTATGAATGGAAAGTCCAGAAATAAAGTTCAAAATCGAAAGTCCAGAAATTCATCTACAGCTAACTGATCTTTAACAAAGGTGCCAAGATAATCAAATGGGGGAAAGAACAGTCTTTTTCAACAAATGGTGCTGGGACCACTGAATAGTCACATGCAAAAGAATGAAGCTGATCACTATCTCATAACAAATATAACTCAAAATAGATCTACACCTCAATAGAAAGCTGAAGCTATAAACCTCTTAGAACATTAAAAAAAAAAAATTGTGAATTTGGTTGAGGCAATGGTTCTTAAATACAACACCAAAAAATAAAATGCGTTGTATTTGGGCAAAATTATTTTGTGCTCCAAGAAAGAGAAAAGAGGCTGGGCATGTATCCTAGCAGTTAAGACGCCCACATCTCACATCAGAGCACCTGAGTTTGATACCCAGATCTGTCTCCTGATTCCAGCTTCCTGCCAGTGCAGACCGAGAGGCAGAGAGGATGGCTCCAGGAATTTGCTACCCACTTGGGAAACCTGGATTGAGTGTTCAGCTCCCAGTGTCAGCTGTGTGGCCCTCTGGGAAGTGAGTCAGTGGTTGGGAGCACTTACATTCATTCACTCGCACGCTCTCTACTTCTACACACGTCTCTCTCCCTCTCAAATAAAAATATCTAGTATATTTTTAATAAAGTGAGAAAATCCAAAGAAAATATTTTCAAAGCATAGCAATAAGAGATAAGCATCTAAAATATCAATAACTCATAATAAAAAGATAACAATTTAAAAATAGGCAAAGGATTTGAACAAGCATCTTTCTAAAAACAAACCAACTGTCAACAAGCGTATGAAAAGATGCTTAACATCAGCAGAGAGGCAAATCCAAACTCCAGTATGCTATGTCACACCCACTGGAACGGCTAAAATCAAAAAGTCAGGTAATAACAAATGTCAGATATGGAGGAACTGGAACCCTCACTCGTTTCCGTAAGTGGCAGATACTTTGAAAATAGTACAACACAGGACCAGTGCTGTAGCATAGTAGGCTAAGCCTCTGCCTGCAGCACCAGCATCCTATATGGGCACCAGTTTATGTCCCGGCTGCTTGTCTTCCAATCCAGATCCCTGCCGAGGGCCTGGGAAAGCAGTAGAAGATGGCCCAAGTCCTTGGGCCCCTGCACGCAAGGGAGAGACCTGGAAGAAGCTCCTGGCTTCAGATCAGCTCAGCTCCGGCCATTGCAGCCATTTGGGGAGTGAACCAGCAGATGGAAGTCCTTTCTGTCTCTCCCTCTGTCTATAACTCTCTCTCTCAAATAAATAGAAATCTAAAGAAATAACAATAAAGAAAATAGTAAAACAGTTCCTCAAATGATTAACCACAGTTACTATACACTTATAAATTCTACTCCGAGGTATATACACAAGACTAATGAAAACACTTTTACCCAAAAACTTGCACGTGAATGTTCGTAATGGCTAAAAAGCACAAAAAGAAGGCAAAGTTTTTGGCTGGGTAAAACACTCCAATAATCATCTCCGCACTGAGACAACAAATTAAGTAGCTGTTAACTTCCCAAGAGCTAAGGAAGCTGGATAAGAACACAGTGTCTGGTTTTAGTGTAATAAGAAAAAATGTACTGAAAATGACAAGAAGGAAAGAGTTGCCCTCAACACCCTTCCTCCGACTCCAAGGTAGTGCATCATACAGAGAGACAATGTGCCTCCTACTTTGGGGACAGAGAGGAAGTCAAGACCTTAAACTTGATACCCAGTACCAGGCCTGCTCTGGTGAAACCCAGTGTTGGCTAGGCCTTGCGCACCTCCTTCCAGGCCAGACTGCAGACCGAGCCTTTAGACTCGCCTTAGGTAGGCACCCAAGGAACCAACTCCACCACCCCTCCCCCAGCAAATAGCAGGGTGAGACACAAGCATCTGGGGAGGAAGGTGAACACAGGGCTTTGCCTTGATGCCCAGTGCTGGGCTTCCACGGGGAGACTCAGCACACGATAAAGCCCAAAGATCTCCCTCCCCAGGCTTGGGTCCACACGGCCTCTAGGTCTGCCCTGACTCAGGCAGACGCAGCAACCTGCGTGGGACAGACTTATTTGCACTGGTGCCGTGGCCAGCTGTCACACGGCCCTGGCATACAGCCCTGAGACTCACAGGGGCTGGTAACTGACACCCAGGGGTGTGATCACCAGGGCTGATCCCTCTCAGTGTCAGCCTGAGGGGCCAGGGACTGTGTCTTTCACCTCTCCCCCTACCTCTGGCAGACTTCAACCACAGGGGAGTGGGCAGGATTTGAGCTCAGGACTGAGCCTTCAAGCTCAGTGCCAATCCCACTGCAGCGAGATCCAGCACTAGACAGAAGCCAGAAGCACATATACCCCAGAAAGACATGACCAGGAGAGATTCTCATGACACTTTATAGTAAAACTCAACAATACAGTAGAGAGCAGGGATTATAAAAAGTCCAGAAAATGTGGAGGAAAATCTTCAAGGGAAAAACATGAAGTCACACTTTAGGGAGCTGTTGTAACAGCAGATATCTCGGCAGAAATCTTACAGGCCAGGAATGAATAGAACCACAGATTCAGTTCTAAAAGACAAAATTGCCAACCAAGAACACAGCTCAGCAAAGCTATCCTTCACAAATAAACAAGAGATAAAGATTATCCAATGCAAGTGAAAATAGAGGAAATTCATTACCACCAGACCAGTCTTAAGGGAGTCACTTATACATAAGCAAAAAAAAAAAAAAAAAGTCATAACATGTGAAAGGTGAAAGTATAAAACCCACCAGAAAAGGAATGCTGGATATTAAAAATAAACAGAAGAAAAATCTTAAATGATAGGACTACATCATTACATATCAATAACATGAAATGTAAATGGACCAAATTCCCCAACTAAAAGACTTAACACTGGGGCCAGCCATAGAGGGTGAAGCCACTGCCTGCAATGTCAGCATTCCATAGATGTACCAGTTCAAGGCTCAGCTGCTCCACTTGCAGGCCAGCTCCCTGCTGATGTCCCTGGGAAGGCAGCAGAGGATGGCCCAAGTGCTTGGGCTCCAGCACCCATGTGGGAGACCTGGAGGATGCTCCTGACCCCTGGCTTGACCTGACCCAGCCATGGGCATTATGACCATCTGGGGATTGAGCCAGCAGATGGAAGCTCTCAATCTCTCTAATCTCTCGATCAATCTCTCTTCTGTGTAAATCTTTCAAATAAATAAATCTTAAAAATATAACAAAAAACACACTTTTTTAATGGATTTTTTTTAAATTATGCTGTCTACAAGAAACACTCTTGTAAAGACACAGAGAAATTGAAATAAGAACAAGGGTTGGCGCCAAGGCACAGTAGGTTAATACAGCACCAGCATCCCATATGGGCGCTGGTTCTAGTCCCGGCTGCTCTTCTTCCAATCCAGCTCTCTGCTATGACCTGGGAAAGCATAAGATGGCCCAAGTCTTTGGGCCCCGGTACTCACGTGGGAGACCGGGAAGAAGCTCCTAGCTCCTGGCTTCAGATCAATGCAGCTCCGGCTATTGCAGCCAATTGGGGAGTGAACCAGCAGATGAAAGACCCCTCTCTCTCTCTGCCTCTCCTTCTCTGTGTAACTCTCTCAAATTAATTTAAAAAAAATCAGAGATGGAAAAGGAAATACTACAACTTATACTTAAATACAAAGGATCATTGTGGACTGTAATGAACAATTATGTACAAATTTGAAAACCTAAAAGAAATAGATTTGTAGCTTAACAAAATTAAACCATGAGGACATAAAAAACCTGAACAGACCAATAATGAGTAAAAGTCTCCAAAGATAAGCTCAGGACCAGATGGTTTCAATGCTGACTTCTACCAAACATTTAGAATACAACTAACACCAATGTCTCTATAACTATTCCAACAAATTGAAAGGGGGAAACTTCCAAACTCATTCTACAAGGGCATTCCTACTTGATTCCAAAACCAAAAAGGGTTTAACAAATTATGTGCTATATCCCTGATGAATAAAGATAAGAAAGTTCAACAAAATACTAGCAAACAGAATCCAGCAACACATTTAAAAGAGCACTCATAATGATCCGATGGGATTTATACTAAGGATGTAGGGATGATTCAACACCCACAGATCACTAAATGTAACACATAACATCAACAGAATGCAGGACAAAAATCCCATGAAAACATCAATATATGCAAAAAATACATTTAATAAAATTCAACATCTATTCATGAAAAAATGCTGAACAAATTAGGTATCAAAGGAACATAGCTTGATGTAATAAAGATTATATCCGATAAACCCACAGCCAACATCACATTTGAATAGGAAAAAGTTGAAAGCATTTCCTCTAAGATCTGGAACCAGGCAAGGATGTCCACTCTCATTGTTCTTATTTAATACATTACAGAAGGTTTTAGCAAGAGCAATTAGGCAAGAGAAAGAAATAAAAGGCATACAGATAAGAAAGGAGGAAATCACCCTCTGTGTAGATTATATGATTCATTTAGAGAAAAACCTAAAGACTCCACCAAACACCATTAGAACTGAAAAATCAATTAAATAAAGTTGCAGCATACAAAGTAAACATGCAAAAGTCAGTGGGATTTTCATACACCAATAATAAACTCACTGATAAATTAGAAAAGCAATTCCATTCATAATGATTAAAGAAAACAGGGGCTGGCACTGTGGCTTAACAGGTAAAACCACCACCTGCAGTGCCGGCATTCCATATGGGCACCCGTTGGAGTTCCAGCTGCTCTACTTCCGACCCAGCTCTCTGCTACGGCCTGGGAAAGCAGAAGATGGCCCAAGTCCTTGAGCCCCTGTACCCTCATGGGAGAGCTGGAAAAAACTCCCAGCTCCTGGCTTTGGATCAGCACAGTTCTGGTCGTTGTGGCCATCTAAGGATGGCCAACCAGTGGATGGAAGCTCTCTTTCTCTGCTGCTGCCTCTCTGTAACTCTGCCTTTCAAACAAATCCATTAATCTTTTTTAAAAATATATATATATATAACAAAATACCTTAGAGTAAATTTAACCAAACATGTGAAAGACCCCTACAATTAAAACTACAAAATACTAACGAATGCCCAAAATGCCAACATCCCGTGCAAGCACTGGTTCAAGTCCCAACTACTCTACTTCCAATCCAGCTCCCTGCTAATGTAACTGGGAAAGCAGAGGAAAATGGCCCAAGTATTTGGGCCCTGCTATCCACAATGGAGACCTTGATGGAGTTCCAGGCTCTTGGCTTCAGCCTGCATTGTAGTCATTTAGGGAGTCAATCGGAAGATATCTCTCTCTCTCTCTCTCTCTCTCTCTCTCTCTCTCTCAGGAAGAAAATTGAAGACACACAAAAATAGAAAAATCTCATAAGAATTAACAATATAAAAATGCCTATATTATCCAAAGCAATTAATAGATAAATGCAATTTCCAACAAAATACCAATGACATTCTTCACAGAACTAGAAAAAATCCTAAACTTGTACAGAAATACAAAAGACCCCAAACAGCCAAACCAATCTTGAATATAAACAACAAAGCTGGAATTATATTATCTGATCTCAAAATATACTCCAGTGCTATTCCAACTAAAACAGCATGGTGGCCGGCGCCGTGGCTCAACAGGCTAATCCTCCGCCTTGCGGCGCCGGCACACCGGGTTCTAGTCCCGGTCGGGGCACCGATCCTGTCCCGGTTGCCCCTCTTCCAGGCCAGCTCTCTGCTGTGGCCAGGGAGTGCAGTGGAGGATGGCCCAAGTCCTTGGGTCCTGCACCCCATGGGAGACCAGGAGAAGTACCTGGCTCCTGCCATCGGAACAGCGCGGTGCGCCGGCCGCAGCGCGCTACCGCGGCGGCCATTGGAGGGTGAACCAACGGCAAAAGGAAGACCTTTCTCTCTGTCTCTTTCTCTCACTGTCCACTCTGCCTGTCAAAAAAAAAAAAAAAAAAACAGCATGGTGCCAGTATAGAAACAGATATCAACTAAATGAAAATAAATGCTCATATCACAAGGAACCACAAATCAAAACTTCAGCGAAGTATCATCTCATTTCAGTTAGAATGACTGTTTTTATAAAGACAAAAAGTAACAAATGCTGACAAGGGTGTGGAGAAAAGTGAACCCTTATACACTGCAGGTGAGAATGTAAATAATACCATCATTATGACAAAGCAGGATGGAGGTTCCTCAAAACGTAAAAATAGGCCAGTGTCAGAATAGAGGTCCCAGAGATGAACCATGCTTCTACAGTCAACTGACAATAAAGGAGCCAAAAACATCCCCTGGGGAAAGGACAATCTCTTCAATAAACGATGCTGTGGAAACTGGATATTCATGTGCAGAAGACCGACACTTAACCCGCCCCAATCCTATACAAAAATCAACTCAAAATGGATCAAAGACCAAACTGTAACACACGAAACACAGAGGAAACTTCAAGATACTGGGAGAGCCAGAAAGGACCCCAAAACATAGGCAACAAATGCAAAAATAGACAAGGGTTTATATCAAACTAAGGAACCTCCACACTACAATGGAAACAGTCGACAGTGAAGAGACAGCTGATAAAATGGGAGAAAATATTTGCAAACTATTCATCTGACAAGGGCTTAATATCCAGAACATTTAAGGAACTCAAAAATCCAAAACATCTCAGGTAAGAAATGGCAAAGTTTCCAAATTGTCATTTCTCAAGAGATCCAAGTGGCCAACAAGTATGAAAAAAGCGCTCAATATCACTAGTCATCAAGGACATGCCAATCAAAACTGCAATGATGCATTGTCTCACTCCAATTAGAATAACTATTTTTAAAAATAAGACAAAAAATAACAAATGCTGGCAAAGATGTGGAGAAAAGGGAGCACTTATATGCTGCAAGTGGGAATATAAATTATTACAGCCATTACGGAGAACACTATGGAGGTTCCTCAAAAAACTAAAGACCAATGTACCATATGGCCATTGTTATTTTTTATCCCACTATTGGTTATATAGATTTTAAAAAAAAATCAGCGTTATCAAAGAGACACCTACACTCATGTACATAGCAGCATAAATTCACGACAGCCAAGGTACAAAATCAACATAGGTATTTATCAGTGATGAATGGCTGAAGAAAACATGGTGCAGAAGTAGGCACTTAGCCTGGTGGTGAAGATGCCCACATCCCAGGGCCAGCATCACGGTGTAGCAGGTAAAGCCGCTGCCTGTGACTCCACCACCCTTTATGGGTGTCAGTTCGAGACTCCCAATCCAGCTCTCTGCTGTGACCTGGGAAAGCAGTAGAAGATGACCCAAGAGCTTGGGCCCCTGCACCTGCATGAGAGAGCAGGAAGAAGCTCCTGACTCCAGACCTCAGCCTGGCCCAGCCTGGCTGCTTGTGGTCATTTGGGGGAGGGAACCAGCAAATGGAAGATCAATCTTTCTCTCCCTCTTTTTCTGTTCCTCTCATTGTGTAACTTTTTTTTTTTTTTTTTGACAGGCAGAGTGGACAGTGAGAGAGAGACAGAGAGAAAGGTCTTCCTTTGCCGTTGGTTCACCCTCCAATGGCTGCCGCAGCCGGCGCACCGCGCTGATCTGAAGCCAGGAGCCAGGTGCTTCTCCTGGTCTCCCATGGGGTGCAGGGCCCAAGCACTTGGGCCATCCTCCACTGCACTCCCGGGCCATAGCAGAGAGCTGGCCTGGAAGGGGGGCAACCGGGACAGGATCCGGTGCCCTGACTGGGACTAGAACCCGGTGTGCCGGTGCAGCAGGCGGAGGATTAGCCTAGTGAGCCGCGGCGCCAGCCTGTGTAACTCTTTCAAATAAATAAATAGAACCTTCAAGAAAGATGCCCACACCCCACATTGGAATACCTGGGCTTGATTCCTAGTTTCAGCTCCTGACTCCAGTTTCCTGCCAGACGGCAGGCCTGGGAGACACTGGTGATAACTCAAGTAACCGGGCTCCTGCCCCCCACATAGAAGACTTGGACTGAGTTCCTGGCTCCTAGATTTGACCCCAGACCAGCGCTAGCCATTGCAGGGATTTGGGAATGAACCAGCTAATGGGAGCGCGCTTGTCACTCTCTCTCAAACAAATAAGAATGTTTGTGTGATACACACATATACACAGGGATGTCATTCAGCCATAACAAACAAAATTGTGACTCTGCAGCAAAAATGGGTAGAACTATAGGTCACTATTTTAAGTTAAATAAGCCAGATATAGAGAGACACCTATTGCATGTTCTTGCAAAGTCTTAAAAGTTTTAAAAGTCTGTATGGACTTAGAATAGTGATCATTGAAAGGGAGAAGAGAAACAGGGAGACTGGATAATGGATACCAAAACACAATTAGATAAAAGTAATAAGATCTACTGTTCCAAAGCCCAGTGGGGAAACTACAATTCACAACACTATAGAGTACACTGTATAGAAGAACTGGAAGAACAGGTAAGCTCCAAACATGAACAATACAAAAGTGGAAATGCTGATAGACAGATCTGAACATTTTATACTGTATACACATGTTGAAACCTTGATTGTACTCCACAGAAATACAAATATTCCATGTTAATCAAAAAACATTTTAAAAACATCGACACACTCAAGTGTCCATCAAATGGTGAATGGATTATTCTTTGTAAGCAACAAAGATCTTCTGCCCACTGGTTCACTCCACAAGTGCCCATCACAACTAGGCCAAATGCAGGGGACTAGACTGCAATCCATGTTTCCCATGTGGACTACAGGGACCAACCTACTTGAGCCATCACCTGCTGCCTCCCGAGATGGCATCACCGGGAGCTGGGATTGAAAGCAGAGCCAGGACTCGGACCAAGCGCTTTGATATAGGATACAGGGATCCCAACCAGCGTCTCAACCAGTGTGCCAAATGCACGTCCATGATGAGTGGGTTTTCAGTGTGGTGCTGACTGAAATGAAGCACAGCCCCATGTCACGCCATGGATGAATGAGGAAGAAGCCATTCACAGTAGATCCTATCTGTACGGCTCTATTTACATGAACTATCCACAGTAGGCAAATCAGACATTACTGTTCTCAAGGACGGGGGCGCCCATGAGTAGGGGATTTCTTTGCAGGATGTTGAAAACGTTCTAAAATTAAGTGGGCATAATAGTCATACAACTAGGTGAACACACACACACACACAAAAAAAAAACTACTGAACTGTATACTTTAAAAGGGTGAATTTTATGAAATGTAAAATATACAAAGCTATTTGTTTTAAAAGACGACAACCGAAGATCCCATTCCATTTGCTAGAAGTACAATTGTTCAGCATAACGAAGGAAGGTTCAAAATATATAGGACAAGTTACGTCTCAGCAATTAGGTAATTTGTGGGTTTTTTCTTGTAACTGATGAGAACACATATAAATCAGACAACTAGCTATATTCATAGCATTGAATAGGTGTTGTTGCTTCACCAGCAAAGAACTTGTACAAGTGCTGTGTCAGACATAACATCAGAGAATGAGTTATTCTGTCTTGAGAACATTCTTGAAAAGTTTAATGGGGACAGATAAAATTGTCAGCACAAATAGAAACAGTGCTCCTGTGATGTTGGTGTTCACAGGGGACCTGTCAGGAACCTGAATTCCATGACGGCATCATTCAGCGAGGAAACAGGATTTAAATTCATTGTGTCATTCACCAGGAATCTCTTTGTTGCTAAAACATTAAGAAGATAGAACATGCTGAATGTAGTCATTAACTCTGTGTGCTAGATTCCCACTCCACCTTAACCCAGACAGCGCTAACACATGATGAACTGGCCATACAACAGGGCAGCCCGTTGCACCACACAGAGGTTCTGTGGCCAACTAGTGTTTGGTACAAAAGCAATTTTTTTCACTGGGCGGGGGGGAGGTGGGGGCTGGGAATTGCATTGTTCATGTCAACTGAGTAAAATCCCTCACCTCAGCTCACTGATTAAAACTGGATCAGTTCCTGGTACTTTATCAAGGTGACATCTCCCAAACGCCTCTGAAAGTCATTCACAAATTGTTCCCCAAATGTATGACTTCGTGTGTTCATGCTGGAGAAAGTCTTTGAGAAACTCAAACCACCTGACCTACTTTCCTACATACAAATCTGTTTTCTAATAAAAGTGATTATCTGACATTCATTTTCAGATTGAAGAGGTGAAGACTGAATTCCATAAATGAGTTGTTATTAAAATAATGAAAATGAGGCCAGCGCCGTGGCTCAATAGGCTAATCCTCTGCCTTGCAGCACCGGCACACTGGGTTCTAGTCCCGGTTGGGGCACCGGATTCTGTCCCGGTTGCCCCTCTTCCAGGCCAACTCTCTGCTGTGGCCCGGGAAGGCAGTGGAGGATGGCCCAAGTGCTTGGGCCCTGCACCCGCATGGGAGACCAGGAGAAGCACCTGGCTCCTGGCTTCGGATCAGCGTGGTGCACCGGCCGCAGCGCGCCAGCCGCGGCGGCCATTGGAGGGTGAACCAACGGAAAAGGAAGTCCTTTCTGTCTCTCTCCACTCTGCCTGTCAAAAAAATAATAAAAATAAATAAATTTTAAAAATAATGAAAATGATTTCACATTACTCAGCTGTCTTTTTCCAATTAATATCGATGAAGTAAAAGAACCACCACAAGAGAAGTTTTTAAAATCAGACACTGGAAATTAAATGACACAACAATTGTTCCTATGATGGTTACCATAATTACATCTATATTTTTTTAACTTTTATTTAATGAATACAAATTTCCAAAATACAACTTATGGGTTACAATGGCTTTCCCCCCTCATACATCTATATTTTTTAAAATACTGTACAAACACTAGGTCTCTACTAAGTGCCACATTTTAAATAAATATGTTTTATCCTGAAAACTAAATGTTGCCCCAGGTAAAAGAGGCAAGACTAAATCCTTCCTTCATGCCGTTAAGAGAAAATAAGATCTATTTCTGAATTCTCAGTACAAGGAGAAATAAAATTAGAATTCAGGTTACCACGAAGAAGGAATAAGAAACTGATAAAAACACATATTCATTAAAAGGTTTCTTCTGTATTTTAAACATAATCAACAATATTATGTATATTGAAGTCATGTTAGAGTCTTCTCCTCATAGTCCAATAAAGTTTGATGATATTCAAGAAGTTTAACTTTTCCACCAGACTTGTTTCACTGGGTTGCACCAGTGGCCTCACCCCTGCAGGCATTACGGCTTTTCCTGTGTTGCTGTAGACGGATCCAGAGTTTATGCATATGGAGTTTTTTTAAAAAAAACTACAAATAAGGGGGTATACTGTGTTAACCATTCAGTTTGCTGTTTGGGACATAATAATGCATCACAAATATCTTTCCAAGTCAAGAGACATCCATCTATGTTGTTCTTTTTAACAATTATATAACAGTTCATAGTATGAATAAACTACATTTCATTTAGCCATATGGCTGTTGAAAGACATTCTGTTTCTTTTCAGTGTGTTGCTTCCCAAAATATTGTTACATGTAAATTGTACACAAATGTCAACATACCAGCACTTTCACTTCTTAGCATGGAGTCACACAGAAGTGACCAAAGGGTATGTTCATATTTCTTTGATTAAGGATTTGTCTACTAGTAACAGAAACCCCATTAGCAGAGGATAAGGATTTGTGTTCCTTGTATAACAAAGCTCTAGAGTTGGGCAGTAGAGAACACTTGTTTAGGAGCCCAGCCCTTTTATTTCTTTTTCCCCTGTTCCCTTAGCATGTTGGAATTTTGTTTGTCTTCCTATTTTTCAGTACTCAATTTTTAAAACTTCTCATTGTGGTTCTTTATCCACACATCCATACTAATTGACAAAGACAACTAGCAATGTCCATCCATTTTCATAACAGGGGATCATTTATGCAATTTAAAATGAACTTCAGGTCATCACTTTCATTCAGAGGATCATATCATAAAGAGACATTGATTGTCTCCGCATGGTTACAGGATGGCTGCCACAACTCCAAGCATCAATCATGTTCATGTTCAAGATGAACTTGAAGCGGTAGCTACAGCCACATTTGCACCCCATATCAGCAAAGTAAAATCCTTCCCAGAGATCCTACAGCATGTTTTCTCTTGTATTTCACTGATCAGAACTGGCAAGGGCAACTGGGAAACTGAGTAACTGGAAAAGAACAGAATTGTCATGCCGGCTTCAATAGAGTTCATTGCCATAAAATAAAGATAGAATTCTGTCACCACGGAAGAAAAAAAAAGCTATGGATATTTCATGGGCAACTAACAATGCCTACCTTAAGAAGGAAGGTTCTTCAAGTTCACAGAAAATGCACATTGGTTAGAAACTCCATGGACTTCTATGTTCTTGCACCAAAATAAACTTATCTTTTAATCCCATTCCCCCATAAACTTTTTAAAGTACCCTCTTGTTTTAGTAGACATTGCCAGGAAAGCTTACAAATACATTATAAAAATTTATACATTCACCATAGGAAGAAAGGCCATTATCAACAGCCTTGTCTAACCTAACTACAACAAGCTTTTGTTTTTACTTTTCTAATACTTGGGAAAAAATTAATGCTAGTTCTAAATTATTATCATTCGTTATTTGAGAGGCACAGGAGGGAGGTGTCAGAGAGCTCCCCCTCACTGGTTTGCTCCCAAGGGCCCACAGCAGACCAGAGCCAGGAGCCACAAATGCAATCCCTTATGGATGGCAGGAGTCCATTATCTGGAGCTCTTGCCTCCCAGGGTGTGCACTGGCAGGAAACTGGAGCCAGGAACCAAAGTGGGAGAAAAACTCATATACTCCAATGTGAGACACGGAGCCTGAACCGCTAAGCTAAATGCCTGCTCCTCACTGGTGTGTCAATTAGCATTTTCCTCACAATTAATGAGGCAAAGAATCTTTTAATAACTGACCATTTGGATTTCTTCCTTTCTGAACTATTGTAGAATCTTCGTGTGACATTGATTTTATTATAAGTACTTTCCCATTCTCGAGTCTATTTATGTCATTTATGGTGTCCTTCGTCACTGAGAAAATAATCACGGGGGTGGACTTCGGCACAGCATTTCAAGACATCCCACACCCCATAGCAGAGTGCCTGGGTTTCAGTCCCAGCTTGGTGCTGATGCAGACTGTGGGAGGCAGCTCAAACACTCGGGTCTCTGATGCCCACATGGGAGGCTCAGATTGAGTTCTGGGCTCCTGGATTCTTCTTGGTACAGCCCCAGGTGTTGTAGGCATTTAAGGAGTAAACCAGTTGATGGAGGATCTGTCAGTCTCTGTCTACCTATTTCTGTCTTTTCTAAATAAAAAAACGATTTTTAATTTATTTGGAAGGTGGGGGGCGGGGCAGGGAGACAGAGAAAGATCATCCATCTGCTGGTTCACTCCCCAAATGGCAGCAACAGCCAGGGCTGGGCCAGGCTGAAGCCAGGTGCTTCATCCAGGTCTCCCATGTGGGTGCAGGGACCCAAGTACTTGGGCCATCCTCCTCTGCTTTCCCAGGATCCTTAGCAGGGAGCTGGATTGGCATTGGAGCAGCCAGGACTTGAACTGGCACCCATATGGGATGTTGGAATCGTAGGCAGCAGCTTAACCCGTTAGACAACAACACAAACCCCTCTGCCACTTTGTATAGTTTGTTCCCTAATTGGTTGTGGGTTTCCCGGCTCATTTAGAAAACTTTTCCCCTTCTTCCCCAGTGAATTTAAAAGGTCATACAAGAGCTCATAAAGCTATTTTCAAATTTGAAGCAAATATGACTAGATATCGCACACTCCCAAAGAACGATCAGATTCATTTTCAAGTGGAGATTTGAAAATCCCAAATAAAAACTGAACTTCTAATTTGAAATATAAGAAAGACTATCATCATCATTAGGGTTTACCACAGTAGTACCAGAATGAAAGTCATCTAAAAACACACGAAGCCACGATCCCGGGCAGCGGCTAGGATTAAGTTCCGGCTCTGCCATTCTGGATGGCGGGCAGGCTACTTAACTTCTCTGGCCCCACTTCCTCAGGGTAAAATGAGGGAGTTGATCAGACCTAACTCGGGACACTTTGTGAGGCTGAAAAAAGTTAATGGGTAAAAGCTCTTAGCCCAAAGACTAGCACAAAGAAAATGCTCAATAAGTAGCCATTGCAGTAACTATATTAGCAAAACAAACAATTTGCATTATGTATGCTTGTGTTGTTGGTTACAGCCACAGTGGTCCCAGGGAACCCCGTTACATATACACAAAGCGAGATGGCACTCAGCACAGGTCACTGCTGTCAGCTCCCACTACCCTGGCAAGTGCCCGTGGAGGGAACCCAGCAGGGATGCGGGCAGCTGAGCGGTGACTGCAGAGCTGGGCCGGCCAGGTGACTGGGAAACACAGCTGCAGGCCCCGCAACACAGCAGTCATTGCACAAGGCACAGGTTCACGCCCTCAGGGAGACACACGTAGTCACAAAGCAGGTACAGTGTGTCTGCCAGGGCTCCCCTACCCCCAAACCACAGGGCAGTGAGAGGTGACAGGGACCAAGACGAGGCTCCGACGGCAATGGGCTAGCTTCATTCTGGAGGGGCTCTGACAGGTGCTTCCAGCAGGTCCCTGGGCACCCACCCTGGAGGGAACAGCCAGGGGGCCCCCAGGAGCACGGACTAGCCCTCAGGGAGCATCTGGGGTCACGTGGACAGGACTGCACACCGGCTGGCTTGGCCTCTCTTTGCATCCTAGCCAGGCCACTGAGACTGAACTTAGTATAGAAGCTTCCTCTTCACCCAGAGCCCCTACGGAGCCTGAGCGCACATGTGGCTCACACCTAGGAAGGGTTTAATACCGATTTAATCTTCCTGAAAGGAATCACACCCAGCATGTGGCCAGACTAATCGTTTTAGTTCCACTCCAAGATCTGCAATGGCTGAGCCTTGCTCCTCTTTCTAGAGTTCTCTGTGCCAGGCCTCATCGTTTCCCATCACCCACCTCCAGTGGGGCCCCAGGCATGGAATGCCGGCATCCTATCACCATAGCATGACAGGTGGCATTTCAGCTTAACATACGTGGAGCAAACAGAGCAGTAGCCAAAACTCAAGGGGGAGCTTCATGCCGACAGAACCAGAATATTCAAGTAATGGAAACACAGCCCTGGTACTGGACTTGGAGACATTCAAAAGTAAGTGTAAGGGGAGAGCGTTGCACACAGCAGTTAGGCCACCACTTGGGACACCCACACCCCTTATCAGAATGCCTGGGTTTCAGTCGTGGCTCTGCTATCGGTTCCAGCTTCCTACTAGCGCACACCCTGGGAGGCAGCAACCATGACTCAAGCACTTGGATTCTGCCACCCACATGGGCAAACCTGGCTCCTGGCTTTGGCCTGGCCAGCTCCAGGTGTTGTGGACAGTGTTGGGGAAAGAACTTGTGGATGGGAGATCAAGATCTCTCTCTCCTCCCCCTTCCCATCTGCCTCTCCAAAAGATTTCTATAAAGTTTCAGAGAGCTTTAAATGAGGTTGGGGAATACTCACAATCTCATGCATAGAGATTTAGGGAAAAAAGACTGAGGAAAAAATTTTTTTTGACAGGCAGAGTGGACAGTGAGAGAGAGACAGAGAGAAAGGTCTTCCTTTGCCATTGGTTCACCCTCTAATGGCCACCACGGCTGGCGCACTGCGGCCAGCGCACCCCGCTGATCCGATGGCAGGAGCCAGGTGCTTCTCCTGGTCTCCCATGGGGTGCAGGGCCCAAGCACTTGGGCCATCCTCCACTGCCTTCCTGGGTCATAGCAGAGAGCTGGTCTGGAAGAGGGGCAACCGGGACAGAATTCGGCGCCCCAACCGGTACTAGAACCCGGTGTGCCGGCGCCGCTAGGTGGAGGATTAGCCTGTTGAGCCACGGCGCCGGCCTGAGGAAAATATTTGAAATGCTTTTCTGCATTTGATAGTCTGTGCTTATCAACTTCATTATGAGATTTGTCACCCACTTGTCCATCAAAAGCCCAAGCTTCTGCCTTTCTCCCCCTGCATCTTCACCGCTCTGTGCGTCTAACCACAGGTGCCTCCCTAGAGTCTGCTTCCAGATGTGCATCCCATGACCTGCATGTGCTCAGCAAAGGAACACCACACACACACACACACACAGAGAGAGAGAGGTATTTTTAATCAGATTTCAGGCTTGTCTTGAAAAATCAGAAGACTTGTCATCCTGCTCCAGAAAACCCACTTGGCAACAATTTGCACACAGCCATTCCCTTTAGATGGGCACCCTGTCCAGCCACTGTATCCTTATGTTCCCCAGTACGGTTTTTTGTCTCCCTAACCTGGAAGCGGAGCTCCAGGTGGGTTATTTTTGAATAAAGAATTATTTTTCTTTTTCCAAAAAAGCACGTAAACCAAGAAGTTTGCATGCATCAAGCAAATCTGTAGAGGGCATTTTTCCTCATGAAATAATGAAGATTCCCACACATTTAAAAAGCAAACACCAGCCCTGTTTCCTTTATCTCATCTGCCCGACTTCTGACCTCATTGACAGCCAAGATGCTTTTCTTGCTTCAAGACTGTTTTCGGAAACGCTGGGCAATTCTCCGACACAAGAGGGAACAGAAGAGGGGCTGCCTAGCCTGTGTTCCAGCTCCTGATCCCCCGCTTCTCCATCAGGCCAGCTCACAGATTTGATACCCAGGGACACATCCTGCAGTCTGTAGGCTTGACTGTGGGGAAGTCAGAGAACTGAACAGTGCCTACTGTAACTCCAGGACTGCGAGCCAGGAATCAGTCCTCCCACTTGCACTGGGCCGTGAGTAACCACAGGCCCCACTCAAAGTGACCAAAACAGTAAGTTGGTCATCTCACATGCTTGGGACCTGGGGGCAGGCAGTCTCCAGAGTTGCTTACATCTCAGGTTGTAATGATACATTAAAGGACCCAAGTCCTTCGGACTTTCCACTCTGCCACCTTGGGTAGCCTGCGGTTACTCGCCGCATAGATACAAGGTCGCTCAGTCACGCAGTCACACTCAGGCATGCCGCACCTGGGAAGAAGAGGGGCTCTTCCGCGCGTCTGTCTTCATGAGGGAAGGAATCTCCACTGGGAGACTTTCCCCTGCCGCCTCCCCGGGCCCTCTCACCGCAAGGGGCACAGCTTGGATTTGCCCGAATCCGTCCGCCCACTGAGGCTGGAATGGAAGCCGCTTCCCTGAACCCAAGAGGAGGTGAACACGCGGCAGCACTGTGCTCGTAAAGACCCGGGAGTGACTGCCAGGCGGACGGCCCACGGCACCTGCATCTTAGGCCCACTTCAAGACCCACCCCTGTCCATCTGCCCCTGGAACTCCTTCCTGGAGAGCCCCCCTTCCCCTCCTTTGAACCAAGGGGGCTGCTGGCCTGGAGGCATTCTTTGTAATAACAGAGTCTTGGGCCTCTCCTGAAACCACGATAAAGTCAGTTCTTACAGAATGGCAAATGAATAGATGAATGACCGGATAGCTACAAGATAAAATGCACTGGAGGAAGCCAGCCGGCCAAGGCATTCATTCAAGAGAAAGAGAAAGGACTTAGACTAAGGCAGCGATAAAGAAGATTTTTAAAAGGATTCTATTTAAAGGTGCTCTGAGACCTTGCCACCGCTGGAATGTGGGGGTGGGAAGCTGGGTGGGGCTGACGCTACCTTGGTTTTCTGGCTTATGATCTGTCACTCCACTCGGCAGTACCTTCCTCATACTTCATGGCTCACTAATGCTTTGGGTGTGAGAAGATACTTTCTGGGAAACAGGGAAGAAGCTGGAGCTGAGACTGGGGAGACAGGCAGTACAGAGTACGCACAGGAGGGCTGATGTGTGGGCTCTGGCCTCCCACGGAAATGCCCCAGTGAGGCAACACTGACCAGGCTCCACGGAGAGAGCGAACTGTCAGTGGCTGCACAGGGCAGGCAGCACAGCTCCCTCAGGGGACCCACAGAACACTGGGTCTCACGCTGCAGAGGAAGAGGGAGGGGCGGTTCCAAACACTACAGCAGCAGGTGAACTGGCAAGAGCCCTACACTTTTAGTTAAATGAAATCAGTTTGACCTGACCACCCGGTCTATTTTACATTTTTCTAGGGGTGAGCACTTGGCCTAGTGGCTAAGCTGCTGGTAGGGAAGCCTACATCCAATATCAGAGTGACCAGGTTTGAGTCCAGGGTTTGTGGGGAATCCCAAAGGAGTCACAGAGCACCGCTAACCCAAAAAGAAAGAAAAGGCAAAATCAAAATGGAGTTACTTAAGCTAAGGCCACGAAGCACCAGGAACTACCTAGACCATCTGTCAGAACAGACACAGGTGGTGAGGCCTGATAAGGACTAGGGAACATTACATAAGCAGCCAACCAGCTGGCTATTGGATTACTTCACCCACACTACTGCACCACAGTTGGCCACGCCCAGAAGACCACTGGTCACACCCAAACATCAACATTTGGTTGGTGACACCAAAAAGATGAGCTTGTGATTGGTGACACACCAGGGCACATTCGCCAACCACCTACCCCAGAGGGGGGGATAAAAAGGCAAGCCTTGGGCTGGCACTGTGGCGTAGCAGGTAAAGCCACTGCCTGCAGTGCTGGCATCCCATAGAGGCGCTGGTTCAAGTCCCAGCTGTTCCACTTCCGATCCAGCTTTCTGCTATGGCCTGGGAAAGCAGTAGAGAATGGCCCAAGTCCTTGGGCCCCTGTACCCACATGGGAGACATGGACGAAGCTCCTGGCTTCGGATCGGCACAGCTCCAGCCATTGCAGCCAATTGGGGAGTGAACCAACAGATTGAAGATCTCTCTCTCTCCCTCTCCTTCTCTCTGTAATTCTGACTTTAAAATAAATAAATCTTAAAAAAAAAAAAAAAAGAAAAAGAAAAAGAAAAAAAGCCCAGCCTCACAACTGCTTTCATCCCCTTGGGGACCATGGCTCAGTGCAAGTGAAACTGCCCGAGGTGGGCGCCTCAGCTCACTAGGCTAATCCTCCGCCTGCGGCGCCGATACGCTGGGTTCTAGTCCCGGTTGGGGCGCCGGATTCTGTCCCGGTTGCTCCTCTTCCAGTCCAGCTCTCTGCTATGGCGTGGGAGTGCAGTGGAGGATGGCCCACGTGCTTGGGCCCTGCACCCGCATGGGAGACCAGGAGGAAGCACCTGGCTCCTGGCTTCGGATCGGTGCAGTGCACCCACCGGCCATAGCAGCCATTTGGGGGGTGAACCAACGGAAGGAAGACCTTTCTCTCTCTCTCACTGTCTAACTCTGCCTGTCAAACAAAAAGAAAGAAAGAAACTCTGCCCGAGTCTTCTCTGACTGAAACTCTGCCACCCTGCTGGAGCCAACCTCACCTGGACATCCCAGCTGCTGCCGGACCTGACATCAGAGCCAGATGGGACCTCTCATCAGGTGACCTCTGCAATCCTTCACCCTGCTGTCCGTCTTGGAACTGCCCAGAGTGCCAGTCACCCCACGACTCCTGCCCATAAGTGATTGTTCTGAGAGCCTTCTCTCTGAGTGAACAGAGACTTCGGACTCTGGACTTTGGACTCTGACTTTTCATGACCATGATACAAACCTTGAGAACGCAGCATTCACATTACATCCTTAGCCATGAGTGCTTAGATTGGTTATGCTCTTATGCTCTTATGCTTTGTATGTGTTATACTTTTTACTATTGCCAGATATTTCTGGAAGTTGTCTTACTCCTAGATGCATGTTATGACCTGTGGACTAATGACATATTGAGTAGTATTGATCTTTAGATGTGTGCATTGTATATATATATATATAGAGAGAGAGAGAGAGAGAGAGAGAGAGAGGTATTGAATACTGAATAATAAATTATATTGAAAGACTATCACGATTCTGTGTGATTCTTCCCCACGCTCCAACACGTCGCATTAGCCTTGTCAAGCTGCGTGACAAGTGGCACTCACAACAAGATTCCACTCCCAAACTCAATTTCCTGCTAATGCACCACTCTGAGAGGTAGCAGGTGATGGCTCTAGTGGTTGAGTTCCTATCACCCACGAGATCTGGATTGAGTTACTGGCTCCCAGTTTCAGCCAGACCCAGACTCAGACCCAGACCCAGACCCAGCCTCAGTTACTGCAGGCATTCAGGAGTGAAACAGCAGAAGGAAGTTCTGTCTCTCTTTGCCCCTCTAATTGTTTGTTTAAAAAAAGAACAACACAGTGCCTAGCCGAAAAAAGGAACACAGAAGTATTTGGAAGATCACGTTCCATGATTTGAAATAGAGGATGTTCTGCACCAAAATTGAGTTGAAAGGCCTCTAAAAATGGAAAGGCAGATCAGAACAAGCACCTGTAATCAAAGTCCTTCCTTACACTGAAGGCAGACCTTCTACGGGAATTCAAGTCGGTTCAGGTTCCCAGCAGAAAGCAGCACACACCCACCTCCCTCCTCCAGACTCACCACTCTGCCTGGATGTGTCCAAGAAAGCACACGTTGGAGGCTTAATCCCCAAAGCAACAGTGGTAGGAGCTGGGGCCTAATGAGAAAGGATAGACCACAAGCGGTCCACCCAACTGGCCAACTTCCATTGTCATGGGAGTGGTGTCGTTATCAAAGGACAAGCTGGGTACCCTTCTCTCCCCCCCACCCTCTCCGTCCTCTGTCTCTTCTACTACATGTGCAGTAGCACTCCTCTCCAGAGTGTTTAAGACACAACCTTGGACGTGGAGACCAGGACCTCACCAGATACCAACCTGGCCGGAAGCTTGGCCTTGCGCTTCCCAGCCTCCTGAGCTGTAAATTAACACGTCTGCTCCTCCTAAGTTACCAGTCTCTGGTTTTCTATTACAGCGTCACAAATACTCTGAGACACTCTCCACTCAGAAATGTAAGGTGTCTATTTTTCCCCCTTCCTCTTAGGTCTCTTTGTTGGGGTCTTAAGCCTGAGGCTATCCCCTGACCAGCAGGGGCAGTACAAGCACTCCCCGACAAGAGAAGGGAAAGGTAAGGTTGACGGGTCAAAAACACAGCAAGCACCCGTGAGTTCTGTCGCAGCAGGAACTACTTTATTGAGGAAGTGTACAGGCTTATAAGGCTTACAAAAAGACATGCGCAGTAGGGGAGCCAATCAGCGAAAAGGTCATGCAGACGTGGGTGGACCACGCACAAGGGCATCTTAAGTATAGGGATCACGCACTGTCCACGTGTCCAGAACCAAAGCGGACCTATCCCTGCGGGTGGTCCAATCTCGCGTGGTTTAACCGCAGCAGCCACAGACACGCCCCTCGAACATCTGCCAGGTGCCATATTGTAATGGAGGTTTTAGGCAATGCCCAACATCTCTTCTCTGACCCAAGTGCGCCTCATCCATTTAGCTTTGTTATACTTATAACTTGAATTGTTTTTACCCATTTCTGTGATTTTTTTTCCTGCTTCTTTTCTGTGGCATCTCCAAACTGCTCCAGTAAGATATCAGGGGCCCAGAACAGGTCTGACACTAAGAACATTGCCACGAATTTTTCTGTCCTTCTGTCTTTGTTTTCTCTAGCAAGCAAAGAACCAAGCAAACACATCACAGAAGAAATATAACTGGCTAATAACATATGCCCAACTTCACTGATAATTAAAGACATGCAATTAAAGTAACGTGGCATTTTTCAGCCATCAGATAAGCAAAGATAAGAAAATTCTTAACTTCCAGTGCTAATAAGGTTTTTCCAACTCTATTGGTAGGAATATAATTTAGAGCAAACTTCTGGGGGAAGGGATAATTCTCCAACTCTATACAACTATAAGACACATATACGTTATCAGCCATCAGCTCCAGTTTTGTGACTTTATCCTCCAAAAAGATTAGCACAGTGTGTGAAGACGTATATATAAGAGTTCAGTACTGCTTTTAACAGGGAGAAAAATGGGAAAAAGCTAAACATCCAACAGTAGAAACTAGTTCAATAAGGGCATGGGCCAGCCTTGTGGTGCAGCCAGTTAAGCTGCTGCCCACAACACCAGCATCCTGTATATCAGAGTCTGGTCCTATTCCTGGCTGCTCTGCTTCCAATCCAGCTCCCTGCTAATACACTTGGGAGGCAGTTTGTCACTCTTTCAAACGAGTCTTTTTAATAGTTGTACAAACATAAAATGGAATTCTATGCAGCCATTAAAAAGAATGGTGGACATCCCTAATCTACAGTGTGACATAGGGTGGCAGGGTAGGAATGATATCTAGGATATTTTTAAATAACAAATTTCAAAATTATTAGTAAATCCTGGGTCAACTTCTAATAATCTGCTGTGTATATATGCAAGGATATCGAGATATTCATGTGTTTGTGTGTACATGGAAAAAAACCCTAAAGAACTATGATGCTTAAAGTGAGGTCCCTCTACCCCTAACATCAGCATTACCTGGGAATTTATTAGAAATGCAAGTCCTCAGAGCAGAGCCCCTGACCTGTAGAATCTGAATCCCACAGGGTGGGCCTAGCGGTCCAGTCTAACAAGCCCTCCAGGCAGTTCTGATGGCCACTAAAATGGAGAATCACTGTTCTAGAGTGATCCATTGGAGGTAGAGAGAGAACATGTAGCTGAAGGGACATTTCTAGTTGTTTATTCCCTTGTATAGGATTGAAAAGTAATTATGTTGTTGAGGAATGCTTCCCAAAGTCACGCACACACCTGCTTAGGGTGTGGCAACATAGTTCAAGCAACCTCTTAGAGAAATCAACTTCTATGCTCTGCCTGAAGAAAATCCAGCAAGCAAAAATTCAGATTTGTGGAGCCAGCGACATCGGGGCTCCGATCTTTCTCTTACTGAAAGATGCCTGACATAGTGGAGGAGCAAAGGGAACATTTGTGTCAAGAACTGCCGTGCAAGCTCAGAAAAGGGAACTCACTCTCTGCTGCCCATCTCAGGATGACAGCAGGCACCCGACGTCCTCGGAGGAGCAGGTGACACACAGGAAAGCAGGCTAGGAATAGCCATGTTACTAGTGCCGAGGTTTCTTAAAACATCAGAGTGCCCTCCACAACCTGACCAACGCACTCCATGCTTTGGAAGTATCATTATTGTCCGGAATCAGCCCACAGGCACCCTGCCAGGGCAAATGGCTGAGCCAGAGAGCCTTAACCGTGCTGCGAAGATCACGCTTAATCCTGAAGCATATAAAACCTTGATGCAGCCAGCCAATCAGGGCAGATGGCTTCTTTGCACCCATTCCCAGGCCCTCGCGCCCGTGTGGCTCAAGCCTGCTGTGTGCAGAGCGCCTCTTTTATGGTCTGTGAAAGGCCTGCTCCTCACAACCTCACCTCTCTTCCCCAGACAACAAAGCAGGCTTTTCTATTTGCACAGAGTGCTTGTTGCCTTCTCATCCCTGAGAAAAGGTGGCGCAGAAGAAGAAGAATGTGCTATTTCTTTCTGCTCCAATAAAAGGGAGTTATGAAACAGAAGCCTGGGGCCAAAGCAACCTCCCCGTCATGTGTGTAACAAAGAAATTGTTTCTCTAAGTACAGTCCCCGGGCAGGTGGCGGTAAGCAAGCCCGAGCGGCTCGGATGGCGCGCGCAGTGGGGAAGCCCCTCCTCTGTCTAAAGGACCCCAGGCTCTGGACTCGGCCAGGTGCCAGTGTGGCAGGCAGGACCCTGGCCCTCAGTGCAGAGGCCCTGCGGATAGGGGTGCTCCTCTGCAGCTCCCAGCGCTACCCCACCAGTCTCCCTCTGGCTTTACAGAAGCTGTTGGGAAAACACAGGAGGATTCTCAGTGCCCCCACCCACAGTGCTAACTGGCTGGGTTCGAGAAGAAGCCCAGGAAGCCTTTTTTTTTTTTTTTTTTTTTTTTAAACTCTGCTGAATTTGGCTGTGCATCAGGATCACCCAATCTGATTTGGGCGACATCTAGAAGGTTTCTCCTCCTTACAGAGTTCCGGGCTCCTGGCTTCAGCCTGGCTCAGCCCCAGCCATTGCAGCCGTTTGGGGAGTGAACCAGCAGACGAAAACTCGCTCGCTCTCTCTAGCTCTGCCTTTCAAATAAATAAATACCTAAATCTTGGGGGGAAAGGGGAGACTGTTTCTCTTTGAAAACCGGACTCTCCCAGGTAGAGCTGGCCACTCCCCAGCGTGCTGCCCAGGCCCTGGAAGAGAGCCCATACAGCCATGAAACCAATCACAGCAGCGCCCCCTTACCTGCGAGGGAAATGTTCCAATACCTGTAAGGCCACCACAAAACGCACGGAGCACTGGAGTTAGAGGAAAGGCTTTTTGTCAGGTGGGGGAAGGCCCACGGGCCACGGGGAGAGGGTGAGCATGTGTACGGGAAGCAGATCCTGTTAAACTTTCGCCAGGGAGGGCAGAGAAGCAGGAGCAGCAAATTCCATTAGGGTGGGGGTGGAGCTGACACCTGTGGTTGGGCCATCTGGTCACCTGGCTTCCAGCAATGGCGGCAGGGGCTAGATCGGAGGATGGTGCGCAGGGCATAGATCGTGCCAAAGATAAGACTGGGCCATTTTAGTAACACTATCCCCCATGGGTCCCTGAAACCGAGGCTCGCCCCCAAACCCTCTATACCCTGTTTTCTCCTAGGCATGCATACCTGTGGCCAAGTTTAACTTTTAAGTTAGGCGCAGTAAGAAATGAACAGTGGGAACAATAAAACGGAACATTGTAACAATACTGTAATGAAACAGGTGAGGTAGTCTGAAACTACTGTACTGTACTCACCTTTCTCGCGACGGCCCGAGACGGTGCAGGGCCTACCTGGTGAGGCGAGGCAAGGCGCAGGCGTGGCGATGGAGTATTTGAAGAGGCGGCAGGAAGAGGACGGGGAGCCCCAGCTGGCCCTGAGTAACAAACCGCTGAAGACGCAGCCGTAGATGGGGTGGTGGCTGCTGCACGCCCCCTACACATCTCTCACCCCCGAGACGTTAGCGGGGTCTCAGCAGCGCCGCCCAGCTTCAAGCGCCGCAGCTCTCCAGCCCACGTCCCTCGGAAATGGACTTGAGGTTTGGGCACCAGTTCCTCAGCTGCGGAAGATGGAAGTAATAATGTGTGCGTTCGCGGGGCACCTGTGCCGGTAGGGACCAGGTGGGCAAAGCACGAGGCCGTGTAAACCACCAGCAGAGGAGGGCGGGCGCCCCGGCACCGCGGGTTCAACCACTGCCTGATACGCGGGCATCCAGGGCTCCTGCCACCCACACGGAGGACCCGCGGGCGTGCCAGGTTCCCGGCTTCGGCCAGGACAGCCATTTGGGGAGTGAAACAGAGGGTGGAAGTTCGCTCTGTCTCTCCTCTTCCCGTAACTCTGCCTTTCAAATAAATAAATCTTCAAAAAAAGAAGAAAGAAAGAAATTCAGCAGAGGCTGCGATTGCTCCTCCCAGAGCTTGGTTCAGCACTCTCTTTCCCGGTTGGTGAGCCTCGAGCTGGCTCTCGGGCCCCGCCATGACCAGCGTCCTCACATCCCACCCACCCAGCCTTCTGAAGGCGAGGCAGGGCGGGAGGGGCGAGGCCCTAGGCGTGGTGCACCTGCACGGACTGAGGAGCTCCGTGAGGGGCCTAGTCTCCACCCTCCCCCGCCCCCAGAGGTCCCAAAGGAAATCAGGCTGAAATGAAACCAGGTGGGTGGGGGTAGGGTGCTAAGTGTGGAAGAGTTGGTAAGTTACCCCCGCTCCCGAAAGTTGACCCAAATTGTTAAAATAATTTTATTAACCTATTTAAAAATTCTTTGGGTTCTCACTAAAAGATTCTACTGCTACTTTCAACAAGAAAAAGGTGCTTGGATGAACTTCATTACTTTTTTGAGAATCTTGTTTGTTTTGATGCGTTTCCAAAAGCTGTTCTAGATTGAGCTTTTTTTAAACTTCTTTGTTTATTTGAAAAAGTAACAGAAGTAAGAAGCAAGAGAGAGATCTCCCATCAGCTGGTTCACTTCCCAGTTGCCAGCAACAGCCAGGGCCAGAGCCAGGAGCCAGGAACTCCATCCAGTGCGTGGCAGGAATCTGAGTCCTTGGGGTTCATCTGCTGCCTCTCAGGCACATTGGCAGGAAGGGGATGGAAAACACATGTGGGCTCCATCGCAGGTGCCCCACTGGACGTGGACTCCACAAGCCATGGCTTAACCTGCTGAGCTCCACACAGTGCCTGACCCCGACCCTTCAGCACTTGCCTTGATTGGCTATCAGTGCCGGGAAAACACACCTTCCAGAGAGCGGAGAAGGGAATCCTGACCCTTAGCTTGCAAACTGCTAGCCTCTAATTATGCCAAGGTTTTTGTTGAAATGCAGCTGGTGAACTTACTTATCACTGATGTTTGTTCCAACAAAGATAACAAATGGGCTTGCAATTCACTGACACGCCTCTAAAACTTTAAAATAGGTCATGTTCCTACATTCTCTAAGAGGGCCCGCTGACTTGTTTGCCATAAAATGACAGACAACAAACACTCATCTTCAGAGTACTCTCTCCACAGCACAAGTTCCTGTCCCCAAAGCAGCTACTGTCACCTTCATTAATTGCTAGAGTTTCATCACAAATTTTGAAGGACCAAAATAAATGTGTGTATTGTCTAAAAATGGAGCAAATCAGGACACTGTGGTGTAGCAAGTTAAGCCTCTGCCTGTGATGACAACACCAGTTCAAGACTTGGCTGCTCCACTTCTGATCCAGCTTCCTGCTAATGCACCTGAGAAAGCAGTGGAAGATGGCCCAAGTCCTTGGGCCCCTGTATCTACATGGGAAAACCCAGAAGAAGCTCTGGGTCCCTGGATTCGGCATGGCCCAGCCCTGGCCATTGTGGCTGTTAGGTAGGAAGTCAGATATGAGCTTATGTATGTGTGACAGAGGCCTAAGGCATTGACATCCAGGCCTGACATCCACATCTCAAAGTCATCCTGATAACCTTCCAGGTGCAGCCCAGTATCTGCCAGGATCCTTACCTTCCAGGGGTCCTGCCCCTTCTACCGGATAACCATCCTTCCTCTAACCAGGCAATGCCAGCCAGGCTTCCCCCTATCTGATAACTTCAGGGGGAAAACTCAGAAAGGGGGGAGGGGGGGAAGGCAAGACCCATCCCCTTACCCCTCCCCCCACCCTGCCTAAATGTAAACTAGGCACTCTCTCTCAGGTCCTGTCTGGAGAGGTGCCATTCCATTCTTACGGATGTCCTTACCCTAATAAACCTTGCTATTTTGCTTTCCGCTTACTCTCTGTCTCATACCTGAATTCTTTCTTGTGTGAAGACAAGAACCCTTGCTTCTCTGGTAACATGGCCATTTGTGGAGTGTCCCAGCAGATAGAAGATTTCTCTCTCTGTCTCTTCCCTCTCTGTAACTCTGGCTTTCAAATAAATAAAAGAATCTTTTAAAAATAAATAAAATAAAAATAATTAAATTATCTTAAAAGAGAGCAAAGTTCCTTGTTGTGGTTGTTGTTAAAACTTTACTTATTTACTTGAAAGTCAGAGTTACAGAGAGATAGCCTTTAACCTTTTTATAACAGAAAATTACTTGTTTTTAAGTGTAAGTATCCTGCCACCAGATGATCAGCAAATATGTGTAGGATGAAAGATGTTTGTCTCATTCAGAATATTTTTAAAATTCCTCTACATTTTTTCTAACCTTGTATTTTTAAAATGACCAAACTGGTGGGATTTTATAGCCCTAGGATACTTCTGACTTCAACAGTATTGATGAAAGCCTGCTTTGAAAAAAAAAAAAAAGGTTTACCTATTTGAAAGGCAGAGAGTTACAGAAATATCTCCATCCACTGGTTTACTCCCCAGATGGCTGCAACGGCCAGAGCTGTGCCAATCCAAAGCCAGGAGCCAGCAGCCAGGAGCCCCTTCCAGGTCAGGGACCCAAGGACTCAGGTCATCTTCCACTGCTTTCCCAGGCCACAGCAGAGAGCTGGATCAGAAGTGGGGCAGCAGGCCAGCGCCGTGGCTCACTTGGCTAATCCTCCACCTGTGGCACCAGCACCCCGGGTTCTAGTCCCGGTTGGGGCACTGGATTCTGTCCCAGTTGCTCCTCTTCCAGTCCAGCTCTCTGCTGTGGCCCGGGAAGGCAGGGGAGGGTGGCCCAAGTCCTTGGGCCCTGTACCCACATGGGAGACCAGGAGGAAGCACCTGGCTCCTGGCTTCAGATCAGTGCAGTGTGGCGGCATTTGGGGGGTGAACCAATGGAAGGAAGACCTTGTAGGGATTGGAGTCCCTAGCTTGCTAAATGTCAGTTTCGCTTGCTTGCCTGCCTGCTGTATAGGCCTCATCTTGAAGGGAGCAGGCCCGGTCCTTGAGAACAAAGAAAGTAAGCTCCCCTGGAATTTATGACCTTCTGCTCCCCACCAGCTCCCCTGGAGTTTATGGCCCAATGCTTCCCGCCAGTGCCTCCCCGTGCCGTCCCCTTTGTGTGGCCTTCCTGACACATAACGTATATAGTCTATACATTTAAATGAACCAATGAACATGTTAAGTCCCAATACCTTGCCATATAGAGAGTAAGAAGGTAACCTATGTAGGAGATGACCTGCACCCTTGTAAGTGTGAGGCTATAAAAACCTCTCTTATGCAAACGAGAGGGCCTCTTGCCTGTGCACTGCTGAAGGGCTGTGTGCAAGTAGGGGGTCCCAGTCGGCTGGTAACAAAAAACCTCTGCTTTTGCATCGGCGACTGTGCCTTGTGCATTGATTGGGAAATTCGGACACAACAACCTTTCTCTGTCTCTCTCTCTCTCTCTCTCTCACACTGTCTAACTCTGCCTGTCAAAAAAATAAAAATAAAAAGTAAATTAAAAAAAAAAAGAAGTGGAGCAGCAAGGACTCGAACGAGTGCCCATGTGGGATGCCAGCACTGCAGGCTGAGGCTTTACCCACTACGCCACAGCACCGGCCCGAAAGCCTGCTTTTTAATACTCAGTGGATGTGTCCCATCTGAGGTGGTTCACTGTCCCCTCACCTCTGTGTCCCTCTGTGTCATTCACAGCAGCCACTCTGTCTGGGGTTGTGACACTACACGATTTTTCCTGAAATCATTGTTCCTGAACAAACCACTCACAGTGGGAAATGTATTTTCTCTGTATGGTCTTCCTTTAGTAGCCCCAAAACTACTGCTTTTGGAGTTTATTGTCTGAAGTTTCCAACTGCAGTTCTGTATTTTCTACATCATCTTCCCGCTCCATCAACATTTGACGTTCTTTGTTAGGCATTCATCTATTAAGGATTGTTCTATCCTCAAAACCCATTAACTCCTTTATCATCATGTAGTGTTCCTCTTTGTAACTGCTAATGCTTCCGGTTCTGAAGGATAATTTGTCAAACATTGACAGAGTCATTCTGTCCTTCTTTAAGTTACTATTTGCATCGGGGCCAGAGTTGTAGCAGTCAGTTAAGCTGCTGCCTACAACCTGGTATCCCACAGAAGCCCGAGTTCCAGTCCTGGCTGCTCCACTCGCAATCCAGCTCCCTGCTAAGTCACCTGGAAAAGCAATAGAAGACGGCCCAAGTGCTCAGACCCCTGTCACCCACTTGGGAAACCCAGGTGGAGTTCTAGGCTCCTGGTTTCTGCCGGGCCAACCCTGGCCATTGCAGCCATTTGGGGAATGAACCAGCAGGTGGAACCTATCTCTCCATCTCCCTCTTTCTCTGTAATTTTGCCTTTTAAATAAGTGAATCTAATCTAAAAAAAAAAAAAAAAAAAAAAAAAAAAAGTGCTACTTAGTACATCTCCTCCCAGCTTTTTACTTTCCACTTTTTTTTTTTTTTTTTTTGACAGGCAGAGTGGACAGTGAGAGAGACAGAGAGAAAGGTCTTCCTTTTGCCATTGGTTCACCCCCCAAGTGGCCGCTACGGCCGGTGTGTTGTGGCCGGCGCGCTGTGCCAATCCAAAGCCAGGAGCCAGGTGCTTCTCCTGGTCTCCCATGCAGGTGCAGGGCCCAAGGACCTGGGCCATCCTGCACTCCTGGGCCACAGCAGAGAGCTAGACTGAAAGAGGAGCAACCAGGACAGAATCCATCGCCCCGACCGGGACTAGAACCCAGAGTGCCAGTGCCACAGACAGAGGATTGCCTATTGAGCTGCGGCGCCAGCCTACTTTCCACTTTTTCAAGTTTTTATATTTAAGGTAGATTTTTTTGCAGACAGCATGTAACCAGGCCTGCTTTTCTTTCTTATCTATCTCTGCCTTTTATTTGAAATATTTAGACATTTGCATTTAATATAATTATAAACATGATTGGATTTTAATCTACCACCTGATATTTGTTCCATCTGTTTCTTGTTTTATTTTTCCTGTTTTTTTGGATTAGTATTCTTTTTTTAAAGATTTATTTGTGTATTTGAAAGGCAGAGTTACAGAGAGAGGGAGAGATCTTCCATCTGCTGATTCACTCCCCAAAGGACTGCAAAGGCCAGGGCTGGACCAGGCCAATGCCAGGAGCCAGAAGCTTCATCTATCTCTCTCATATAGGTGCAGGAGCCCAAGTACTTGAGCCAACTTCTGCTGCTTTCCCAGGCACATTAGCAGGGAACTAGATTGGAAGTGGAGCAGCCAGGACTTGAACCAGTGCCCATGTGGGATGCTGGTGCTGCAGACAGTGGCTTAACCTACTGTGCCACAGTGCTGGACCCTAATTTTTTTTAAAGCTTTATTTATTTATTTAAAGGCAGGATTAGAGCAGGAGAGAGACAGAGACTTTCCTCCCACTGGTTCATTCCCCAAATGACCAAGCCAAAGTCAGGAGCCAGGAGCCAGGAACTCCTTCTGGGTCTCCCACGTGGATACAGGGGCCCATGCACCTGAGCCATCTACCACATCTTTCTCAGGTGCATTACCAGGGATCGGGATTGGAAGTGGAACAGCCAGGACTTTAACCACCTGGGATGTAGGCTTCCCAGGCAGAAGCTCAACCCATGAGCCACAATGCAGACCTGATGTGTTCTTTTATATAATTCTATTTTTTCACTATCATGGCCTTTTTAGTGGTTGTTTGGACTTTATGCTACACTGTCTACCTCCAAATATTCTATCTCTTCCAGAGCAGGGCAGCACCTTACCACAGTATACTTCCACGTCCTCCCCCCAGCCTCAGGGCTGGTACTGTCCTACTTCTCACTTGTGTGGATGTCACACACACTCAGGCAGGTCTGCTCCCCTCCTAACCCCAGCTCCAGCTGCCTGGCAGCTCCACGGTCACCCCTAGCCCAGAGGTTGTCACTCTTTGCCCAGACCCAGGAGACGGGAGAGGGCCACCCTCCACAACCCCCAGAAGCTGATGCCTTCCAATTCCTGTAAAAGAAGAACCTGGGGAGCTAGTGATGCCCTTAGCCAGGCACCACAGAGGACAGAGCTCCCTCAGCCACCTTGTCCCAATCTCTGCACGAGCCCTGAGTGGAGGGCCTCATCGGAGGGCTGGGGACTCTCACTAGCCGGGGGTCTCCAGGACTCTAAGTGATCGCACTGGAAACCCACTTGGCCCTTAAGGATTCACTAGAATCTCAGCTATTTCATGTTGACCTGTTATTTTAGCAACCCCTCCCCCTCCCCACACAACCAAAGGGGAGACAGTGCACCAACCCCCTCTCTCCTCCAAGGCGTTTCTCACCCGCCGCATTGAATGAGCCTGATCGATTGGAGACCTCCGCTCTCTAAGGGGCTCAAAAACAGGCAATGGCTTTTTTTAACCTTTAGCCAGCTTTTTCTCATTACCTGAGGTGGGAGCAATGGCTCTCATAGCTTTCAATGTAAGAAGGAAAATTCCTGTGGTTTTTCCTGATTGAAATCAAAGTTAGGAACTGCTGTAAGCTGAAACACGTTAGATACATCTACACTTCCATCCAATTGTCTAAACCTCATCTCACACTGACAAAGAAATCCACTCTAATCCTTCCTGCTTCAAGTGCTTAAGCAATGTTTTCTCAGCATCATTCAACAATCTGCTTTGCTTTTCCTTCTTTTTTTTTTAAAGATTCTATTCACTGGGGGCCGGTGCTGTGGCATAGTGGGCTAAGCTGCCGTCTGTGATGCCAGTATCCCATATGGGTACCCATTTCCATTCCTGGCTGCTCCATTTCCAATCCATGTCTCTGCTAATGGCCTGGGAAAGCAGCAGAAAACAGCCCAAGTATTTGGGCTCCTGCCACCCACGTGGGAGAACTAGAAATAGCTCCTGGCTCCCGGCTTCAGCCTGGCCCAGTCCTGGCAGTTTCGGACATTTGGGGAGTGAACCAGCAGGTGGAAGATCTCTTTCTCACTCTGTCTCTCCTCTCTCTAACTCTGCTTTCAAATGAATAAATCTTTTTAAAAAAAAAAAAAAGTATTTATTTATGCTTTCCCAGGCCATTAGCAAGGAGCTGCATCAGAAGTGGCAGAGCCAGGACACTATCTGGCCCATATTGGATGCCTGTGTCACAGGCAATGGCTTTATCTGCTACGCCACAGTGACAACACCTCACTCAACAGTTTCCACTGCTCCCTTTCTGACAAATGAACACATCTTTGGTTTTTTGGTTTTTGGTTGGTTTTTTTTTTTTTTTTTGTCATACTATTTTCTTGTATTTCAACCAAGAAATCAGAAAGTCTTTTCCAGTGTTAGAAAGTGTTTCTCCAACAATGTATGGCTTTTTGTCTTTTTGCTATTACATACGAAACCTTGAAGGAGGTTTTATTGAATTTAATAAAGTCCCCTAGCAGGAAGGATTGCTTTTTCCTGACTTCAAACATTGCAGAAAAGTTGTAGAGATCTGTCTTCATGGTCTGGGTGTGTGGTTTTTATTTTTATTTTTTTAAGGTTGATTTGTTTGGGGCTGGAGGCAATGCTGACATCCCATATGGGTGCCAGTTCCAGTCCCAGATACTCCACTTCCAATAAGCTCTCTGCTATAGCCTAGGAAAGCAGAAGATGGCCCAAGTGCTTGGGCCCCCACACCAGTGTGGGAGACCCAGAAGAAGGTCCTGGCTCCTGGCTTTGGATTGGCACAGCTCCGTCCACTGTGTTCATCTGGGGTGTGAACGGGCAGATGGAAGACTTCTTTCTCTGTCTCTCTCTCTGCCTCTGCTTCTCTGTACCTCTGACTTTCAAATAAGTAAATAAGTCTTTAAAAAAAAGATTTGTTTATCTGAAAGGTAGAGTTACAGAGACAGGGGAAGAGTCAGAGAGAAAGAAAGAGAGAGGGAAAGAGAGGGAGAGAAACAGAGACAGAGACAGAGAGATTGATCTTCCATGTGCTAGTTCACTCCCTGAAATGGGCCAGGTGAAGCCAGGAGCCAGGAACTCCATCCTGGTCTCCCACATGGGCGGCAGGAGCCCAAGCACAAAGATCATCCTCTGCTGCCTTCCCAGGCACATTAGCAGGGAGCTGAACCCAGCACTCTCATGAGACACCAGAGTCACAGATGGTGGCTTAACCCACTGTACCACAGTGCTGGCCCCTGGGTGCGTGGTTATTAAAAGGCATTGCTAGGTGGGATAGCCTCCCATAGCACAGCAGAAACGCAGACGGAGGCTGTGGGTGTAGATCCACATCCCAGTCTTTACCAACTTTCTCCTATTTTCCAGCTTCTTGTCACATCTGACTGAATGTTGTAGGTTTTATTTTGTAACATGGCTGCCCGAGACAGCCCATTCCGGGAATCAAAGTGTCTGCCTTTTTGTAGTTTGCGTGCGTTCATGTTTTAGTATTGCAAGGGATCTTCAAAAAGTTCATGGAAATGCATATTCTGAAAAAACTGTGCATGGATTTTGAAATTTTTGCACCAAAATTCTTTTAATTCCATTTTCCATGAATTTTTTTGAAGCCCCATCATATGTTCCACCCATGGCTTTCTTTTTTCTTTAAGCTTCTTGTCCTCTCTGTAAGGATCATTTTATAATAATTATTTCATCATCTGTAAATTTACTAATCTTCAGGAACATTTGCCTCTATGCTAAAAACGAGTAAACAGCCGGCGCCGTGGCTCACTAGGCTAATCCTCCGCCTTGCGGCGCCGGCACACCGGGTTCTAGTCCCGGTCGGGGCACCGATCCTGTCCCGGTTGCCCCTCTTCCAGGCCAGCTCTCTGCTGTGGCCAGGGAGTGCAGTGGAGGATGGCCCAAGTCCTTGGGCCCTGCACCCCATGGGAGACCAGGAGAAGCACCTGGCTCCTGCCATCGGATCAGCGCGGTGCGCCGGCTGCAGCGCACCAACCGCAGCGGCCATTGGAGGGTGAACCAACGGCAAAAGGAATACCTTTCTCTCTGTCTCTCTCTCTCACTGTCCACTCTGCCTGTCAAAAATAAAAAAAAAAAAAAAAACGAGTAAACAGAACCCTGAGGAGGCCCCAGCTGGCCTCGTGTGGGGTAGACCCCCATTCTGCCCCATGCAGACAGGAAGAGGCCGGTTTCCATTCAACACCTGTAGTAGAGTCTCTTCCTTGTCTCTCCGATTAGAACATCAGCAGAAGTCCTCACCTGTTCTTCCTGCTCTCGGAGCTCCACCACCTCCCTTTGCAGGGTAGCAGCGTGAGATGCTTAGTGGGAGCCTCACACACAGCGGGCCCTTCATTCGTGCAAATTCTCTTCCCTGGCAGAACCTGCTGGGGAAAAACACTTGGGATGAACTTGGCGGTTCATCTTCACGGGCAGAAGACCCAGGGAAGAACAAGGAAGGGGCCTGAGTCAGGGGCCACTTGAGAACTCCTGAGGCTGGACAAGGCTTGGGTTGGAGCAGGGCCTGAGGCCCAGGGCCTGAGTCACCACGCTGCGCTCCTCCTCCAGCTGCAAGCCAGGGGTGACCTTGGCCGAAACAGTTTACCGCGGTGTTCTTGCAGCAGGCCCTCCGGGAAAGGAGCAAGGAGGACAATGAGGAGGGGGCCAGGCCCCCACCCAGGCCACAGCGGCCACTAACTCACAGGGGCCACGTGCGGCATCTATAAGATCCCCAGCAATATACAGTGTCCCTCACTCAGAAACCCCACTCTGGCTTACTGGGTGCACAGCAAACCATGAGACTCGGTAGCCAGTGCCCCCAGGCGGGGTCTTCTGCCCCCTTGGGTGTGACAGGGAATCTTAACTCATCTCGCCGTGGCTTCTGGGGCCTGGACAAACCCCTGGGCCTCGGTCTCCTCCCTCCGAGAGGATGGAAAGCAGCCCTGTGCTTCCCTTGACAGAGACTCTGTGTGCCCACACAGGAGCAGCTCTGTGCCCCGCCGCTGGCTGCTGCCTTTGATAAAGCCACACAGGGAAACCCTCTCGAGCAACAAACACGGCAGGCAGAGCACTGATTGGGCCGGCGCGGGGCTGGGATGTGTCAGTCCTGGCCTCCTCCCTGGAGCCCACTTCAGAAGCTCAACTTAAATAACGGCTTTCATGTGAGGCTCTGAAGTGAGCCAAGGGTTGGGAAGCTCCTGGCCTCTAAGATGTGGCTTTTCCCCCGGTTTTCAATGGTCTCCTTTGACTCACCTAAACCAAGCTATCAATCCACAAAAAATTTATTGAGCACTTAGGATTTCATTGCATTGCCACGTTTTTTAAACACACTCACTTGTCTCCGGCTACAAGCAAAGCTTCAGAGACAACATATAAACTAGAGGCATGGGACGCCAGAGCCAGGAGACACCGCTTTAGGGAGATACAACTCAGGTCCCAAGGTTAGCTAGCTTTCCCAAGTTGCACTGAATCTCGTGCAGTGGGATGGGACTTGACAGGATGCTTTCTCCAGCCAGACTTCACATGCAGATACTGGGATCCCTCCCCAAGGCACACTGACTCAGAGAACTCGGGGAGATTCAAAGATCTACATGTTTAACATGCCCTCACGACTCACACACACACACACACACGGCTGATTCTGATGGAGGCAGCACACTCTGACAAACATCGAGATGGTCCAAATGGCCAGATGGCAAGTCTCTGGGAAACCACCCGAGCTGACGCCTGCACCGTGATAGGACCAGACATTCTTCCCGAGCAGACAGCATATTCCAATGCTGGATGGTTCCCGACACCGAAAGGTCTTCTTGACATTGAAGAATGTCAGGGAGGCATCTGCAGGGCCTGGGATGATATGCCCCGGGGACCCCAGGTGATGAGCGTGTTGTGTACAGGGGGCCCGACAGGGACAACAGGACAACACAGGACTCTGGATGTGAATCGCAAGGGTGATCCATGGGGAGCACAAGAGACTGTTGGAATTCAGGTCCAATAAGCATTCCCTGCGATCCAGTGAATCGTCTACACTCGGGAGCAGGCATTTGTTCTTCCCAAAACAGCAAAGCTGGTTGGGTCAATTTGTCACATGCAGCTCAGAGTCCCCAATGTGGCCAGCCTACAGCAGCCAGGGAGGTGTGCATCCCAGACCATTCTACTTCAAGGATGGAGTTAGGGGACAGCCACCAGCCACTGCACCTGCTGGACCTACCCCAGCATTCTCAACTCACATGCCAGCCTGGCTGATCCCAGTCAGTGACTGAACATAGCTAGGGAACTGGAGCCAGGCCATTTCTGCCTGACAAAGGACTTGTCTAGCAGGCAACCTTTTTGAAGATTCCCCAGGCAGCCAACAGATTTTCCCAAAGATGCGCTTGCAGTCAGAGGCTCTTCCTACACCATCCCTCTGCCCCACTCTCCTTTCACTGGGGTCAGACTGATATAGGATAGGCAGATAACTAGTTAGGTCTGTGTTGGAAGTCATAAGTCACTGCCCCCCCCCATGTACCCTCCTATTTGTCAATCAAAGCACCTGCCTTCCCATGATGCATCTGTTGCACCCAGGACCTGGGTGCACAAGAGACAAAAGGAGGCAAAGGTGGGAGAGTGCCTTTTCCATCTTTGCCCTCTCTTGGAGGTACTGCACCTGTCTATCCTCAGACAGACTTCTCAACCACACTACCGTTTTCAGTTTTTCTTTTCTCCCTAGTTTAACTCTTCAGCCCACTCCTGTTATGTATTTCTCTGTGTAGGGCAACCCACACTCTCCTTTGAATGTATATTTATTCCCCCACTGCCAAATTAACTGTGTTTCTATTTGCACACAATATCAGTCTCTGCTTAGTATTTCTGTCTCTGCAGACAAGAACCTGAACTAAAAATTAATTTAAAATTGATAAAATAAATGCATTCATTTCCCACATCGAGACCAGCTTCTCGGTCTGAAGAGTCTTCCCACCTGCTCCTGCTTCCTCTCCTCTTGCTCAACACAAACACTCCCCCAAAACATCTACTAATGCCTTTGGTTTTAATAGCTAAGCAGGCTTGTGAGAGCGGTGTTCTGCCCGCTTCTCAAAAATGTATCAGGGGCCGGCGCTGTGGGGTGGCAGGTAAAGCCACCGCTTGCAAAGCCAGCATCCCATAATGGCACTGGTTTGAGTCCAGCTGCTCCACTTCCCATCCAGCTCTCTGCTAATGCACCTGAGAAAGCAGTACAAGATGGTCCAAGTCCTCGGGCCCCTGCACCCACGTGAAAGACCCACATGAAGCTCCTGGCTCCTGGCTTCAGATTGGCCCAGCTCTAGCCATCGTGGCCATTTGGGCAGTGAACTAGTGGATGGAAGATCTCTCTCTCTCTCTCTCTCTGTCACTCTGCCTTTCAAATAAATAAATTTTTTTTAAAAAAAAGAATGCATCGGACCCTGTTGGCATCCCTCAAACCACTGCATTGAATAGCACTTTCACCTGGTGAACCAGACTGCACTGCGTGTAGCTATCAGCTTCCCTTGGCTTAAGCCCCAGCTCTAAAACCAACTGGAGCTGTGCCTTGCGTCCTTTTCCCCAAGGCCCACACCTTGAACTCCTCCCTTTGGCTCTGCGTCTTAACAGTCTGGAGGAAACACAAGGCCAAAGGTGAAAAGAAAACCCTCTCTTAAGGCCAAAATAGACGTGACTCACCTGGGAAACCAGCCTCCCACTGGAGGTGCAACAGGTGCTGGATCACCTTAACGCATGGGAGAGGCCCGGGCCCTAGAAGGAAGGCCTAATAAAGGGCCTTACCCATGAGCCACAAGCTAGGGGGAGACACCTGCGTTGGAGGAAGGCCTTGCAAACATCCTCTAGAGAATGAAAACACCCCTGTGTGCTCGCTACTTAACAATCCAGCCCAGGGGACTCCCGGCAACATGGTAGCTGCTCTGCTTTCTCAACAAAGCCTAAGAGGATGAGCTACAGGCAGCTCTGATGTCAAACTCAAGTGCGTAAGAAACAATCCTGTGCTCTGCAGAACTGTGTTCCTGACTCCTGGCCCCTTCCCCACAGGATGGCAGCACATTTACCTTGCCCATCCTGGTGCTTCCTTCCCCCGGGCCATGTCAGCATTTCAGGATTTTATGCAGTCGGGGCCAGGTGACCGCTGGGGTGGAGGAGGCGGAGGGACTCCTTGGTCATCAGCTAGCTGTCCCCACAGGTTTTCCCTGAGAGGCTCCTACGGTCCTTTTAATTCAAGGGCTCCCACAGGGACTGTGGCACTTTTTCAAGGCCACCTAAAGGCCTCTGTGCCTGGAATCCCGCAGAGCCGTTCTCTGGGGTCTGGCCGTCTCCTGGTTAACACTGATGCAAGGCAGGGCCTCAGCTCCAACTTCTCTCTCTCTCTTCTGCTCCCTGACAGCTTGGAAAACTGCGTAGTGTAGGCAGGATCCCAAACTCCCCGACTCTGCCCGGAATTCCCATTCTCCAATTCAGCTCCTCCCATCGGCTGTCCTCAGGATTAGACTTTCTGAAGACTACCCCCTTCTCTCTCTCTCTCTCTGCCTCTGCCTCTGCCTCTGCCTCTCTGTGGCTCTGCTTTTCAGATGAATGAATAAATCTTAAAAAAAATTAAGATAAAAAAATTTCAATAAAGATAGGGCAGGGAAAGGAGAATGCACAAGGCGAAAAATCTCAATATCTGAAAATACTATCCAGCTACCATCAACTACACTCCTGAGTGCAAATAAACTGACGTCATCAAAATCCTGCAGCCCCTTCTCAAGCACGCAGCTGGTAAGACTTACCCTTTGGGGCTGGCGCTGTGGCGCAGTGGGTTAACCCTCTGCCTGTGGCGCCAGTATCCCACGTAAGTACCGGTTCTAGTCTGGGCTGCTGCTCTTCCAATCCAGCTCTCATTTTACCTTGTTAATTTGCATTCTGTTACTTTCAGTTACTATTAGGATGATTATGAACTTGCTTCCATGACTCAGCATAGTATGTAAAACATCCTTCTGTTTTTTTTTTTTTTAATTTTTAATTTTTTATTTTTTTTGACAGGCAGAGTGGACAGTGAGAGAGAGAGACAGAGAGAAAGGTCTTCCTTTTTGCCGTTGGTTCACCCTCCAATGGCCGCTGCGGCCGGCGCATCTCGCTGATCCGAAGCTGGCCTGGAAGAGGGGCAACCGGGATAGGATCCGGTACCCCGACCAGGACTAGAACCTGGTGTGCCGGCACCGCAAGGCGGATGATTAGCCTATTAAGCCACGGCGCCGGCCCATCCTTCTGTTCTAACATCTCTTTGTAAGGGATAGGATTTATCCCATTTTAATGTCAAAATCAAGATATATTTTACAGGCTGGCGCTGCGGCTCACTAGACTAATCCTCTGCCTGCAGCGCCAGCATACCAGGTTCTAGTCCCGGTTGGGGCGCCAGATTCTGTCCCAGTTGCTCCTCTTCCAGTCCAGCTCCCTGCTGTGGCCGGGAAGAAAGTGGAGGATGGCCTAGGTCCTTGGGCCCTGCACTCGCATGGGAGACCAAGAGGAAGCACCTGACTCCTGGTTTTGGATTGGCACAGCGCACCAGCTGTAGTGGCCATTTTGGGGGTGAACCAACAGAAAAGGAAGACCTCTCTCTCTCTCTCTCTCTCTCTCACTAACTCTGCCTGTCAAAAAAAAAAAAAGATACATTTTACTATCAGTGTTAAAAGGAACTTTACCAACCACTAGGTAGAAAAAATAAATTTAAATGCTTCTGGTTATCAGCCCTGCCTATGGGAAATTATCTATGCACAAAGGTGTTCATCTGACTCTTATTTCAACTGAATAATTACATTATTAATGCCATTCACTCTTTTAACCTAAATTTGTATCTCTAATTACCAAATAAAATACCCTGGAACAGATCGCACTATGCTGAAGCGCTGAAATAGCAAGTTTTGTTGCACAGAACTTCTCCTGCCACAGGCGAAGGAGCTCGGTTACATAGTTCTCCAGAGCAGACGCCCGCGTTTTCAACACTAGGCGAGTCTGGAGTGACCAATCCGTAATCCATGCCTGTTACGAGGCAGTATCCACGAGGCGCTGAAGCTCTGTGTGTCAGAAGCGTCCACCAGGGGCAGAGGTTGTGGCACAGCGGGTTAAGCCACGCTTGGGATGCCCACATCCCATATCAGAGTGCAGGGGGTTAAGTCCCACCTCTGCCTTCCGATCCAGCCTCCTGCCAAAGCGCCTGGGAAAGCAGCAGACGGTGGCTTAAATACTTGAGTTCCTGCCATCCACGGGAGAGACCCATGTGGAGTTCTGCCTCCTGGCCTTGGCCTGGCCCAGCCCTGGCTGTTGTGGTCATTTGGGGAGTGAACCAATGGATAAAAGATCTCTCTCACGCATGGGTGTGCTCTTTCAAATAAATAAAAATGAATAAACATTTTTCAGATTTTATTTATTTGAAAGTCAAAGTTACAGAGAGAGGGGGGAGAGAACTTCGATCCTCTGGTTCACTCTCACAATGCCCACAATTAGCCAGGGCTGGGCCAGACTGAAGCCAGGAGCCAGGAGCTTCATCCAGGTCTCCCACACGGGAGCAGGGGCCCAAACACTTGGGCCATCTGCTGCTGCTTTCCCAAGTGCATTAGCAGGGAGCTGGATCAGAATTGGAGTGGCTGGGACTTGAACCGGTGCCCCGATGGGATGCTGGTGCTGTAGAAGGTGGCTTTACCTGCTATGCCACAAGACCAACCCCTAAAGGAACATTTTTAAAACTCCTAGCTGACTGTCAAAAAACATTTTTTAATTTCCAATAATACGAACTCAACTGACAGAGTTGAACAAAGTAAATGAGGCGATTCCACCAATAAGCAAGTAAAAGTTGTGCCTCCCATTTACCTTCTTAGTCATCAAGGGCCGAGATCGCCAATGCTGGCAAAGCAGTCACCACCTGAGAGCACACTGTTTGACCTTGATTGCAGCGGCCCCACCGCACGTCAGAGGTTGTCTGAGTGGGCTTCTTTTCCAATGGAAAAGGACCAGAGCCCTGGGCCTTCTAGAAAGGCCCTCTCCCTTCCCTCTCTGGACATTGCTGTGTCCGGATGTGATGCCGAAACTGCTCCTCCCCCTGCCAGCAGCCTGGAGGGGAAGCGAGACCTTGATTGACATGGTTGAGAAGCCGAATCAAGCAGCCCTGCACGCTGCTCCACCTCAGAACTTCCCAGTCTGCTAATCCTACATCCCCACACATTACTTAGGACGGGGGCGGAGGGGCCGTGAGCCTCTCACTGTGGTTACTGTCCACGGCTAAGAGGGATTCGGAAATTTAGGAGAATCATTAGGAGCCAGGAGCAGCACAACGGGTTAACACCCTGGCCTGAGGCGCTGGCATCCCAGATGGGCGCCTGTTTGAGTTCCAGCTGCTCCTCTTCCCATCCAGCTCTCTGCTGTGGCCTGGGAATGCAGTAGAAGATGGCCCAAGCTCTTGGTCCCCTGCACCCATGTGGGAGACCTGGAAGAAATTCCTGGCTCCTGGCTTTGGATCAGCAAAGCTCCGGCCATTGCGGACAATTAGAGAGTGAGCCATCGGATGGTCGATCTCTCTCTCTCTCTCTCTCTCTCTTTGCCTCTCCTCTCTCTGTGTAACTCTTTCAAATAAATCTTTTTTAAAAAAAGAATCATTAAATTCTGAATGCAAGGTGCCATTTTGTTTTGCTTTTCCAAAATCAGTTAACAAATTGGTGGTGGAGCGAAAACAATACACGTAGTTGGGCCAGTGCCCAGGGCGAGGAGATGCATCTTTGGAAAGATGTCACATTCCCCCCAATTTTTTCTAAGTTCATTTTAATACCAATTGAAACACAAATGGAATTGCTTTGAAATTTGATGTCATGATTTGAAGTTCAGCAGAAATTCAAAGAGATAGGATGGTTATGAAATATTTGAAAATGAGACGTGTTTAGTACCCATTCCATCAGATAATAAAATAGGCTATAAAATTAAAAGATCAGAAACAATGTGGTAAGGCAGAGAAAGAAACCTAGACCAGCAAATCAGCAGAACAAATAAAAAGCCCAGAAACAGACCCAAGGACATACAGCAGAGTGGTGGGGAACAGTGAATCTTCTCAGGTGCGTGGACAGGCACCTGGATAAACCACGGGGAGGGGGCGAGGAAGGACCACACCTGTCCTTCCCTCCCTAGACGAGAAAACCACGCACAGCTGCTTCACCAGATAATTGAGAGCAACCGTTTTTTCAAGTTTAGTGGGGTATGTGTGGGGGGGTGTTCGCTTTCCCTCCTTTGTCTCTGGTTGCGGCCGTATTTCCTCTACAGTGTGACAGGGAGACACTGATCTGCCACTCCAACGCTGACAACACCTGGGGGAAGCCACCCAAGGTGCAAGGTTCGGGATGACCAGGAACCTCACGAGTTGCTAGTGCAAATGTGAGTGGACAGTTTCCCAAAGAGTCAAGACATTGTTTAAGCATTGCATATTCAACTAACCCGCTGCTAGAAAGTTATCCTGAGGGAATCCTACACGTGAGCACGCTTTTTCCTCTAAGGTTGTTCGACAAAATGTTCATAATAGAAGAAAATTGGACACTAGATGCATGTCCATCAGTAGGGAGTTGAGTAAATGAATGATAGCACATCAATACTGTGGCATTCTGTGAAGTCACTAAAAACTCTGAGAAGGCCCGGCGCAGCAGGTTAAGCCTCTCTGTGGTGCCAGCATCCCATGTCTAGAGCGCCAGTTCCGGTCCTGGCTGCTTCACTTCTGAGCCATCTCGGCTAAAGCACCTGGGAAATCAGCAGACGATGGCTCAAGTACTTAGTTCCTGCCATCCATGGGGGCCTAGAGGGAGTTCTGCCTCCTGGCTTTGGCCTGGCCCAGCCTGTCTGTTGTGGCCGTTTGGAGAGTGAACCGATGGGTAGAAGATCTCTGTCCATCCCCACCTCCCCATCTCCCTCCCTCTCTCTCTGTCACTCTGCCTGTCAAATAAATAGGACAATTTTTTTTCAAAATTAAGAATTATGAGAGAGGCTAATCCTCCACCTTGCGGCGCCGGCACACCGGGTTCTAGTCCCGGTTGGGGCGCTGGATTCTATCCCGGTTGCCCCTCTTCCAGGCCAGCTCTCTGCTATGGCCCAGGAGTGCAGTGGAGGATGGCCCAAGTCCTTGGGCCCTGCACCCCATGGGAGACCAGGAGAAGCACCTGGCTCCTGCCTTCGGATCAGTGCGATGCGCCGGCCGCGGTGGCCATTGGAGGGTGAACCAACGGCAAAAAGGAAGACCTTTCTCTCTGTCTCTCTCTCTCACTGTCCACTCTGCCTGTCAAAAAAAAAAAAAAAAAGAATTATGAGAGAGAATATTTAATGAGGCAGAACATCGTGGCATGGGAGTCAAGCTTCAGCTTCGGGTGCCCACCTTCTATATTGGGTGCTGGCTCGAGTCCCAGCTCCCTGCTAGTGTGCACCCTGGGAGGTAGCAGATCATAGTTTAGTACTTGCAGCCCTGCCACCCAGTGGGAGACTTGGATGGAGTTCCTGGTTCCTGGCTTCTGTCTGGCCCCGCCCTGGTCAAGGCCATTTAGGGAGTAAACCAACAGATGGAAGATATCTTTCTCACTCTGCCTTTCAAATAAATAAAGCTTTTTTAACAAAATAATATTTTATGACACAGACAAAATTTTCCAGTTGCTTTTATTAAACAAAAAGATTACAAAATAGTATGAACAGTATAATTCTACTTTCATACAATATTTAGATACATGGGTTTTTAAAATGTGATCAACCGTGGAAAGCACTTAGAATGGTAAATGGCATGTGGTAAGAATTCAGTATATGGGAGCCATTTTTTTTTTATTTATTTATTTTTGACAGGCAGAGTGGACAGTGAGAGAGAGAGACAGAGAGAAAGGTGTTCCTTTTGCCATCGGTTCACCCTCCAATGGCCGCCGCGGCCGCCACGCTGCAGCCGGCACACCGCACTGATCCAAAGCCAGGAGCCAGGTGCTCCTCCTGGTCTCCTGTGGGGTGCAGGGCCCCAGCACTTGGGCCATCCTCCACTGCACTCCTGGGCCACAGCAGAGAGCTGGACTGGAAGAGGAGCAACCAGGACAGAATCCAGCGCCCCGATTGGGACTAGAACCCGGGGTGCTGGCGCCACAGGCAGAGGATTAGCCTATTGAGCGCAGCACCGGCCGGGAGCCATTATTTTTTAACCTTCATAGCCACATTATAAAGGAAGTATTTTTGTACCCAGTTTACAGATACAGAAACTGAGACACAAGGATGAAGTTATTTGACCAAGGTCACAAAGCTTATAAGTGCTGGAGAGTTAGCATATGTGATAAACTGAGAAAAATGGCTGGAACACATCAAGCACTCCATCGCTTTATAAATATCATAACCTATTTAACTAGGTATTATCTTTTCTTGGGAACTTAGAAAATTGTTGAGAGAGAGAGAGAGACTGGCTAGTTTTGGCACAGCATTTAGGTTGCTACTCAGGACACCCACGTCCTATATCAGAGCACCTGGTGGAATTCCAAGCTCTGGCTACTCCACTTCCCTCCCAGCTTCCTGCCACACCCAAAATGGATAACAGCGCAAGCACTGAGTCCCCGCCACCCATGGAGGAGAACCACGCTGAGTTTCTGGCTCCTGGCTTTGACCTGGCCCAGCCCTGGCTATCGTTGGCTCTTTGGGCATTTGGAGACATGTGGAGAGTGAACTAACTGATGGACAATCTCTCTCTCTCTCTCTTTTCCTCTTTCCCTCCACCTCTCCCTTTCAAATAAAATGAAAATAAATAAAATTTCAGAAACAAAACTTCACATTCCTCCCCCCTCAAAAAAAAAAAGTATTCTGCATTTAACCATAGCAAAATCTACAGGCATGTCCTTTGTTTATTCCTAGTCCATATATCCTCTCTCTAAGCTCTCCCCTGTGCCAAAATGGCCTTTATTTTTCATTGCCTTCAGGACAGAACCCCTCGAGAATCATTTTGAGGGGCAGGTATCGTGGTACACCAAGTTAAGCAGCAGCATGGAACGTCCACAACCTGTATCACAATGCCCACCTCCACTTTCAAGCCAGCTTCCTGCTAATGCTCCTGAGAGACAGCAGGTGCTGGCTCAAGGACTTGGGTCCCTGCCACCCTCATGGGAGATCTAGACTGAGTTCCTGGCTCCTCAATTTGCCTGGCCCAGCCCAGGCTGTTGGGAGCATGTGAGGAATGAACCAGAGAATGGAATGGGAGATATCTCTCTCCCCCCCACCTCTTTCTCAAAGAAATAAAAACTATAAAATATGGTCTAGATGATAAACACATTCCAAATGGCTATGGTGGCTGTCAACTTTCCAGGTCTCCCCTCTTACCACCCGTGTCTCATTCCACAGGGTTCCTGTGATGCTAACCCAGAGTTCCCACCTCCCGCCAGGAACTGGGCATGTGATCCCCTCTTAGCCAATCAGAACACTCCATACCCCTGTCCACAACGACTGGTCCAAGGATGGCATATGACCCAAGATGGAGCAATGCAAGTTTTTTGTTTTTTTGTTTTTTGACAGAGTTAAACAGTGTGAGAGAGAGACAGAGAGAAAGGTCTTCCTTTTCTGTTGGTTCACCCCCCAAGTGGCCACTACAGCAGACGCGCTGCACCAATCCGAAGCCAGGAGCCAGGTGCTTCTCCTGGTCTCCCATGCGGGTGCAGGGCCCAAGGACTTGGGCCATCCTCCACTGCCTTCCCGGGACACAGCAGAGAGCTGACTGGAAGAGGAGCAACCGGGACAGAATCCGGCGCCCCAACTGGGACTAGAACCCAGGGTGCCAGCACCGCAGGCAGAGGATTAGCCTAGTGAGCCACTGCGTCGGCCAACAATGCAAGTTTTCTGCACCAGGCCCTCCTGCAGCGAGCAGTGCCGTCCTCAGAGGCTCGGGTCCCACATCCAGGGCTGGAGGCACCAGAGTGGCTGCAGGGATGCGTGTGCTCCTCCATCAGGCTGCCAGAGTCGACAGGAGTCGGGTCACTCTTCTCTCCCACCCACTCTCCAGATCTCAGTCCTACATCTCCCCTCAGACAATGCCCCCTCCCCCTGTCACAGCTCCCCACCGAGTCTCTGTGGAATCACCCCATTCATTTCCTTAAAGAACAAGGATCTCATGAAGCCATTATCTTATCTGTTATGTGTTTGCCTGTTCATTGGCTCTCTGTTATTAGATGACAAGCACCATGAGAAGACAAACCACCTCTGTTATTCCTGGCTTAGCCCTGGCACCCAGCACCCTGTCTGGCACACAGAGAACTTCGCAGAATGGCGGAATGACGATTTGAGAAGACATGCTTTGACGTTTCTTCAAAGTAGAATATTCTCGACTGTTTTTGCCCTTATTCCCCTGCTACAAGCCAAACTTCACAATTTTTTTGATTTATTTATTTATTTGATAGGCAGAGTGAGGTGAGAGAGAGAGAGAGAGAGAGAGAGAGAGATAAAGAGATCAGTCTTCCATTTGCTGGTTCACTCCCCAAATAGTTGCAATGGCCAGGGCTGGGCCAGGCCAAAGCCAGGAGTTCCATGCTGGGGCCCAAGCTCTTGAGCCACTTCCCACTGCTTTCCCAGGTGCAAGAACAGGGAGCTGGATAACAGCAGCTGGGACTCAGTCTCTCTGATATGAGGCCAGTATCACAGGTGGCCGCTTAACCGCTTGACCACGGCACCGAAGTGCCGACCCTGACAATCTTTCTTCAAACCACTTGGACAGCAGTCCTTGCTCTTCTCTCAGCCGTTTTTCTTCTCAAAGTGGCTTCTTCTGCTTGATTCCTGGAGCTGCTCTTAAGAAACAGTCTCTAGCAGTGGTGACCACGTGAATGGGCCTGACTCTGATGGGGGTAAGAAGAGGCCCTGGCCCTCTCACATATGGCTGGGACACCAATGTTGGCCGGTTACAACAGGGCCAGAAATGGCCTGAGCCACAGACTCCCCAAACGTGGCTTGCTCTCTAGCTCAGCTGGCCTCGAGCATCGTGCCTCCTGACTTTAACTAGGACTCCCAGAGCAAGTTGACCCTTTTTCCCTTTTTTATCCACAGAAATTCACTCTCCATCTACACTGCTGGCTTGTTTCTGGTACTCTAATCTGGATGACACAGAAAACTCTCTTGCCACCAGAACCTGATTCTTTGGTGATGCTGCTTTCCTAAGTTGTAGAATGTTGGGGTACAGGCACAGCAGTTAAGACATCACACGGGGGGCCGGCGCTGTGGTGCAGGTTAATCCTCTGCCTGTAGCACCTGCATCCCATATGGGCGCTGGTTCTAGTCCCGGCTGCTCCTCTTCTGATCCAGCTCTCTGCTATGACCTGGGAAACCAGTAGAAGATGGCCCAAGTCCTTGGGCCCCTGCACCCACATGGGAAACCCAGAAGAAGCTCCTGGCTCCTGGCTTCAGATCAGCCCAGCTCCAGCTGTTGCAGCCATTTGGGGAGTGAACCAGCAGACGGAAGACCTTTCTCTCTGTCTCTCCCTCTCTCTGTAACTCTACCTCTCAAATAAAAAAAAAAAAAATAATGATGATAATAAAAAGACACTACATGGGACACCTACTAGGATTCTTGGGTTTGAGTCCTGGCTCCACCTGAATTCCAGCTTTTTGTTAATGTGCACCCTGGGAGGTAGCACATGATAGCTCGAGTACTTGGGCCCCTGGCCCCCATGTGGGAGACCCTGAGTTCAGGCTCTTGGCTTTAGCCTCGCCCAGTCCTACCTGTCATGAGATCTGGGGAATGAACCAGCAGATGGAAGATATATATATATATATATATATATATATCCCCGTCCCTCCCCCTCCCTGCCTTTCAAATAAAATGAAAGTAAATAAACAATTGTTTTACAAAAAGCAGCATTTGGTATCACTGTGTTTAAGGCCGCTGAGGAAAGGACCTCCCCTGGCCCCCTCATTCAGGACACACAGCTTTTGAGCTTCGTTGTCTTTATTTGGGTGTAATTTGTTTGGGAAGCAAGGTCAGGTTTCAGACCTGCCTCTCCTGGCACACCTGCTCCCCCACCCTCCCCACCCCCAGCACCACCCGGGTCCCTCCACCGGGCAGTGCTCCAGCTCTCTTATCTCAGTATTTTTTTCCTGAGCAGAAGCGAATGTCGACCGCTGTTGGAAACGATCGGCCAATACAGCCTGCAGCTTGAGTGCTTCAGAAGCTCAAGCACAGGCACCATCAACCTGTTCATTGATTTAACAACCGCTCACATCTGCAGCAATAGCTCAGGGACGGAAAATTCCAGTTACCAAGCACCAGCCTTCTCCTGGATTTGACTCCAGGCAGGGCTCCCTAGAGCCACACACTTCTGGCATCCATTTTCCTGGAGCAGGAACCTGCAGGAGCTCTCTCAGCAAGGAACCCACTCCAGCCCCTGAGAGAGCAAACCAGCCTAAGGCACTCTCACCTCACCTACCACGGGCCCAGCCTGGCACAAGTGCCAGCTGCTGAGCGTTCCTGCTTTATCCCTCTGCCTTCAGGTCCTGGGAACCCTACAGTTCCTAGAGATGTGGGGAAAGCGCAGGCTGGGGCATAAACCAGTGTATATCCCATCCCACACAGCCTTCTTACAAGCTAATGCAACGTCATCTAAGGTAACATAAGGTAATGTTGACACTCCTCCTGCAAGAAGCAGAGTCAATATTCATTTCTCTTGAACTTGGGCAGACCTTTGCAACTCCTTGAGCAATAGAATAGGGTGGATGTGGTGCCGCCCGAGTTTTAGGGCTGGGTCCCAACGCTAGGTATGGTTCCATTTGCCTCTCTCTCCAGGCATGCACGTGGTGATCTGAAGCTGAGACGTAAGAAGCCCAGGCTGCAGAGAGCACACAGAGAGGCCAAATACAGAAAGAAGCCAGTGGAGCTCTCCGATCTTTGGACCCTCCCTGCATCAGCCACCAGACTGCGTGGGTAGATTCCAGTGAATCCAGCCCTGGGCTTCAAGCTGTCCCACAGAGATGAGCCTTCCCCACTGCATCCTATCTGAAGGCCTGGACCACAGAAACCATGAGAACAAAATGTGGTTGTTTCATACCACTCACCTAGGGGTAATTTGTTAGGCAGCCAAAGTGGTAGGCAGACCCAACTGAAAGGAAGGATGTTATTTGCAACTCAAACTATAATGTAGGACCAGTAGTACAAAAGTGACTTTCAAATATCTGCTTGACCCATTGTTGAATTGTGTTATGCATCCTTATGTCAAATTATGATTCTTGGAAGATGCTGGCTTTGGTTTTCAACATGGGTGGCACAAAGTCCGTTCAAGGGCTGTATGCTCTTTGGCTAATTGGGGCTTTGCTCCCTTCCCAGTTAATAATATCTATCACTGAGACTGACAATCAAATGAATTGGAGATGCGTCTTGCTAGAGATGCTGGTAGAAGGTCTCTTTTTGTTACAAAACGAGTTCTTTTCAAAGGACTCTTTGCTAGGTATCAATTAGATTCATGTACTTAAAATTGTTCCTTCAATCAACCAGGAGGGGCCAGTGTGGTGGTGCTGGCCTACACTTCTATAGGTAAAGCCTATACCTGTGATGCTGGCATCTCATATGGGTGCCAGTTCTTGTCCTGGCTGCCTCACTTCCAATCCAGCTCCCTACTAACATGCCTGAGAAAGCAATGGAAAATGGCCCAATTGCTTGAGCCCCTGCCAACTGCATGGGAAAAAGGATGGAGTTCCCGGCTCCTAGCTTTGGCCTGGCCCAGCCCTGGCTGTTGTGGTCATTTGAGGAGTGAACTAGTGGATGGAAGATCCCTTTCTCTCTCTGTTTCTCCCTTGCTTGTAACTCTTCCTTTCAAATAAATGAATCTTTTAAAAAATCAACCAGGAACCCATCACGTGCCTAGTACTGGATGCTATAACGGATGCATCTTTCCAGGCCTCTATATGAGTCTTAGTGTTTGGGGCTGTAAGTCACTGAAAGCCGAGTCAAACCAACGGGGGGGTGGAGGGGGGTGGGGGGGTGGCATTTAGCCGCGTCGTTAAGACACCAGTTAGGACACTGCCCTGCATTGGAGTACTGGGGCTCAACACCCAGCTCTCTCTTTTTCTCTCTCTCTTTCAAACGTACTCAGAGACAAAGACAGAGACAGAAATGTCCCATTGTCCCATATGCTGGTTCACTTCCTAGATGCCCATAACAGCCAGAATTGGGCCAGACTAAAGCTAGGGGCCAGAGATTCAATCGGGGTCTCCCAGTCACTTGGGCCATCACCACTGCCTCGCAGGGTGGGCATTAGCAGGAAGCTGGAATTGGGAGCAGAGCAGAGCCAAACTTTAATCCAGCCTCTCCAACATGGGATGCAGGCGGGTCCCAAGTGGCATCTTAGCCACTGCACCAAATGCCTGCCCCTACTTTTTTTTTTTTTTTTTTTCATTAAATAACTGCAAACAATAGGGGAATTTCTTCCATAACGAAAAGTCCAGTGTAGGGTAGCCCCAGGGTTGGTTCACTCAGTGGCCCAACACCACCAGCCAGGAATGAACTTGCTTCTAGCTCTCCACTCTACTAAGCTGCTATGTCCAGCCTTCATGGTTCCAACATGGTAGTCACAGACATGAACGTGCAGACCACACCAGGGACACAGGCATCATCCAGACAGAGGAAAGGAACCGTTTCTCTGGAAATATTCCTTGACTTAAACGATTCATGATTTACCCTCTGGAGCTGGACCAGGGGCCTGGTCCCCTCTGAAGACATGGAAGGTGCCAGCAGGAAGCAGGATGACAAGCATGACCCAACTGTGTCTGCTCCAAATGCTAAGCCCAGTTAGGAGAGGGAGGACTCGCTGAGTGAGATAACAAGACACTGGTTACTAGACAATGATTTCTCACGGAGTGAACGTTTCTCTCATCCTCACCCTGCAGATACCACAGGTACAATGTCTGTCCACAGTGCCTCAGCTCCTTGGAGAAAATACGCGACTCCAAAAGCTAAAAAGCTAAGGTTTATCTTTTCCGACAATCACCTGCCCACGTGCACTGGGGCACCTTTGTGCAGGATGAAGCTGGCAGATAAATACATGGCTTTCCTATCTTGATGGGCACTCCTTGCGGGTGGCAGCTGGTTTGCAAGCATTGCCAGTGGAGAAATGGGAAGGCACGGGGCAGGGAGGGTGGGGAGGCGTTTGCCACTCATCAAGCTGCGGGGAGCACAAGCCAAGAGTGGTTCCTACATTTTTAGTGGCTGACAACAATCAAAAGAAGAATGTTTTGTGATGCAAAAATTCTAAGAAATTCAAAGCTCAATTTCCAAAGTGAGGCGTATCAGAACACAGTATTTGGGTATTGTCTAGGACTGCTTCCATGCCAAACAGCAGAGGGAAAACAAGGGGACTTCAAAACCTCCATGGAAAAATAGAATCCAAAGATAAATTTATTTTGCTGCCAAAAAAGTTTGCAATCTATGCCTAGTTTTTCAAGACACAGCTTTTCCATGAACTTTTTGAAGACCTCTTATATGTGTGGATTTCAAAAATCAGGGGACCGAAATGAAATTATTTTTTAATTCTATTTTTTCACAAACTCTTTAAAGTACCTTCATGGTTATGGCAGACACCAGATGGCCCACAAAACTTCCTACCTGCTAGCTCTGTCTGGCCTCTTACAGAACTCTGCTGACCCCTGCCTTAGCATCAAAGCCTAAACAGGGACTCCCAGACCTGGGGAGGGGCCATCTCGGAGCCTTCAGCCTGCCTGCCTACCAGCCTCCTCCCAGCTACACAGCTCATAGCTATGAACAGGGGTTCTTAGACCTGACTGAACCATAGAATCACCAGGGGAGCTCTCAAACCACTCTGTCCAGCCCCCATCCTCACCAAGTGAACAAAAATCTCTTGAGGATAGGCCCAGGTCCCCCCAGCCATCAGAAGCTTCCCAGATGACCACAGAGTGCAATCAAGGTCGAGAGCCACAGCTGTACGCCCATGGCCAATTCCAGGCACAGGTTCTGGAGCTTTCTCTAAGCAAACAGCATCACCTGCCCTGAGGTGAATGTTTTGGGAACAGCCCATCCGAGCCATGCCAGGGCGGGGCTGTGCAAGAAGACGTGGAGGAGCCAGCTGTGGTTAACCCCACCTTACATTTTTACAGGTGCGCAGCCAAATGACCTCACCTGTGTGCAGGCAAGTTCCTGAGGTTTCCCAGGCTGCGGAGTCCTCGCAACCTGGGCTCTCCTTGTATCTCTTGCCAATTCTCAACAGAGAAAACAGTGTCTCACCCGCGCTGCCCCTCACTGGTTTATTTTCCCTCACCCAAGAGGAGGCAAAGAAGAACCCGAGCACCGCCCGCACCCGGGAACGGTGCAGGCACCGGGGACGGCCCCTGCCCTCGGCATGTGCTTGGAGGAGACAAGCCTCAGACACCTGCTCTCCTTCCTCCACTCACTCGACAGGTATTTGCTGAGCTCCAAGCGCTGACCAAGCACTGTGGATTTTAAGATGCAACGACTGGAGCAAGATGCAGCCAAATTAGCCTGCTGCTCTGCGATGCTCGAGAGCTGCCCCCAAGGGAGACCCGGGAAGGGAAACAACCATCTTTCCAAGGGTGGAAAATATGCCGGCTAAAAAGAGGACACAGGCCGGCGCCGCGGCTCACTAGGCTAATCCTCCGCCTGTGGTGCCAGCACCCCGGGTTCTAGTCCCGGTTGGGGCGCCAGATTCTGTCCCCGTTGCTCCTCTTCCAGTTCAGCTTCCTGCTGTGGCCCAGGAGTGCAGTGGAGGATGGCCCAGGTGCTTGGGCCCTGCACCGGCATGGGACACCAGGAGGAAGCATCTGGCTCCTGGCTTCGGATTGGCGCTGTGCGCTGGCCATAACAGCCATTAGGGGAGTGAACCAATGGAAAGAAGACCTTTCTCTCTCTCTCTCACTAACTCTGCCTGTAAAAAAAAAAAAAAAAGGGCATGGCTACTTCAAAATGTGTGTGTAATGTGGAATTAAAAGATCAGTTTGGGGGCCAGTGTGGTGGTGTAGCAGGTTACACTGAGTGTGACACCAGCATCCCTTAGGGTTGGTGGATGAAGTCCGGGCCGCTCCTCTTCCGATCCAGCTCCCTGCTATTGTGTCTGGGAAAGCAGCAGAGAATGGCCCAAGTCTCTGAGCCCCTGCACCCCATATGAGCGGCCTGGATGAAACTCCTGGCTTTGACCTGGCCCAGCCCTGGTCACTGTGGCCATTTGGGGAGTGAACTAGTGGATGGAAGATCTCTCTGTATCTTTCCTTCTCTCTCTGTAACTCTGCCTTTCAAATAAAATACTTTTTAAAAAATCAGTTTATTTTGGTGCAAAAAAAATTTAAATATATGCATGGGCGGGATCTTTGAAAAGCTCATGGAAATGCATGTTGTGGATACTTGGATTTCAGTGCTGGCTGGGCGTGCTGGATTCTGGACGGCAGCAGGAACAATGTGCAAGTCTGTTGCTCAGGACAAGACCTGAGCTTTCAAACTACTGCGCTGGAGCCAGCACAGAGAGGAGGAGCTGGATTCAAGAACTATTTCAGAAAGACTCTGAGACCAGTGTAACGGAGGCTGCCGAAGCGTCCCCGCCTCATCCGGCTGCCCGAGGCTTCTGTCCCCCCACCCTCTCTGGTGCTCTACTTGTGTGCCCACCCAGGGCCAGGGGGAAAGAACACCAGGCAGGGAACTACGGCTGTTGCAGGCTGTTGTTAAATGTGTTTCTTGGTGTTCTTCAATGGCTGGTATTGTTGTTAAGCTCCCCAAGGCTTCTCCTGGCTATCCTTCAAACTGGACTTTCTGAAGGTGGCTTTCTGGGGGCTCCCTAGAGGCTCTGATCACATTGCAGAAGCTCAGTGGTGCTCTTAGGGGACAGTGCTGCTCACTGGTCATCCCCATGAGCTCCGGTATCAGAAATGCCTGCATTTGACGGCTGACGCTGTGGTGTAGCAGGTAAAGCCGCTGCCAGCAATGCCAGCATCCCATATGGGTGCCGGCTCAAGTCCTGGCTGCTCCACTTCCAATTAAGCTCTCTGCTATGGCCTGAGAAAGCATTAGAAGATGGCCCAGGTCCTTGGGCCCCTGCACCTACATGGGAGACCCAGAAGACACTCCTGGCTCCTGGCTTCAGATTGGTGCAGCTCCAGCTGTTGCAGCCAACTGGGGAGTGAACCAGCAAATGGAAGACTTCTCTCTCTGTCTCTACCTCTCTCTATAACTCTTTCAAATAAATAAAATAAATCTTTAAAAAATAAAAAGAAAGAAAGGTCTGCATTTGTACCCTGACCCCACCACTTACCAGCTGGAAAATACGTTCAAGTCATGCATCATCTCTAGGCCTCAGGCTCCTTTTTTAAAAAAAAAAAAAATATATATATATATATATTTATTTATTTATTTGAAAGTCAGAGTTACACAGAGAGAGGAGAAGCAGAGAGAGAGAGGTCTTCCGTCGATGGTTCACTCCCCAGATGGCCACAACAGCCAGAGCTGCGCCAATCCGAAGCCAGGAGCCAGGAGCTTCTTCCAGGTCTCCCATGCGGGTGCAGGGGTCCAGGGACTTGGGCCATCTTCCACTGCTTTCCCAGGCCACAGCAGAGAGCTGGATTTGAAGAAGTGCAGCCAGGACTAGAACCGGCGCCCATATGGGATGCCGGCTCTTCAGGCCAGGGAGTTAACCCGCTGCACCACAGCGCTGGCCCCTCTCAGGCTCCTTCTGTCAAATGCATGTAACAATACCCACCTCCTGAGGATGCAGTGAGAATTAAATGAGAGAGTAAAATAAAGCACGGAGCCAGAGCCTAGCATTTCAACCTGCCTCATAAGCTGGTATTATCTTTCTCTGCCTTTGAGGCCCCAGTGCATATTCATTCATGTACTAACTCAAATGACTATGAATGGACATTTATCGAGGGCCTTTCTATGTCCCATTCATAGTTCTGGACATCGTGAAAACAGGAGTGAGTGAGAAAAGACAGACCCCAGCCAACCTGGAGCATACTCATTTAAGACAGATCGAATATAAACCAACTACAAATGAGATCATTACAAACTGGGAAAGGTGAAAAGATTTAAACCAGAAGACATCAGCACGTGATGAGCCTAAGACAGAGACCCTGCAATGATAATGGGTGGAATGAAATGTTCAAGAAACTAAATGAGGAAAGGTGGCTCGGGCAGTAGCATGAGGGGGGTGCTCCCGAATGAGGTTGGCTTGACAGGCAGGGGCCAGAACAAATCAGGCCTTATGAACCTTCCGTGGACTTTGGCTTTTGTTCTAAGCCAATGGAAAACCATTCAGACTCCAGGCAGTGAGATGACATCATCTGATTTATCTTCTCTTTTTGAAATTCCATTTTATTTTTGATTGGCTCATGGTGATTGTACATATTTATGGGGCACTGACTTACCTTAAAAAAAAAAAAAAAAAAAGAACACTCTGTCTAAACTGAAGGAAAGGAAGGGTGGAACTGGACAGTCCAGTTAGAAACTTGTGGTAGGTGTCTCTGTGAGTGCTGATGGCCGGGTTGGGGGCAGGCCGAGGACAAGGAGCCCCAGGCTGCGTCTGAAATGCGCCCCCGAGCTGATGCCAGCAGCTTTCCGACAGCTTCAAGTGAGGCAGAGGGGAGAGGGAGGACCCAGGAGGAGGTCAAGGCAGTGCGGTGTCCAACGTCCGAGACACCAGAGGAGCTCTGGTGTCCAGGCAGCCCTTAGGTCTGCTTTGGAAAGCTGTCCCTTGCGAGGAAGACAGCTTGAATGAGTCTGCCTGTCTGAACCCAGAGTTCCAGGGAGAGGCCAAACCTGAGGATATAAATCAGGGAGCCATCAGCACCTTGGTGAAATTGGATTCTGTGCCCCACAAGCAAAGGCAGATAGAGAGAGAGGCACTCAAGGAAGACTTGAAGGGGGCAGACAAAGGGGGTGAGCAGGAGAGGGTGGGGGAAGGCTGTCAGTGCTGGATGACGGAGAGGACCTGAGCGAGGGGTTCAGGGGCACCGGAATGGGTTCCCAGTGGGCTCGGAAGCAGCCCCAAAGAGGGTAGACCGGGAGCTAAAAGTGACTGTTGCCAGCAGAAGGAGCGGGTGGGAAACTGTCGGCCAGCAGCCCAGGATGACAAGGACAGCACAGAGGTTACAGGTGACCTTGGCACAGCCCCTCCAGTGCAGCAACAGGGCTGGACCCAGAGTGGAGCAGGCTGAATAGGGGCGGGAGGTGAGCAGGTGAAGGCAGGGGGCACAGCTCTCCAGAAGGTTGTGGCTGCCAGGGAGCAGAGAACAGGATGGCAGGAACAGGGCAGGGCAAGTCAACGTCTCCTGCTTAGCTGTACGGTGGAGATGTCACGGCAGGTTTCCGCGTGAGGAAATGGATCCAGCAGAGAGAAGACTGGGGCCAGAAGGAAGACAAGTCAACCACAGGAGTGGAGTTGTTGACAGCGGAGGCTCTGGGAGGGGGCAGGGGGAAGGGGCAGATTTCCCTCTGTATCAAGAGAGAAGATGGAGAATGTGGGTAGAGCGTGGAGGGGCTTGTCCATCACTTGAGGCAGGCTGGCACCCAGTGAGTGCAAGCCTTAGGGAATTGTTTGTAAGCAGGCGATGGTTAGAAGTTAGCAGTCTTTCCTATTTAGAACAAGTGAGAATACTAAGAAACCTTTGAGCATACTTTAACTTGGGGAAGAACCACGCAAGTATTTTGCCATTTTGTAGACAGAATACAAGAAAGCACAGATTGTTCTGGAGACAAAGGGGAAAAATGTATTTATCTGTTTGATTACTTTTAGTTTCTTTTTCTGGAAGTCCCGGGCCCAGTCCCATAAGCAGAGAGAATTAAGCTGTCCCTCCCCCATTATCTAAGGCTCTTAAGAGTTATTGGGAATAAGTGAGCAAGTTTACCAAAGGAACACAGAGCTTTCTGGAAGGTACATTAATACCTTGACTTTTCCATGTAATATTCTAACTTTTTTTTTTTTTTTGACAGGCAGAGTGGACAGTGAGACAGATAGACAGAGAGAAAGGTCTTCCTTTTCCGATGGTTCACGCCCACCCAATGGCCGCTGCGGCCAGCGCACTGCGCTGATCCGAAGCCAGGAGCCAGGTGCTTCTCCTGGTCTCCCATGGGGTGCAGGGCCCAAGCACTTGGGCCATCCTCCACTGCACTCCCAGGCCATAGCAGAGAGCAGCGCCCCAACCGGGACTAGAACCCGGTGTGCCGGCGCCGCAAGGCGGAGGATTAGCCTATTGAGCCGTGGCACTGGCCATAATATTCTAACTTATTACAATAGGTTTGATTGCAGGGACCCAACTGCCGAGAAAGCTAACATGGTCTGCAGTCTCATGAGGGGGAGTGGTCTGTGCACCGGGGACCTGGGCTTGGTCGTCCCCAAGGAAGGCCAGTTAGGAGAGTGACATGGGCTTCCCCAGCCAACATGGAGCTGAGGTTATACACTAGGAGGATGGCTGTGTTTTCAGGTGGGCATTTGAGCATGCTGTGCTCTTATTAAAGAGCAGTATAGACCCCAGCCTACTTAGTGTGTACCCACTGCTGAGGATAACCCTGGGGGAGCCACAGCCACACCATCCTTGTCAGTGGCAAGACGACCCCCACTGACTTCATTCATGACTATGCTGCCGTAAGTGCACACTGAAGATACACTTGAAGATTTTAGGACTTTCCATTCTACTGGTTTGTTAGTTTTTCCACAAGTAATACCCTGTTTCATTTTGTGACTTTATAAAAAGTTTTAAAGGCTTATTTTATTTGTTCAAAAGGCAGAGTTACAGAGAGAGAAGAAGAGACAGAGGTCTCCCATCTGCTGGTTCACTCCCTAAATGGCAGCAATGACCAGGGCTATGCCAACTGAAGCCAGGAGCCAGCAGCCAGATTTTTCTGGGTCTCCCGCATGGGTGCAGGGGCCCAAGCACTTAGACCATCTTTTGCTGATTTTCCAGGCATATTAGCAGGGAACTGGATCAGAAGTTGAGCAGCCAGGTACTAACTGGTACCCATTCAGGATGCCAGCATTACAGGTGGCAGCTTAACCAACTACACCATAGCACCAGTTCCAACTTTATACAATTTAATACATGTATGTCCCTGTAATAAACAAAAATGTTAAAAATCTCTCCTCTATTCTTTTCTCGGGGGGGGGGGGGGGGCCTGTGTTGCACAACACTGGTTAATAACTCACTTTTATCACTGATCCATGGATGGCCCTCTTTTAATAAACTATATAATGAACCCCATGAGCGTACCATCCAATCCCAAGATCCAAAGCATTACCAATAACTTACATAGACTGACATAATCTGGCCCATCCCAGTTCCCTGTCTCCTCCACTGCATTCCCAAAGGCAAGCACTACCTTCAATTTGTTTTACCATCTCTTTGTTTATATAAATAAATAAATACACACACACACATACATATTGGGTTCCACATCATTGGATTCAGCCTGTGTGTGCCTATCATATAGCTATATCCTTTTATACATATTATGGCTATTTATATCTTCATTATATATGGCTATTTTATCGGGGCCGGCGCCATGGATCACTTGGCTAATCCTCCGCCTGCGGTGCCAGCATCCCATATGGGCACCGGGTTCTAGTCCCGGTTGCTCCTCTTCCAGTCCAGCTCTCTGCTGTAGCCCGGGAAAGCAGTGGAGGATGGCCCAAGTGCTTGGGCTCCTGCACCTGCACAGGAAACCAGGAGGAAGCACCTGGCTCCTGGCTTCAGATCAGAGCAGCGCCGGCTGTGGTGGCCATCTGGGGGGTGAACCAATGGAAGGAAGACCTTTCTGTCTCTCTCACTGTATCTGTCGAATAAAAATATATATATATACAATATATATATATATGGCTATTTTATCTAAAGTAATACACAGTCTAACTTTCAGTTGCTTTCATGTTTATAAAAACATTATTTTGAATACAAAGGCTTCTAGAATTTGCTTTCTTCACTCAGTAATAGTATTACTAGCATTTATCCATGAGGACATATCATTGTAACACGGAATTATAGTCCCATTTTCATGTGTTCTGTAGAAGTCCCCCATGTAGCACATAATTTATTTTCCCTTGGTAAATGTTTAGGTCATTTTCAGATTTTTGCCATTGCACCTAGAGCTGCTGTGGACACTCTTGGACCTGCCCAGTGCTCACGTTCAAGAGTCTCTGTTGGGGACATGTCTAGAAGGGGAATTGCTAGAACATGCAAATACTCAACTTTAGAGAGTCCCAAATAAATATCTTCCGGTACCAGGCAGTGTTAGACTTCCTTATTTTTTCCACCTGGTGGACATACAAATCCCCAGTGGAGTGGATTTGCATCTCCTCAGATAATCATAAAGCTGAACATCTCTTCATATTCTTCTGAGTCTTGATTATTTCAACTCTTCTGCAAGGTAACTATTGATATCCTCAAATGTTATGCTTACACACTTTTTTCCTAAATAAGTCTTATTTTTTAGAACAATTTTAGATTACAGAAGATATTGCAAAGATAACAGAGTTCCCATAACCTCCCCTCCCCCCAGTTTCCTCTATTATTTCTATCTTATATGAGTAGGATTCATTTATGGCAAATAAAGGACCAACAGACATATAATTATTAACCAAACTCCATACTCTGTTTTCACTGAATGTCCTTTTCGTGTTCCAGGATCCCATCCAAGACCTCACAGTCTATTTATTAGTCATGTCTCCTTAAGCCACTCTTGGTTATGACAGTTTCTTAGATTTCTCTCATTTTTGATGATCTTGACAATTCCAAGGAGTAGTGGTCAGGTATTCTGCAGCGTGTGCCTCCACTGGGAGTTGCCTGATGTTTTTCTCGTGACTAGACCAGGGTTATGTGGTTTTGGGAGGGAGATCACAGAAGTAACATGCCATTCTCATCACAGCACGTCAAGGGAGCGTACCAACAGCATAGCTCATCACTGTTGTTGTGGAACTTGATCCCGTTGGCAGAGGCAAACGTTTGACAGTTCTCTCCACTCAAAAGCTACGCCTTCCCCCCTTTTCATCCTGTATCGTTGGAAGAAAGGCGTTACGCACAGCCCGCATTTAAGGAGTAGTGGGTACCACAGACTGAGCAAATGTGTCCACATCCAATCCCCAGAGGTTGTGGATGTTACTTTCTTATCTGTCAAGAGGGATTTTATGGTCATGATTAAGTACCTAGTTGCCATGCAGACATTGTCCTGGCTCATCTGAATGGGTCCTAGTTACAGTCACAAGTGTCCTTAGAAGAGAAGGCAGAGGGAGATTGACAGAGAAGCAAGTGAGGTGACCACAGAGGCAGAGCTTGGGGTCATGCAGCCAGCAATAGCCAGGACTCAAGGGTAAGGAGTGGATTCCCCCAGAGCCTCCAGAGGAGCCCTGGATCTGCCAACACCTCGATTTGGGTTCAGGGGTGCTGATTTCAGACCCTGGCCTTCACAATTGTAAAAAGATAGCTCTCGATCGATCTTCCTGCTGCCTTGCTTCGGCCGCCAGCTGTGGCCCCACTGACACAGGGTGACTCATGCCACAAGTCGCTGTTGCCCCTGAAGATCCTGACATCCCAAACATACCCTTCTCTCCTGACCTGCTCTGCTGACAGCCTGCCTGCTTCCCAGCTGAGGAACCCGACAACCTCTGAATTGTCCCATTTCACAGATGAGGAAGCCAAATCCCAGAGATATTTGGTGATCTGCCCAATGTCTTGTGACTAATCACTTCCAGGGGACTTGTGCTCCCCTGGACTCTAAGTCACAGATCCAAAGCTCAGGAGAGCAGCCAGCTCCCTAATTTTCACTTTGGATGGCAGTGAATCAAAGTTTAAAAGCTTGGCAGGTAGAGCTGTTCCTGACTCCCAGGCATTTGGCACAGGCTAGTGTGTATTTTCAGAGATATTTTTCTGCATGAAGAAAATAAAGAGGGAACATATTTGACTAATAAATATGTGATCTCAAGGAACCTACAAATTTTTTTAAGTCCTGAAATAGTGCAGATTCCTGCCTAAGTGGAAGACATAAAGAAGTACTGAGCTGGAAGGAAACATCTGAGTTTTATTGCAAAGAGGCCCTCTAGAATGTAAATGCTGTTAACGGAACCCCAGAAGGAGGGAAAATGGATTTGCCACTCCCAGTGCTGAGTGGTACACTGCATCTCAGAGGACCTGGGGGCGCAGGTGTCTGACCAGGCAGGACCCCGGCCCTGGAGTCCTGCATGTGCTTAGGTGGGCACAATGGAAGTAACCCCGGCAGCCTTGAAAGCCACAGACAACATCATCAAGAGGCAAAGACTCCAACAGGTGAGCAGGGAGCCAAGGGTATCCTCATGGCCCTCATCATCACTGGAGATGACCTTGTTAATTTAATTGTTCACAAGTAGGTGCCTCTATGTATGTTCCATGGGGACAAAGACATGGCCTGTTCACTGCTGGGTCCCCAGATTCTTCTACAGTGTCTGACATAAAGCAGGCCATAAGAGCATGGATGGATGGATGGATGGATGGATAGATAAGATAGATAGATATAGATACGATATATATATTATAGTTTCTAACTCAGACCTTCTGTGTTGGCCACTCACAAACAAAGGGTACTGGGAAACCGGTGTTGTAGCACAGTGGGTTAAGCCACTGCCTGTGACACTGGCATCCCATATGGGGCTGGTTTGAGTTCCAGCTGCTCCATTTCCAGTCCAGCTCCCTGATAATGACCTGGGAAAGGAGCAGAGATGGCCTAGGTCCCCCTGCACACACATGGGAATCCCAGATGAGGCTCCTGGCTCCTGACCTTCAGCCTGGCCCAGCCCCAGCCGTTTGTGGCCATTTGCAGAGTGAACCAGCAGATGGAAGATCTCTTGCTCTCACTCTCTTTCTCTCTCACACATACACTCTCTCTCTCTCTCTCTGTCAATCCTTCTCTCTAATTCTGCCTTTCAAATAAATAAATCTTAAAAGGGGGGAGGGGGGCCGCATACTGTGCTTATGGCCAGGGGTGGGAACAGCCAGGTAGCCAGTCTCTGTCCACTACCCAGTGGTCAGAGGCCAGCAGAGGGCAGGTTAAGGACATCCACCCAACTCATAGCTCTACCCTGTGTTTTGATATTTATTTGTTTTAAATACAAATATTAAATGAATTTCTTTGCCAAAATGTCCATCTCATTAAACTCACCAAATATCTTCCCTATTCAAAGCTTAGACGTGAGTAATAATAATTGCTACTGGCTACCATTTCCTGGTTGATTACCATGTGCCATGCATAGATCACCTCATGGAGTACTTAAGGCCAGGTTTAAATTTGTATCCTTGTCTCTGTTCTACTGATGAAGAAACTGAGGCCTGGAGAGGCTACAAACTCGGCCTGGGTCATCCAGCTCTTCAGTGAGGGACGCAAGGCATGAATCAAACCTACCCAGCTCCCCTGCTCTCAACCACCGTGTGGTACTGGTCACAGAATAAGTCACTTGCCTTGTTTTCTCTTATGTTAAAATTCTGCAAGGAAAGACAGCCAGCCCAAATTTTCTTATCCGACCTAGGTTAGTCAGTCACTTTCTGAGTTGACTGTGTCACTGCTGTCCTCCCTCCCTAGCGTGCGAGCCGAGTCAGACCAAAGCCGCTGCCCAGGAGTAATGTGGACAATAGCAGCACGATGAAGGGAAGTTTTCAGTCAATGTGTGGTCTTCCCTTCATAGGTCTGCCCTCCCCTCCTTTCGCTTGTTTTGGGAAGAGATGGGTCCTGGCGATTAATGTACAGCAGTGTTGCACAGTTGTAGGTATAAGGTGCCACTTCCAAGGCTCCCATGACAATCACCATAGAGAAACCATTATTGGGTCCCTCGCCCTTCCCTGCACTTAAGAAGGCCCACCTGGAATTCTTCCTGATGAGATTTTTAAATAATGAAGGTGCTGTGGGCTCCCAGCATCCTCCAAGGAGGTGGTTCTCCCAAAGGCATAAAAACAGCAAACCTGTTTGTTCTTTCTTGTTAGAGCTGTGGTTTCCTGTAATAACTCCACATGGGCCACTGCCCCATCCAGCATCCCTCTCTCTTCTAGAACCCTCAGAACTCACCAGGTCACATTAACTCTCAAGGCAATGCCATCTCAGCACCCCTGGAGAGAATGAGCCCAGGGGCTCCATCTAAAGGGGGTCACAGTCACGAGTAATTCGGGGAGGATAGAGGTCCAGCAGTGTCATTTTCCAAAGAGCTTTGAAGTCATCCCAAACTCCACTCCCATTTCTAGCAACTGCCTCAGGGTAAGCCATGGATAAAACCCTCGGCTTCCCATAGCAGCAGACAGTCCAAAATCAATCTTTCCTCTCCCCCGTTGGCAGGGCAGTCCATCGTGAGCGCCAAGAAAGTGATGCTTTAGCTGGGGGTCAGGCGGAAAGGAGCAGATACCTACCAGCCGCCGCACTGCGTCCTGACATCAGGGAAGCTTGGGACGGAGGGAGGATATGGATGTTGGTTTGGGCACCACCTCATGCAGTCCAAATTAAACATGCTATTTTTTCAAGTCCACTTTCCATCTCTGACCCTCTCTCAACAAATCCTTACCTCTCTAGAGTTCTCTCCCTCGACTCAGTGTCCCCCTTCTGTAAGAGTCTAAGACATGCTCCCTGATCCTCTAGGGCCTGGGTTGCCCAGAGAACCCCAGTATCCCCATCACACTTCCCAACATCCCTTTGATCTTCTCTGAAAATTGCAGCCATCTCTGATAGGTCTCCTCCCTCAGCAGTCTTAGAATTTACTGGCTGGATCACCCATCTCAGCACTCAAGCCTGTGTTCCACTCCACGGAGGCAATAGCATTTTCATCCTGACTATTCTCAGATTATTTCATGTAAGTATCTTCTTTTCCCAGGAAAACTGAAAGCTCCCTGGAGTCTAGGACTGGGTTATTTATTTGTTCCAAAGGTAGAGCAACAGAGAGGGGAAGAAAGAGAGAGATTTTTCCATCTACTGAGTCACTCACCAAATGGCCACAACAGCCAGGTCTGGGCCAAGCCAAAGCCAGGAGCTCCAGCCTGGTCCCCCACGTCAGTGGCAGGGCCCCATGTACTTGCGCCACCTTCTACTGCCTTCCTAGGCACATTAGCAGGGAGCTGGATCAGAAGTGGAGCAGCTGGGACCCAAGCCAGGCACTACCATATGGGATGCCAGCATCTCAAGCAGTGGCTTACCTGCTGCACCACAACATGGGTCCTTCTCGTGGTTCTTTGGATACACCACGGTGTACCCCTCTGTGGTTCTGAATACCTAGGATGGGTTTAAATATGTGGAGCTGCATCGAGATGAACAGAACTGAAGGGAGATTTACAGCAGAACGTGAAGCCACTGGGCGCTCACCAAGGAAATGGTTGGTGGTCTCCAATCACAGGAGTGATACTTAGAATGGGTCCAACGTGTATGCCACGGGCTGGTACCCTTTACACTGGTCAAGCCAATGGAGCACTGCAAGGCCTTGGATCAAGCAGACTAAATGCAGAGAAGGGGAAAGGAGGAAGATCCCTATTTTATGTCTTGAACCAAGACTCAACGCGCTGAAACCGTAGGCTGAGATAGGCTGCAGAAAAGGAAACACTGTCCCTAGGGCAGGTGCCAGGTTCACAGGATTTGCTACTCATTTGTTTATTTTTATACTATTTTATATCTCTGTTATTATCCTCTTTTCAAAGGATGCCTGATTTTACCTCAATCGCCACCTTTGTTGACAGAAAAAGCAGTTTATCAACACACCTAGCCAAACAAAGCCAGGCGGGGCAGTGCTGGGAACCGAATGGCCAGCGCTAGGATTTTAGGTCCACTCCCAGGCACCGGAACTGAGCTTCCTGGTTCCCTCATGAACACGGCTGAACTCTAAGAGGACCTTTGTTCTGACGGCCTCCCATGCGGATGCTAACAAGAAAGAATGATCTGACTACTTTATGAGTGCGAGTCACCAGCAACTTGGGGGGGGGGGGGGGGGGAGTGCCAGCTGACCAGAGCGTGCTGCGCTAGGTAACAGTGGAGGGTGTGGGGGAGGATTTCAGAGAGCACCTGCTGGGCTGCTGGTGTGGAGGCCTGGGGTCCCAGGATGTTGCACAACACCCCCCCCCCCCCAGGCCCCACAGCTAGATAATGGTGTTTCTGGAGCTGGGGCTTCAGTCTCCTAATCCCCTGGGCCTAAGAAAACAAACCAAAGAATCCAAAGGGGAGGTGCGAACTCTAAGTCGGAACTTGAAGTGTGAGCAGGACAACCTTCGAGAGCTCCAGGAGGACGGTAACAAACAGCTCCAGGAACAGCCAGAGCTGCTGCAGGAGCTCGCTGGAGGTACGCTCGTGTTCAGGGCTCACTCCAGAGCAGGTTACACAGCACACGCGCATGTCCTCAGAGCCCTGGGGGCCAGAAGACCGGCACGGAGCTGGCTTGTTCTGAGGCCTCTCTCCGTGGCTTGTAGATTCTGTCCTCTCCCTGCGTCTTCACATGGTCCTCTGTGTGCATCTGCGTCATCTTATAAAGACATCAGTCAGGGACAGATGCTTAGTGCAGTGGCTGAGGCATTGCTTGGGACACCTGCCTCCCATATCAGAGTGTCTGGGTTCAAGTCCCAGCTCTACTTCCAGTTTAGCTGCCTGCTAATTCACAGGCTGGGAGGCGGTGGGTGGTGACTCCTGTGCCTCAATCCGACACCACGTGGGAGACACAGATGGAATTCCAGGCTCCTGGCTTCAGCTTGGCTCAGCATCAGCTGTTGCAGGCATTTGGGAAGTGAACCACTGGGTGAAACATTCTCTCTCTCTCTCTCTCTCTCCCTCTCCCTCTTTCCCTCCCTCCCTCCCTCCCCTCACTCCCACCTCCAATCTTTCTTTCAAATGAAGTAAAAATAAATAAATACAATGCAAAGGCGCTTTAAGAAAGAAGAGGAGAGGAGAGGCAAAGAGGAAGAAGTGGGGAGAGAAAGAAGGAAAGCAGGGAGGGAGGGGGAGAGGGGGGGAGAAAAGAAGTCAGATTTTGAGCTTCCAGGGCTCAGGACTTCAACAAAGGAACAGGGGAGGACATCGTGCAGCCCACGGCGCCCTGTGTTTTCTTCTCGATAGATTCCTGAGGAGTCCTCCAAATCTCCTCCTCCCTCACAGGGGATTGGGCCAGCCTGGTAGACCACGGGCCTGGGGGCTGCAGTGGGGCTGTGGTCCCTCAGTTCATCAAGCAGAGAAGAGCCACGGGCTCGCTTTCAGGAGCCACTACCAGAAACCACTGGGCACCCTCGTGTCGGACCCTGCTCGCCAACCTCCCTGGCTCTATGGAATGAACAGACTTCCTGAAAGACAGGGACTCAGCCTTGAGCCCACTCGCGTGTAACAGAGCTCCTGCGTGACGGATGAGAAGTGACTATGAACAAGGCGAAGGCGATGCCGCGGCCCTGGCCTGGGCCCATGTGGGCAGTGCCCTTGGGCCCTGAGGCTGGTCAGGCTGCTGCCAACCCCACCGCCAGGCCTACACGAAGAGGTGAGCCGGGGGCAGGGCAGCGGTTCCCTCCGGCCTCACACTTTCTTCAGAGTCTTCGCACATCTGTGGCAGCTTCCGGCGAGCAGAAAACTTGGTGCCTGCCTCGGTTTGGAAACCCACCAAAGCAAAGAGCAAAACAGCATCCAAATCAGAGGAGAAGCTGTTCCAAGTCTAGCAAACGGACTCCGGATTCCATTAAAAATTGACCCCAAAGACAGCACGGGAATAGTATCACCCGGAGCAAAGTGTGTGTGGATGACAAAATGATGCAGGCAATGGGAGCTGTTACACATTATGTCCCACGTTTGAGGGGAAGAAAGGTTAAGTGAGCTAAAACACACAGCAACCAAATAACAACCAGTATGCATGGCTGCCCATAGGAAAAGCATCACGGGAACAACAAGTCACGCTGCTCTGGCCTTGCCTCCCTCACCTGACCACCTGCAAAGGCATCTTGTCTACCTGCAAAAGTGCAGCTCTCTATGAATGGGAGGAAATTTTGGTTACTTTCTGAGTCCAAGGCCAAATAGCTTCTTGGTCTGTGTTTGTCAGAGGGACTAGATGACATTGGACGCAAAGCAAAATGCTAAAAACCACCCGGCTTTTTTTTTTTTTTTTTAAGATTTATTTTATTTATTTGAAAGACAGAGTTACAGAGAAAGGTAGAGACAGAGAGAGAGGTCTTCCATCGTTGGTTCACTCCCCACATGGCCGATCCGAAGCCAGGAGCCAGGAGCTTCTTCCAGGTCTCCCACACAGGTGCAGGGGACCAAGGACTTGGGCCATCTTCTACTGCTTTCCCAGGCTATAGCAGAGAGCTGGTTCGGAAGAGGAGCAGCCAGGACTAGAACCAACATCAATATGGGATGCTGGCACTTCAGGCCAGGGATTTAACCCACTGCACCACAGCGCCAGCCCCCCTGGCCTTTCATATTCACAGCCCCTTGCAGTTACGGAGCTTCTTAGACAAAGTCAAAGCTGTGGGTCAGTCAGGCAAAGTCAAAGCCGTAGGCCAGTCACAAAGATGCTCTGGCAGTATCGGAAGTGCTTTCCCAGCTCAGAGCTCTGCTGGTTCTTGGATTCCTCTTAGTTATTCAGCATGAGGGGTGCACATATGGCACAGGGGTTTGAGATGCCATTGGGACCCCTGCATCCTGTATCAGAGAATCTGGTCCAGGTCCCAACTCCTTCACTTCAGATCCAGCTTCCTGCTGATGCGCACCCTGGGAGACAGCCCATGATGGTTCAAGTGCTTGGGTTCCTATCACCTACTTGGGAGGCCTGAATGGAATTCTGGGCTCCTGGCTTCTGCCTGGCCCAGCACCAGCTATTGTGCACATCTGGAGACTGAACCAGTAGTGGAAGATATCTCTCTCTCTCTCCCTCCCTCCCTCCCCTTCTCTCTCTGATCTTGGTGTGTGCCTCTCAAATAAAATGAAAATTAATTTAAAAAATTTTAATTAGTCAACATTGGCTATTCCTACTCAACATTACCCTTAAGGAAGTGTGGCATATTTGGAATAGCAAATAGCTCCCCATGGCTGGCATCTAAGGTGTGTTTTGCTTTGTGTAAGGCAAAATTTTCCTCTCAACATCCAACTACACATGAACTAAAAATGGGTCCTGTTATCTAAGCATGTACTATACAGAACTTTAAAATTGGGAAATACAAAATGCTTGCATGGAAAACAGAGCAACATCTGAATATATAAACAGAGAACGTGTTCTTGGGGCCAGTGTTGTGGCATAGCAGGTAAAGCCGCCACCTGCAGTCCTGGCATCCCATATGGGCCGGTTCAAGTCCTGGCTGCTCCACTTCCAATTCAGCTCTCTGCTATGGCCTGGGAAAGCAGTAGAAGATGGCCCAGGTCCTCCCGTGTGGAATACCCAGAAGAAGCTCCTGGCTCCTGGCTCCTGGCTTCAGGTCAGCCCAGCTCCAGCCATTGTGGCCTTTTGGGGAGTAAACTAGCAGATGGAAGGTCTCTCTTTCTGTCTTCCCCTCCCTCTCTCTCTGTAACTCTGCCTTTCAAATAAATAGATAAATATTTTTTAAAAAGAAAATGTGTTCTTATTTGTAAGGACTCCGCAGACACACAACAAAAAGAGCCAACAAGTGATCCTCATCCATTTGTTCCACGCCGGTCCTCATCCCTGGCATGTGCGGCAGGAACTTGTAACACCCACGGAGACCCCCAGACGGCTCACCATGCTACCTGCAGAGTGCAGGAGGGGGCTGCCCTGTTTCTCCCATTGAGAGTTCTCTGCTAGAATGCTCAATGATAATAATTAATATCCACACTGGTGTAATAAAAAGGGTGAGTCTGTCCCCATATAATCAAAGGGAAATGACAGCAGAATAAAGCCAATGCAAGGAAGCCCAGTAGTACCCCTGTAATTAAACATCCCCGTGACACTGAGAGCTCTCTTGATCACACATTGCCGATTGTTCTGCAGGAAGAGAGCGAAGCAGATAAGTACTCATTTGCACTGCCATCAGTTCATCTTTCACTCATTAAAGAAAGGCTGCCCACTGGCCAGGCTCCTGATGTCATTGTCCCAATCAGCATGAGGCCCTGGCCTGACACTCGCCAGCCTTCAGGAAGGAGGGGGCAGGGGCATCAGCCCCATCCGCTAGGAGAATGACTTGAGGAGGAGACCCAGATGCGGGAGAGCTTTATATGCAGCTTCCACAGCCTGGGGGAGGACAGGAAGGCCCAGCCAAGGAGAGCGTTCCGCCAGTCACACATTCTACCGCACCCTGCGACAGCCCATGCGGGCACTCAGGTGAGGGAAACGGGCAGCCCCTGCCCTGCCCCTGTGAAGATGGCAGCCCTGGGAAGAGGAGTGTGACGCCCCACGGAATGATCAGAAAGCGATCAGCGCCACGCATGAGTAAGTGCTGGGAAGACTCTGCCCAGAAATGCATGGGGGGAAGGTAATGCTGGAGTGCACTGGGCTTGCAGAGGTTCATAAAGTAGGGTGAGGGTTGGAATTACACTGGGGCTTGGGGAAAAGATAGAGACTTCCCCGCGGCAGGGAATGTGCGTTTTGTCCAGCTTTGGAAGCAGAGGCATAGTTCTGTAAATTAGCGCTTTCGGGAAGTAGAGGCGACCCTTTGAGGGGGCCAGAGTCATTAAAAATGTATCATAGGCTAATCCTGCGCCTTGCGGCGCCGCCACACCGGGTTCTAGTCCCGGTTGGGGCGCCGGATTCTATCCTGGTTGCCCCTCTTCCAGGCCAGCTCTCTGCTATGGCCCGGGAAGGCAGTGGAGGATGGCCCAAGTGCTTGGGCCCTGTACCCCATGGGAGACCAGGAGAAGCACCTGGCTCCTGGCTTCGGATCAGCGCGATGCGCCGGCCGCAGCCGCCATTGGAGGGTGAACCAATGGCAAAAAGGAAGACCTTTCTCCCTGTCTGTCTCTCTCACTGTCCACTCTGCCTGTCAAAAACAAAAACAAACAAACAAAAAAAAAAACCAAAAAAAAAAAATATCATTAGTTAGGAGAGGGCATTTAGCCTAGCCGGTAAGATAGCCACATCCCCTATCCGAGTGTCCAGCTTTGTTTCCTAGCTCTGTCTCCTTAACCCAGCTTTCTGATAACGTAGGCCCTAGGAGGCAGCAGGTGACGGCCCAAGTAATTGGGTTCCTGCCACCCACTTGGGAGACCTGGATTGAGTTCCTGGCTCACAGCTTCAGCCCTGGCTCAACTCCAGCCCTCGCAGGCATTTGAAGAGTAAACCAGTGGGTGGGAGCCCTGTCTAGTGCACCCGCTCTTTCTCTTTCTCTCTCTAATAAAGAAACAAATAATTTAAAGAAATTATCATTAGCAAATAAGGATGACTCATCCCAATCTCTCCTGGACAGGTAGATCAGGTACCAGAGGGTTCTAAATCATTCTTCCTCACACAAGACACAGGCTCCCTCATGGGGCAAGACAGGGTCCCTAACTCCTCCAGGGAAGCTGCCTGAGGACTTCTGGTGGGACCGACGAGCTGGCTCAGCCTTCCCTCTCCTGAAGACTGCTGGCCCTTACTGCAGAAGGCACAGTGCAGGGGAGAGCGCCCGTCAGCTCTGGGGAATTCGAGAACACGGCATCAGAGTCAGCATTCGTGACCCGCTTTGTCCTCCTTCCACAGAACTGCTTTCCTCAAGGGTTCCATAGGCTCAGGCCTGTTTGCTTCAGAGACAAGGACATAAACCCAAAGGAACAGAATGACCTGTCCAAGGTCCCAAAGCCCCTATCAGACCAGATGCCTATCATGCCACAGCCTCCGCTTCCTGGTTAGACCTGAGTCCGGACCCCCTCAGCTGTCCCAGGCAACCATAACAAGAGCAGGAGAAGGTAAACTGTTCCTGTAAAGGACCAAAAAATAGACATTCGGGTGTTTCAGGCCATTTTTTCTCTGTTCCACCTAATCAAAGAGACCCTTATAGCGTGAAAGCAGCCATAAACAATATGTGCACGAACGGGCATGACTACATTCCAATAAAACTTTACTTACAACAACAGGAGACTGGCAGGATTTGGCCCACCAGAGTTTGCCAGCCTCTGAACAAGAGTAGTGATCACTCAGAATGTTCTAGAGCCTGTACCATGTAATTTGCAACATTTTCTCTTTTGATTCCAAACAGTTGTATGAGATTATTCCCACAGTTGCGCAGATATAAAAACCGACGCTAAGGATGACAGACAACTGAACCAAGGTCTGGAAGCTGGTCACGGGTGGAGCTGTAGGCTCACTTAAGTCTTATTCATTTGAACTCCAGAATCTTAACTGATCAACAACAGTCTGTATACCTCCCAGATGCACTGAAACTCTCGGTTTTAGCTTGAGGGATTTAATGAACTTCCTTTGAAGACTGATCCTGCCGGACGCTTACTGAGAGAGTAATGAAGACTCTCAGTTTGCCTGGGACTGTGTGGTTTCCCAAGGAGAGACCCAGGCAAACCAGACTGGTTGGTCATCCTACCATCAGACATTGGAACGGTTCACTTTGGGCCTGTTCAACTGAACATGGTGAAATTACACTGGCAGCTACCCAAGGCAGGATTTGTACTGAAACCCCTTCCTCTGAATAGGGAGAGCTCCAGAGAACAAAGCCACAAGAAAGACCCAAGGAAGACGTTTACTGGAAAGAGAATGATGAGTGATTTCTCTCAAGAGCCCAATTAGAAGCCATATTTATGTTTACTGGCTGGCCTACCCATGCCTTTGCCCTGTTTCTCCTCTCTTCACCTCAATGAATACTCTAGGGCTCTCTGAAGACCCCCTACCGGATTCTACATACTCCCACTTAAACAAAAGCCAAAGAGGAAAAGAGAACTCACTGGGAAACCAGTCTTGGCAGAAGGCCAATTGGGTCTTTGCCATGTGTCTAAAACATACTTAGGTCCCTTGTCTGCTTTTCAAGATGTCCCAGTGCCTCTGGAAATCTTCCCACCTGTCCTCCCAACCTATCCTACTCCCACGTCCCCATGTCACTCCATACCGCCCCATCCCCACACACCGTGTTGTTCTCAAGAGCAACAAATCATCAGTTTGCTTGTCTATATCTATGGCTAGAACCTGAGCTAAATTCTGGCCACTCCTGTTCACCATTATGCCTCTGGAAAATTACTTGTCAAGAAGAAATTCTCAATAAACATTAATTGTAAAAGAACTGTGTTAGGCTGGTGCTGCGGCTCAATAGGCTAATCCTCCACCTGCAGCGCCGGCACACCAGGTTCTAGTCCCGGTTGGGGCGCCGGATTCTGTCCCGGTTGCTCCTCTTCCAGTCCAGCTCTCTGCTGTGGCCCGGGAGTGCAGTGGAGGATGGCCCAAGTGCTTGGGCCCTGCACCCGCATGGGAGACCAGGAGAAGCACCTGGCTCCTGGCTTCGGATCAGCCGGCTGCAGCGGCCACTGGGGGGCGTGAACCATCGGAAAAGGAAGACCTTTCTCTCTGTCTGTCTCTCTCACTCTGTCAAAAAAAAAAAAAAAAAGAACTGTGTTAGTCCCGGAGGGGAAGAACGTCATTCTTATCTGACTTTCAGGACACAGTAAGTGTTCCACATATGTTTTTGCCTACACAGATGAATGCATGAGTAAGTACCCAGTGGTATACTGAGCACAGCATGGGTAGAGCTTCTTTTTTTTAGCTTCTTTCCAGAGGTTGGTCCAGTACATATTGGTTTTCCCAGTCCTTTAAGACTCTATACTTACTGGGCAAGGAAAACATACAAAAGGCACCCAGATGGAAAAGGAAGAAATAGAACCATATTCACAGATAACATGACCTTATGCATGGAAAATCCATAGAAATCCACTATAAAACTATTAGAAATGGGCCCAGTGCTGCTGTGTAGCAGGTAAAGCTGCCACTTGCAAAGCCAGCCTCCCATATGGCCACTGGTTGGAGTCCTGGATGCTCCACTTCTGATCCAGCTCCATGCTGGGAAAGCAGCAGAGGATGGCCCAAGTGCTTGGGCCCCTGCTTCTATGTGGGAGACCTGGATGAAGCTCCTGGCTTCCGCTCGGCCCAGCCCTGGCCATTGCAGCCATTTGGGGAGTGATTCAGTAGATGGAAGATCTGTGTGTGTCTGTGTGTGTGTGTGTCCTCTCTGTAACTCTGCCTTTTAAATAAATGAATAAATAAATCTTTAAACACACACACACACACACACACGGACAATAAGCAATATTTAAGGAGATGGAAGTTAACTAACCTAATTTGATCAACGCATATTGAATACGGGCATTGAATTCATCTGTGCCCATAAATACTTTCAATTCAAATAACTTTTAGTATAGTACAGGCATACCGCAGAAACATATTCTTCAATCATAATGAGGTTAATAAAGTATGGGCATGCACTACAACGTAGATGAACCTTGACAACATTATTCCAAGTGAAAGAAGCCAGGCACAAAGCCTACATGCTCCGAGTTCCTCCACATGCAAGTGCAGAACAGGGAACTCTGCAGAGGTAGACAGTGAGTCAGTGGTTAGAGTCGGGGTGGCTGGGGAGGCAGGTAATACCAGAGCTATGGAGTTTCTTTAGGGGTCATAAAATGCTCTTAACTGACTGTGATGATGGCTACACAGCCCTGTGAAATAGAGACCAGGACACTAAATGGGTAAGTTGTATGGTGTGTGAATTATATTGCAATAAAGCAGTTTTTTAAAAAAATAAAAGACTCCATTCATCTCCTCTGACTCCATATCCCCACAGAAAGCCATGCTGTGTTCAGATCTGTGTCTGGAACTTCTCAAAACTGGGGTCAGCCCACACCTGACACTGGGGAACTGATTTGATCCTTATTTGAAATGTCTGGTTCCTTTGGACAGTTTGAGGTCACTGGCCACTTACATACAAGGGCTAAATAGCACTTTAGGAATCACTAAAGTCACAGTCCCGAACCACGGGAGCTTGGAATTGGGGAAAACACGGCGGTCAGGCTTCATGAAAGGGGCCTGAGCTTCGGATAGGCCTGAGCACACGGCTCGCACCCTCCGCCCACCTCTAGCTTCTCTCCCGATCCTTCCCTGGCCCAGCAGACTCTGGACCCAGGGAAAGCGAGGACCTGCCTGCCGTCGCGGAACCCAGGTGCGGCGCCCTGCGCTCCCACGGCCGGGCCCGCTGGGCCCTGCAGTCTGAGTGAAAAGCTCCGCGCTGTGTGTGCTGACAGCGGGAGGTTTGCCTGCTTTCTCCAGATCAGGTCACCGGGTTTCCAAGCAGGCCAGCTCTGGGAGACCCTCTCCCTACCAGTGCCTTCCGCTGAGATCTGAACTTCAGATCCTCAGTCCACGGGAGAACCGGACCAGAGGGAAAGCAGCTGCAACACAGTGATTCCCTCAGTTCTTTATAACCAAGGCCTCTAGGCTGGGGTAGGGGGATGAACCGTCTTCTTAGTCAATGAATACCCACACCTCGTAGTGCTCTTTGGCTTTTCTTTAAAGAAATCAAAAGCCCATGGCAAATGTACTCTCCATCTTCCATGGAGCACCTCTTCCCCAGGGAGAGAGAGGGAGAGATAAAACCCATTTTACAGATCCCAAAATGGAGGCAGAAGCAACCTCACCACCTCCTGCCCACTTTCCCCAGTGTTCCTCCTCCACTCCCAGGGCAGTGCTAGCTTCGGCTTCCCAGGCTCAATCTACTTCTAGTCAAACCCTCTTGCTCTGTGATGCAGCTGCCAAAACATAGCCCAGCCTGGTCCCTGCTTTCCTGGAACACACAAAATCAAGTCGCTAAATGTACTGAGTCATAGTCTCCAGTTGTTTTAATGTGGAGAGAGTACCCTGCCAAGTATTAAATGTGTAGGTTTTTTTTTTTTTTTTTTTTTTTTTCTTTTCTGCAGAGGAGAATTGCCAGCTTCTTCAGGACACTGACCAAGACATGATGTAAAATGCCCTATCCATCCCAGTCTCCTTCCAGGCTGGCAGGGACTCAAGTACTTGAGCCATCTCTGTTGCCTTCCCAGGCACATCAATGGAGAGCTGGATCAGAATTGGAGTAGCCAGGAATTGAACCCAGGCTCCAATAAGGTATGCTGGAGTTGCAACCTGCGGCTTAACCCGCTGCACCACAATACCCGTCCTGAAGCCTTTTTTTTTTTTTTTTTTGAAGATTTATTTATTTATTTGAAAGTCAGAGTAAAATACAGAGAGAAGGAGAGACAGAGAGACAAAGAGACAGAGAGAGAGAGAGAGATGGGGTGGGGGTCTTAAAAAAAAAATTGCCCTATACTGACACTATGGAAAACAGCATGGAGGTTCCTTGAAAGATTATCAGTAGAACTATCGTTTGATCCCATGATCACATGTCTGGGTGTATAGCCAAAGGAATTGAAATAAGAATAAAAAAAAGAAAGATTTTTATTTATTTGAAAGTCAGAGTTAACAAAGAGAGGGAGAGACAGAGACAGTGACATCTTCCATCCACTGGTTCACTCCCCAGGTGGCCTCCACAGCCACGATTCGGCCAGGAAAAGCCAGGAGCCAGGAGTTCCTTCTGTCTCTCCCACATGGGTAGTAGGAGCCCAAGCATTTGGGTCATCCTCCTCTGCTTTTGTCAGGCCATTAACAGGGAACTGGAGTGGAAGTGGAGCAGCCAGGACATGAATCAGCACCCTTATGGAATGCCAGTATTGCAGGTGGCAGCTTTACCCACTACTCCACAGCACCAGCCCTGAAATGAGAATCTTAAAGCAGTATCTGCACTCCCATGTTCCTTGCAGCACTGGTCACAATAGCCAAGACATTGAAACAACCTCAGAATCCAATACTGCATGAATGAGTAAAGAAAACTTGACACATGCATATTATAGTAGAATATTATTCTGCCATAAAAAAAAAAAAGAAGGAATCCTGCCATTGACAGCAACATGGAGGAACACTGGGGGTATTATGCTAAGTGAAATAAGTCAGAGAAAGACAAGTGCTATACGAGCTCACCAATACATGGATCTGAAAAAGCTGAGCTCATGGAACTTGAGAGTAGAATCATGGTTTCCAGGTGCTGGGAGAAAGGCAGGAGACACAGGAAAAGGTTGGTCAGCAAATTGTTAGATAAGAGGAACGAGTCCCAGTGCTCTGTTGCATAGTAGTGTGACCATAGCTAACAATAATGTATTGCTATTTCAAATAGCTAGAAGAGAGGGTTTTGAATGTTCTCATCATCACAAAGGGATGGTAAATGTTTAAGGTGACAGATATGCTAATTACTCTGATTTGATCACTGCTCAACGTATACATGTATCAAAACATCACATTGGGGCCAGCACTGTGGTGTAGCTGGTAAAGCCGCCACCATATGGACACCAGCACAATTCCCAGCTGTTCTACTTCTATTCCAGCTCTCTGCTATGGCCTGGGAAAGCAAAGATGATGGCCTAAGTGCTTGGACCCCTGCACCCACATGGGAGGCCCAGAAGAAGCTCCTGGCTCCTGGCTTCGGCCCTGGCTCCAGCCCCGGCCCTTGCGGCCATTTGGGGAGTGAACCAGCAGATGGAAGTTCTCTCTCTGTGTCTCTCCCTCTCTTTTTGTAATCTTTCAAATAAATAACAAATAAATCTTTTTTTTTTAAGATTTATTTATTTACTTGAAAGTCAGAGTTACACAGAGAGAGAAGGAGAGGCAGAGCGAGAAAGAGAGAAGTCTTCCATCCACTGGTTCACTCCCCAGTTGGCCACAACGGCCAGAGCTGTGCCCATCTGAACCCAGGAGCCAGGAGCATCTTCCGGGTCTCCCATGCAGGTGCAGAGGCCAAGCACTTGAGCCATCCTATACTGCTTTCCCAGGCCATAGCGGAGAGCTGGATCAGAAATGGAGCAGCTAGGACTCGAACTGGTGTTGATTTGGGATACCAGCACTGTAAACAACGCCTTTACCCACTATGCCACAGTGCCAGCCCCACAAATAAATCTTAATAAGAAAAAAAATTCATATTGTTCCCCATAAATAGGTACAATTTCATGTCAATCAAAAATTGCAATTTTTTAAAGAAAAAAACAAAGAGCCATCTGAAACCTAAATCATACTAGAGCAGGTGAAGGCAAATCACTGGTTAGGCAGAGGAGAAATGCAAGTACCTGAAAAAACAGCACCAGTGAGAAGCTAGGTATGTTATAAGAATTACAGAAATTCTCAGAAACTGGAGATGCCAAATATCACAATAGGGGGAGTAGGTGAGAGGCTAAAACAGGGAGATTAAGGAAAAGTCCATAAACGGAAGCCAAAGGCTATATTGACCCCTTCCCCAGGCAGGGACACAGATAACAATGCCTCTCCACCGCCAGGAGGTTGAGTCTCTACAGAAGGTGAGCTAGGCAGACTCCAAACCCCAGACACCCCTAGAAAGGTGTAGGTTAGATGCAGGCCCCAAACCAGAGTGCTAAATAAAGCGCTGTGGCCCAAAAAGTTAGGCCACTGCCTGCTGAATCCCATATCGGCACCAGTTCAAGTCCCAGCTGCTCCACTTCTGATCCAGCACCCTGCTAGTGCACCTGGGAAGACAGTGGAAAATGGCCCAAGTGTTTAGGTGCCTGACTCCTGGCTTTGGCTTGGCCCAGCCCCAGTCATGGCAGCCGTTTGGGAAGTGAACCAGTGGATGGAGGATCAGGCACTCTCTCCCTCTTGAACTGTGCCTTTCAAATAAATAAATCTTAGAAAGTTCTAGAAAGAAAGCCAGTCAGTCTGCACACTGCCCTGCAGTGAAAATCTCAGCCCTTGCCCTTGCCCAGCTCCCAGAATGCCAGGAGCCTGGCTCCTAACCTCAGCCAAGGGATTGATTGGTTGACAAAGTGTCAGACGTGGAGAACTGAAGGCATGCATGAGAAGCCAGGCTCTCTGATAATGACCGTCAGGAGGTTCCCAGGACAGTGGACACTGACAGAAGAAGGAGCCTCCACTGACTGGTAGCATCAGAATCATTACAACCATAGCTGAGCAAACTCAAAGAGGAGAGGGTTCCTTGTTGGGACAATGGTCAATACACACACAGCTAACCTTTGCAGCAAGAACTGGCTCACCTTGTTCTTAGGATAAAGCCCCTCCATGATCCGACTCCTCAGCCCATCTCCCACTCCTGAGGCCGTCCCAGCCTCTAGTGCCAACCAGGATGAAATTCCTTTCTTTCCTCCCACAAACTAACCTCACTCCTGCCTCCTGCCCTTTATCTGGCTGCTCCCTGACCTTGGATCCTCTCTCCAACACCCAGCCCCGACCTGTTCAGAATGGTCTAGAGGGGCCGGCACCGTGGCGTAGCAGGTAAAGCCGCCACCTCCTCTGCCGGCATCCCATATGGGCACCGGTTCTAGTCCTGGCTGCTCCTCTTCCCATCCAGCTCTCTGCGATGGCCCGGGAAGGCAGTAGAAGATGGCCCAAGTCCTTGGGCCCCTGCACCCATGTGGGAGACCCAGAAGAAGTTCCTGGCTCCTGACTTCAGATCGACGCAGCTCTGGCCATTGCGGCCATCTGGGAAGTGAACCAGTGGATGGAAGACCTCTCTCTCTCTCTGCCTCTACCTCTGCCTCTGCCTCTCTTTAACTCTTTCAAATAAATAAATCTTAAAAAAAAAAAAAAAAGCTGCCATTGAGATGCCTGCATCCCATATCAGCGCACAGGTTTGAGTCCTGCCTGCTCAACTTCCAGCCCAGCTCTCTAATGCACCTGGGAAAGCAGCAGAAGATGGTCCAAGTGCTTGGGCCCCTGCCGCCACATGGGAGACCATGATGGAGCTCCACGCTCTGAGGTTTGGCCTGGCCCAGCCCTGGCTACTGTGACCATTTCAGGGGTGAACCAGTAAGTAGATAACATTCTGTATCTCTCCCTGTCATTCTTTCAAATAAATTTTTAAAAAAATTTAAAGCAAGCCACCATTCTTAGGAAAGGAAGTTTGCATGGCTGCCTTTCACCCATGTTGCAGGTCTCAGCTACTGAGAATCTTTCCCTGGCCTCTTTGGTTCACCCCTCAGAGAACCTGAAGTAGCTCCTATCAACTTGCCACCATGCTGCTGCACCTGCAGATCCTCAGGGGAAGTCATAGACTCTCGTCTTTCTCCCCGAGTCACCAACACCCATGTGGCGCCTACAACAGGAACAGGGCTCAGCCAGGCAGACGGAGGGAGCATGTCAGAGGCTTCTGGGAGCTGCATCAGAGACTAATCGCCCATCCCCTTGGGTCTAGTGGGTCCACTGAGGTATTTCCAAGGACAGGAGAGGCCCCACAGGGCAGGGAGAAGGACCGTTAGGTGTCTGGTTGGCTGTGGGCCTCAATATGAAGCCCTGGGACTCATGAGACAAAAGCAGCCCATGGTAAGTGGCAGCGCTTCATTTACACGGCTCTTACTTCTCGTCTTCAAAATTCCCAATTGTAACAAACAAGAATTTAAACAAGGATTTCCAAAAATGTATTGAAAAATACTTGGGGGAGTTAATTGTTTATTTTTATTTTGGTAAAATACACAGAACAGAAAATTTGCCATTTTGCTCCACACAACTTAGTAGCAATGAATACAGTCAAGGTTCTAGAACCATCCCTGCTGTCTAGTTCCAAAATATTGGCAACACCCAGAAGAAAATCTCACACTTTTTAGGCAGTCACTCCTCATTCTCTCCTCCCCCAATCTCCTGGCAACCACTAATGTCTCCTCCCTCTTGATGAATTTTCCCAGTGTGGACTAGAATTTCATATGGGTGGAATCGTGCAGTATATGGCCTTTTATGTCTGGCTTCCTCGGTCAGCGTAATGTCTTCTGGGTTCATCCGTGCAGTACCCAGGCCTCAGGACTTCACTCCCGAGTACAGCTGAATAGCATCCCCGTTACGGTTATATCTCATTTGGATTTTTCATTCATCAGTTGATAGACATTTGAATTACTTCCAACAAATATTACTTTTGCCATCACAAAAAGAAACTGTTTTGTTTTGTTTGGATTACCAAATCCCTCTGTCCATGAGGCCAGAAGAGGTTCATGCACTGTTCTTTCTTCATTCACCCCTCAAGACAAATGTCCTATTTCCTCTGCTCTCAGGTTCACAGTTTTGGTTTGTTTCTTGGTTCCGGATTTTAAGAAAAAATTTCTGAAATGTGAATGCCTTTTAAAATCTATGGCTAGGGCCGGCACTGTGGCAAAGTAGGTTAAGCCTCCACCTGCAGCGCCGGCATCCCATGTGGGCACCCGTTCGAGACCCCACTGCTCTACTTCCGATCCAGCTCCTTGCTAACGGCCTGGGAAAGCAGCAGAGGATGACCCAAATGCTTGGGCCCCTACACTCATATGGGAGACCTGGAAGAAGCTCCTGGCTCCTGGCTTTGGGTCAGCTCAGCTCAGGCTGTTGTAGCCATTTGGGGAGTGAATCAGTGGGTGGAAGACTCTCCCTCTCTATGTCTGTAACTCTGCCTCTCAAACAAATAAATAAATCTTAAAAATAAAAATAAATAAATAAAATCTATGACTAATTTTATGGTGGTGTTTTTTATTCCTTTCAAGTAAAAGATAAAATCGATGCTAAGGCACACTATTATTGCATGCAGTACTACGAAAGCAAGAATAATGGCAATTAAACGATGACTCAATGCTTTGCTACTCTTATAATTTTTACTTAAACTTCTTAAAAGAGTTTTAGGAGATTCATTTAAACATAGATTTTTTAATATTATGTCACTTTTGGACTTACATTTAATATGACACTGATATCCTACCTATACAATTTTCCTAAAAGGATTGATAGTAGAGTGATGTGACCCATGTGTCTTGATTAATTAGTGGAGTTGTGGACATCCAAGCTTCAGAAAGGCTTTTAAATATTTTTAAATTTCTTTTCATCTACTTAAAAGGCAGAGTAACAGAGATAGAGAGATCTCCCACCACTGGTTCACTCCTCAAATGCTCACAACAATCAGGACTACATTAGGCTGAAGTCAGGAACCTGGAAGTCTATCCAGGTCTCCCACATGGGCAGCTGGGGCCCAAGCACTTGGGCCATCTTCCACTCCCTCCCAGGCTGCATTAGCAGGGAGCTGGACCAGAAGCAAAGGATCCAGGACCGAAACTGACATCCTGATATGGAATGTGGGCGTTGCAAGCAGCAGATTAACCCACTGTGCCACAGCATCCATCCCCAGAAAGTCTCTCAGAAGCCATCCCACCTATCCTCACTCTACAGATAAGGAACTGTGGATGCACTGAGGTTTAGCAACTGCTGCATCAGATGGGATGAAAGCCAGTCTACCTATAGCCTAAACACTCACGTGGGAACACTGCATACATGTATAATCATACCACATCTCGCTAGGAAACATTAGAAAAGACTTTCAGGGGTGGGCATTTTGCACAGTGGTTAAGGCACTGCTGGGACGCCTGCACCCCATACCAAAGTGCCTGGGTTGGAGACTTGGCTCTGCTTCCAACTCTAGGTTCCTCCTAATGCAAAACCCATGAGGCAGCAACTGATGGCTTAAGTACTTGCATCTCTGTCATCCCCATGGGAGAATCTAGATTGAGTTTTAAGCTCCTGGCTTTGGCCTGGCCCAGCCCCACCTGTTGCAAGCATTTGGGGAGTGAACCATCAGCTCTCTTTCTCTCTTTCTACCTGCCTTTAAAGTAAATAAAAATAAATAAAAATTGTATTTTAAAAGATTTTCAAATAGTCAAAAAAGATGATCGCATTATAATTGCCTGTTTAGGGTCTTTGAGTTATTTTACAATGTGCAAAGTATAAAATTGACTAGATTAGCTTTTTGTTACTACAACTAAATTCCTGAGACAAGCTACTCATGATGGAAGGAGGTTTATTTTGGCTCACATTTTCGAGTTCACAGCCCAAGACCAAGTAGGTCCCTTGGTTTGACTGTCTTGTGAGGCTGGAGGATGGTGACGGTGGGATGTGTGCAAGGGGCCAACCACAGAGCGAGTCAAAGCAGGGAGTCAGGCAGCACACTTGTCTATTCCACATGTCTCTCCTTATAAAGCCACCATGACTGGGTCCTAACAACATAACCATCTAATCAATCCTCAAAGGCCTCACTTTCAGACATCAAAACTGGAGTATGTTTCCACCCTTAATCCATTAACACAAGACTTTGGGGACCAAGCCCTTAATACATGGTCCTTTGGGGATGCCTGAGCTAACAGCCAAACCATAGCACTAATATTAATGCAAATTCCCTGTATCCATGGACGTAAAACTGAATTGTATCCAGTAGAACATAATCGATTGCTACCCTTAGGTAGAACAGTTTTACATCAACTAATAGAATAATTTCATTTTGTCATTTCTTAATTTATTTTTCACATGTGTAGTTCTTTAAGTTTCTCCTTTAAACCAGTTGGAGTATCTTGCTGGTCTCTTCATTAAATAATAATTTTTAAGATGGATTTATTTATTTGAAGGCAGAGTTAGAGAGGCAGAGAGAGAGAGAAAGAGAGAGAGGGAGGGAGAGAGATAGAGAGAGGTCTTCCATCTGCTGGTTCACTCCCCAGTTGGCCACAATGGCCAGAGTTGCGATGATCCAAAGCCGGGATCCAGGAGCTTCTTCCGGGTTTCCCATGCAGGTGCAGGGACCATCTTTTACTGCTTTCCCAGGCCATAGCAGAGAGCTGGATCAGAAGTGGAGCAGCCAGGACTTGAACTAGCACCCATATGGGATGCTGGCACTGGGGGTAGCAGCTTTACCCACCACACCACAGTGCTGGCCCCATTAAATGATTTAGGGACCAGCATTGTGGCATAGCAAGTAAAGTCACCACCTGCAACGCTGGCATCTCACATAGATGCTGATTGGAATTCTGGCTATTCACTTCCAATTCAGCTCTCAGCTAATGGCCTGGGAAAACAGTGGAAGATGGTGCAAGTCCTTGGGCCCCTGCACCCATGTAGGAGACTCAGATGATAATTCAAACTCCTGGCTTTGACCTGGCCCAGCCCTTGCCATTGTAGCCATTTGGGGAATGAACCAGCAGATGGAAGACCTCTCTCTCCCTCTCTCTCTCTCTCCTTCTCTCTCTGCAACTCTGCCTTTCAAATAAACAAATAAAAAATTTTTAGAGCTTTCTTTTAAAAATAATGATTTAAATGAAATCTTGATGTGCTCGTTTTATACTTGTCTGAGCACCATAATTTTACCTTTGAAAAACTGTCCTTTGTCAAGCAGCGTAACACAATGTCAGTGAACGACTGGGACAAATATTTTTTATCGAATTTTACGCTTGAATGACATTAAAACTGCTTGAGGAAGAATGTCAAATGAAGAAAACAAGATACAATACTGACAATACAGTATGATGAATGATGTCAAGAACACAATGACGATCCCGCAGAAAGAAATAAGAAGGTGAGCAGGGACTGCCAGCAGGCAGAAAGGTTTAGGAGTGGTTTTTGTTCCTGCTTCCTTCTGCCACGCTGCACTTGCACATTTTTACAGTGCCTATGACCTGCACTGATAGCCACACACACACACACACACACACACACTCTTTGAAGAGGAAAGAATATATACATTCTGTGCTAAAAGCACGAACCAAGACACCAAGAAACAGGTAGAGCAGAGCCTAGGAACAAACACCACCTTCAAGATAATAAACGTCAAATGCCCCCAGAGGAGACAGAACTGGCCACCTGCCGGCAGCAACAGGCCCCCTGCAGTCCATGGATATTTGATTTTGCCTCTTTACAATGGAAATATGCACAGCTCAGTGAGTGTTCTAAGAAAACAGCTTCCAGGCGAATCAGCGTAAAACAAATATAGATTTAAATTTAAATTATATGTACAACCTAGAAAAACACCTGCCGAGCCTTTCATCTCCACCAGGATGCTCATTAGGCAGTTAGGTGGATGCTTATTAACAGTCCCTTCGAGAGAGAAAGAACCAAGACCCACCGACTGACCTTCCTTCCTTCCTCCCTCCCTTCCTTCCTTCCTTCCTTCCTCCCTCCCTCCCTCCCTTCCTCCCTCCCTCCCTCCCTTCCTCCCTCCCTTCCTTTTTTCATATCAGGAAACCTACAAGAACCACATTCTGGAACCATGCAGAATTACACAAACAGAACAACATTCCAAAACCTGTGCTTAACAGATGTCAGTCACCGGTACAAAAAGACACAAGCCATATAAAGTTGAATGCCCAGATTGAATGCTCATAAAATGAGTCTGTGTGTGCCAAGTGTAGATTTCTATAACTGAAGTACCTGTGTGTTTGTCACATCCTTTTCTTAGGCCAAAACCTAGCTCCCTTCCAGTGTCCCTGAGCCCTGTCCCAGCTGTCACCACAATATCAGGGGAGAAGACAGAAGGCAACAGAAAGGTGACCATCGGGTGTGAAACAGTCACACGCTTTGCTTTATGAATGTGTAAACTTCAGTGACTCAGCAGCGCTGTAAGTTGCTCTGTATGTGCTATAAACATCTTTCCAGACCCTGAGGATCCTGGCCCGAGGCTCTCCAGGGTGAGCAATCTTCTAGAAATGAGCTGTCCAGCCCTCTGCTCCCACGGTTCTGTCCCCGCGCCCAGTCCTCTCCCCCCCACCCCAGGAAGAACGCATACTCACTTAGGCAGGTGCTAATACCAATTGAGGGGCTCCCTCCCAGCTGTGCCCTAGGCACCATCTTGCATCTCAGCTGAGGTTTTCTCACTCACCTCCACTTTCCCCAGGCCCTGCCTCCCACAGCCTCTCTCTGCGACAGACTCCCCATTCCCCAGGTCAGGGAAGCTGGCAGGCCCAGGCTCCCCCGCTTGCTCCCCACCCCCACTGCTGCTCCACTCCTTCGCCCTCTCTGGCCCTTCTGGATGCAGGCTTCTTCTGACCTCAAGCCAACCTTGATCCACCCACTGTTTGCAATGCCACCCCACTCACTGGCATCGTCCAGCCTCTGCGTTCACCCATTCACACTTGGTCCCACAGGAAGACAAAACCTACGCTACATGGCACTGCACCTGCCCCTTGCTGAAGGCAGTGGTTTCTGTTTGGTTTTGGGGTTTTGGGTTTTTAATATTTATTTATTTGAAAGTCAGAGTTTCAGAGAGAGAGAGGCAGAGGCAGAGAGAGAGAGAGGGCTTCCATCTGCTAGTTCACTCCCCCAATGGCTGCAATGGCCAGGGCTGGGTCAGGCTGAAGCCAGGAGCCAGGAGCTTATTCCAGGTCTCCCACATGGGTGCAGGGGCCCAAGGACTTGGGCCATACTGCACTGTTTTCCCAGGTTCATCAGCAAGGAGCTGGATTGGAAGTAGACCATCCAGGACTTGAACCAGCGCCCATGTGGGATGCTGACACTGCAGGCTTAACCTGCTATGCTACAGCACCAGCCCCAAAGGCAGTGGTTTGAGTTAGTGTTGCTGGAAGGGGGAGATTACAAGAGTAGATACGCCTAATAGGAACTGTACAGGCCTTGAAATAGGGCTGGGAGGACCAATCTTCCAGAAGAGGAGGTCCTGGGCTGAGCCAGCCGAAGTCTCTGGAACAGGGCACACAAAGGCGAGCACTGATTTAGAAAAGCTGGAGAATTCAAGGCCTGATCATTCAGCTCCTAGGAAAGTTGGGGCATCCCTGTGAGCCTCGGCTGAAAGGTCTGGGAGACGTGGAGCCCAGGAGCAGAGTAGAGAGCAAACAGCGACCATCAACAGCTTAGCAAACCCTCCCACTTCTTACACCACATTCTCCCTGCACCCCTGCACACACAAGGCCCACCCCACCCCCAGCATCTTGGCTTTCAGCCCACGGCAAGAGACTAGCTGTGTCGGGAAGTGCATTCTCTGGGACTTCTAAAGCCAGTTTGCATTTCAAGGGAAAGAAGTTGCATTGCGTGATTTACTGTGTACTCACCTCTTCTGCCAGCTGGCGGGTGCCAAGCTGCTACAGCCCCCTCCACAATAAGCCTCTTTTCTCAGAAACAGGAAGTGTCACTTAGCCCAGCCTAAAAGGAGCGATCCTTTGAGCCCCCTGGAGCAACACCACCCAGGATCAGCTCCAGGACCATCCTCTGCCCGAAGTTGGACTGGGAAGGCTGGAGGGTGGGATGGGGGATGGGGCCAGGGGAGTAGCCCCTACTAAAAGCTTCTCTGTGGACAGAGCTGGCAGAGCTGGGCCATGTTTGCTGGGCAAAGACCAGGGCCTCTAGTCTAAAACAGATTTTATGTTCTGCAAGGAAGACTGTACAAATGGCCCTGACTCGTCATGGGTTGGGTTGGGGGGAGGAGGTAAAATTTGAGAGAGGAGGGCAGGAGGCACAGGTCCTCCCCGTGGCCTTGGTGACAGTGAGAGTTTACAATCCAGGTGACAGCAGTTGGCTGAGGCTCCTCCCTCATCCTTGTCACTCTGCACCACCCCCACCACCCCTACCCCACCCCACCCTCCACCCACCCCCCACCCCCACACCTCCCAGTTGCCAAAACTATAGTGTGATTGAAGAAAGTTCTGCCCAATTTCCCCTCCAGGAGGCAGGCCCGGGGTACTTGGTGAGATTTCAGGCTTATTTCCTACTCCCCTTCCTGTAAGCCCATCTCTGATAAAAGATGAAGCTCAGAAGTGCTCTAACAACGGTGGGCTTCGGGTAGAAGAGGAAACAGCTCAGGGTCAGGGCAGCCTTCCCTCCTTCCTCCCAGTCGCACCACGCCGGCAGCTGCCTGCTCCCAAGAGGACTCACGTTGTCCACGGAGTCCAGACGGCTCCGGGGTTCTAATGGGGCCAGACGGCAGCTGTGTGCAGAAATGACCCTTAGGTGGGAACGCAGTGAGGCTCAGCGGCCACTCTGGGGACCAGCAGGCAGCACCACAGGGCCTCTCATTGGCCACTTCTCACCAGGGACACAGTGAAGGAGGAGACTTGGATGTCTGGGCAGAGACCACCCCCAGGCTCCACAGAGATCACAGGGCTTCTGACCCAGCCCACAGGCTCTGCTTTCTGACCACAGGGCCTCTCTGTGTAACTGCTCGGATCTCTGTAGTAAATCTCTTTTTTTTTTATTTACATATTTAAAAGAGAGACAGACAAGAGAAAGAAAAAGGGCTCCCATTCACTGGTTTACTCCCCGCTGTGAGCTCTGCCAGCTTCCTACCCTTGGATAATCAACCCCAACCCCGGGGCAACTTCTGCAGGAATCTCCTGGGGATTCACACCCACTTCCATCAGAGCTTCCCCAGCAGCCAGAGCTTGCACACCAGCCCGGACTGCCTCCACCGTCTGCCCGGCTTGCCAGGCTCATCTCCGCTTCCTTCAGTACCACCCTGCCTGGCTGGCTGGCTTTTGGCTAAAGCCTAAAGTTAAAACCATTGTAACTTAGTATGTAGTAATTGTCCACACAACTGTGAATTTCTCAAGAGCGGGAAAACTTTGACCCACCAGACCTCTTAGTGCCTGGGAGAATGACTGGTGGAGGGGAGCGGCATCCATTATCCGCTCCACCATCTACTTCCCTAAATGATGTTAAGTTATAATAGATTGAGGATTGAGCCATCCCTCTACCCAGTCTCCTAACACCCTGGGACATGGATGCAAATTTGGATGCAAAGCAATTTGGCAAAAGTACAGAATATTCGTATTATTTCCGCAGTGAGGCCGGGTGTGGGGCGGAACTGACACAAAGAAATCCAGACCTCGGTGCGGCCAGCTTCCATCACTTAGCTTGTTCCTGAGAACTGGCCTCGCAGGAAAAGACCGGAAAGTCAACCCCATCAAGTGAGTATTTCACAAAAAATGCCCAATTACATTTTTAATGAACTTCCTAAGGTATGTTCAAACGAAGACATCATATATGAAAACATTCCATAGGGGTGGGAGTTTGGCATAGCAGGTAAGTCCCCCACATCCTCATATCTGAATGCCTGGGTTCAAGTCCCAGCTCCACCTCCCGTCCAGCTTCCTGTCAGTGCACCCTGGGAGACAGCAAGTGATGACTCGAGTACTTGGGTCCCTGCTTCCCACATGGGGGATTCAGTGTGATTTCTGGGGTCCTGGTTTTGGACCTGCCCTGCCTCTGCTTGTGACCAGCATTTGAGGGGTGAGCCAACAGGTGGAAGCACTCTCCTTTCAAATAAATGAAAATAAGTATTAAAAAAGAAAATAGATTGTAGTGCTCTATAGAAATGTTAGCTAAGAACTTTTCTTTCACATCTTACACAAGATTTGAGTTCCTATGCAATATAGCACAGTAGTTTGAGTGACTAACAATCTCTCAGATGTTCGGTTCAAGTCCCAACTCCACCTGCACAAGTCAGATGACCCTAAGCTACCAGCCTCTCTGAGCTTGAATGTTGTTATGGATGCAGCAAGTTATGTCTCCCCAAAACTCATGCAGCTGTTTAAACTCTATGTCTTACCGATAATGGTTGATTAAGGATAGAGCCTTGACCTAATGATGGCCCCTGGTGGGAGGTCTTTGGGGGCATGCCCTGGGTGAGGTCCTCCTGAGAAGTTTGAGCATTTCAGTTCAAGTTCAGTCTAGGTTGCTGTTCCGCCCCCTGCCACCGCTCCCCTCCCCCGCCCGTGTCTCTGTCTGTCTCTCTCTCTCTCTCTCCCTCCCTCCCTCCTTCCTACCTGTGCACCTGCCATTAACCTGCCTCTACCAAATGCCAGATTATTGGGACCCCGCCCTCGTAACCTCAAACTGTAAGCTGAACTAAACCTTTTCTTTCCAAAGAAGTTTTTCTCTGGCATTTTTAAAGCAATGAAAACGGGACTAATACAAATGTATGCCTCTGTAAAGTGAGCTCAGCTGGTAGCATCAGTGGCTCCTCAAAATCCACTTCCATCACGTATAAAAACCATCAGGGAGGGGCCGGCGCTGTGGCGCAGGTTAATCCTCCGCCTGAGGTGCCGGCATCCTATATGGGCGCCGGTTCTAGTCTCGGCTGCTCCTCTTCCAGTCCAGCTCTCTGCTGTGGCCCGGGAAGGCAGTGGAGGATGGTCCAAGTCCTTGGGCCCCTGCACCCGCATGGGAGACCAGGAGGAAGCACCTGACTCCTGGTTTCAGATTGGCGCAGCTCCAGCCAGTGCGGCCATCTGGGGAGTGAACCAACGGAAGCAAGACCTTTCTCTTTGTCTCTCTCTCTCTCACTGTCTGTAACTCTACCTCTCAAATAAATATTTTTTAAAAAAAAAATCAAGGAACAGTCTCCAGGTGGCCTTCCACTGCCCTCCTCGCAGGGTTCCACTGCGCCCATGCCCAGCCAGCATGGTGCTCTGGGCAGCTCCTTGAGGCCGGTTGGGCATCCCAGGTGGGTCAGAGTCACTCCCTTGTGGGGCCACCATCACCCTTGCTGGGTCTCCTGGCCCCTTGCATGGCCTCTTAGCCGGGAGCTACGCAGCCCTGGTGCCGGCCACTTCCTCCATGAGTCAACCCCCTCCCCAGGCAACACGGGAGCAGGTGGACCCCTGGCAGGTGTTGCCTAGAGGAAGAACCAGAACACGGCCCTTGCGCATCTCCACAGCCTGGATTCATGACTCCCTGGAGAGCTAATGCCCTTAGGTACGAGGTGAAGCTCATCTGGAAGAGGGGCCACCCCCGACAGCTCTCCGTGGGCGCCTCCGAAAGGCTCACAAGCCTGGCCGGGAGCCACGGAGCCCAGGGCCTCTGCATCCCGCGAGGCCAGGGCTTCTGCCTGAGCCTCTCCCTCCAGCCATTAGACAGCTCTTTGACCACCCTGGAGTCCTTCCCCAAATCTTGGACCAAACGGGAGGAAGTTTTCTGAAAGAAAAAATGATGAGATTAAAAGCTATCCCGGTGGCTGGCATGGCGCTCTGGGGTAAGCCTCCGCTTGACGCCAGCCACGCAGACATCCCGTATGAGCGTGGGCTGGAGTCCCCGCTGCAGCCTGCTACTCACCCGCGAGAGCAGCCCACAATGGCCCAAGCGACTGGGCCTCTGCCACCCACACGGGAGATCTGGATGGAGTTCCAGGCTCCTGGCTTCAGCCTGGGCCAGACTTGGTTGTTGTAGCTATTTAGAGAGTGAACATATAGATGGAAGATATTCTCTCTCTCTCTCTGCCTTTCAAATAAATCTTTTCTTTTAAAAAAATATATTATTAATCAGTATTACATAAAAAGAAGTTAAACTCTAAGTTGTTAAATATCTGGTCCTTTGTCCCAGAGGTGCTGAACTAAGATGCAGCTTTGGGTGTTCCCCAGGGGATCCACAGTGACCCGAAGGCACTGGGCAGGCAAAGGGACACTTGAGTTTCAGGTAGCTGGAGCCAGCTGAGAGTGGGGAAAGGAAATCAGAAACCCGAAAGGACGTCTACATAGCCTTGTATCACTGGGCACAAAAGGCCTCACATTGGCTGTGACCAAGAATCCTTATGACCCATAGCAGAGACACTGAGAAACAAAACCAAACAGAGGAAGCCACAAGTTGGGCAAACTTGAAACCTCATGGAGAACCAAGTAATAATATAGCAAGTATCGGTGCTTGCTAGGTGCTCAGCACTTTTCTAAGTTGTGTGTGTGTGTGAATTAGTTTAACCATTAATATGGGGTAGCTATTATCAGTTATTAGTTATTAGTCTCCATTTTACAAATAAGGCAGTAGTGCACAGGGCCATTCAGTACTTTGCCTAGGATTACAGGGTTAACAGCAGAGCTAGGATTCCAACCACACTTCGAGAGAAACCTCAGCTCTCAGCATGGCCCAGGGGAAGGGGGAAGGTGTATGCACGTTTGAGTCTCTTCTAGAAAAGCGCCAGAAAGCATCTCCCACTGAAATGACCTCTGCAGGGCACAGTGCCAGCCCTGGGCCGAGGGTAGAGTGCCCCCGGGGGAAGCTGTCTCTAGACCCTTCCATCGTCCCACACTGGGGCAGACAGAGCAAGCCAACAGCCCGCCTGTCTTCAGGTACTGAGGCTTTGCTAATCCCTTCCTCCTACACAAGCAGCGCGAGCCAGTTCTGCACGTGCTTCAGTCTCACTGCCCCAGACACAGCCCAGAGTGGAGCAGTTTTCCACCCCGCTCCTTTCCAGGCCCCTCCTCCACCTCGGTACTGACCCTTCTCTGAGACTCAGCATCCCCGTCTCTCCAGCACTGTCCCTTCTGCATCACCCCCTCTTCCGGGTTCCTCCCTCACTGAAGAAGTTGCCACCTGGATCAAGATTGCTCCGCCACCTCGGGCGAGTTAGACGCTTATGCACAGTGAACCCACTCCAAACCTTGTCTTCACAATTCCTCCGCATCTGTATCTCCCCACTCGGGCCCACACCCCAGGCCTCAAAAGCACTCCCTGAACCTTGATCCCGTGTGCCACCTTGCCAGCCCACCCTCTATCCACAATTCCCTAGCTTTCCAGATCACTTGCCCAGCTGCTCACACCATGACCATCCTTAACCTCTTGGGAGCCTCCATTCCATCAACCTTTTTAACCATTAACCTTCTGCTGGGGTCATTGCCTTCTCTTTGTAGCTCTTTGGCATCAAATTCCATCATTTCTTTTTCTTTTCTTTTGCCAGGCAGAGTTAGTGAGAAAGAGAGACAGAGAGAAAGGTCTTCCTTCCGTTGGTTCACCCCCCAAATGGCTGCCACGGCCGGCGCTGCACCAATCCGAAGCCAGGAGCCAGGTGCTTCCTCCTGGTCTCCCATGTGGGTGCAGGGCCCAAGCATTTGGGCCATTCTCCACTGCCCTCCTGGGCCACAGCAGAGAACTGGACTGGAAGAGGAGCAACCGGGACAGAATCTGGCACCCCAACCGGGACTAGAATCCGGGTGCCAGAGCCGCAGGCAGAGGATTAGCCAAGTGAGCCTCAGTGCCGGCCAAATTCCATCATTTCTTTCACTTTCTAGCCAATGTCCTAAATTACCTACCTTCTCTATCCTTTTGTCATGCCTGTTTGGCAAAAGCTTAGTGCTATATCAGCCCATTTATCGACTTTCTCTGTGCTCAGGCCTGGGCAGTTGAAAGCTGCTAGAGAGATCATGCAGTGAGTGGGTAGAATTGTCCCACAACAAATTTATGATCATCAGCCTCAGGGGAGCACCCATCACGGCCCCAAACGGCTGTTTTCTCTGGCTAGCTCTCCACCATGACTGTTTCCACGTTCTCCACCTCCCTCAAACCTATGGTCCTCCCCACACCTCCCACAAGCTCATCAGATGACCTTATCCCCTACTTTAAAAAAAAAAAAGATTGTATTTATTTATTTGAGAGGCAGAGAAGGAGAGACAGGTCTTCCATTTGCTGGTTCAGTCCCCAAATGGCCACAACTGCCGGAGCTGAGCCAATCCTAGGGCAGGAGCCAGAAGCTTCTTCCAGGTCTTCTAAGCACTTGTGACATCTGCTGCTACTTTCCCAGGCCAGTAGCAGGGAGCTGGACTGGAAGAGGAGCAGCGGTGGTATGAACCGGCACCCATATGGGAGGCAGAAGCTTAGCCCACTATGCAACAGCACCAGACACCTTGCCCCCTACTTAACAAGAAGTGGTTAGGTCTGGGGCTAAATTGTGTTTGTGTGTGCTCTGTGTGTGTTCACCTGAATTATCAGGAAATTTTTATCTATCTTTTTGATGTTTGCATTTTTTCAATTTTCATCAGAAACTAAATATGATTTGGAACCGGTAAGCACTCATTTACTGCAAAGCAGATCAGCTTCAACCTAATAAAAGGGCGCAGCCCTTCAGCAGAGCTTCACTTATTTAAAAATATGTATACAGATATAGATGCTCTAGACTTTCTCTATGTTCATTGCCCAAAATTAATTCTGATTTAGAATTCTGACATTCAGTTTTCTCTTTTAAGAACATATTCCAGGGCTGGCATCGTGGCACAGAGGATAAAGCTGAACCTGCAATGCCAGCATCCCATAAAGGCACCAGCTCATGTCCCAGCTGCTCCACTTCAGACCCAGCTCCCTGCTAATGGCCTGGGAAAAGCAGAAGATGGTCCCAGTGCGTGGGCCCCTGCCACCTACATGGGAGAGTCAGATGAAATTCCTGGCTCAGCCCTGGCCATTGCAGCCACTTGGGGTGTGGACTAGCAGATAGAAGAGCTCTCTCTCGCTCACTCACTCGCTCTCCCTCCCTCCCTGTGTGTCTTTCAAATAAAAAAAAATATTTAAAACAAGAAAAGAACATATCTTATAATTTTCTGCTCCAAAAAATTTCATGGGTTTTTCTTTAGAATCATGTAGAAATAAGTATTTCTACCAGTATTCCCCTTTCATGTTTATTGCTATTCAGATATACTCTTTCATGAAGTGCCTCTTCAAGTACTACATGCACTTTCCTGTTGAATGTCTTTTTCTTCTTGCTTCGTATGAGACTTCTTACAGATTCCTGATACGAGTCCTTCATCAGAATGCATGTTTATGTATACATCCATATGGTCACAAGTAGCTGCATTCAGTCTCAAATCTTTCCTTCATATTCATAATGAATAAACAGAAGTTCTTAATTTCAATGCAGCCCATTATATCAACTTCCTTCTTTATGATTAGTGGTTTTTATATACTGTTAAAGGAATATTTTCCATGGCTGGCACTGTGGCTTGGGTGCTGGTTCAAGTCCCAGCTGCTCCACTTCAAATCCAGCTCTCTGCTATGGCCTGGGAAAGCAGTAAAAGATGATCCAACTCCTTGGGCCCCTGCACCCGCATGGGAGACCCAGAAGAAGCTCCTGGCTCCTGGCTACAGATCAGCCCAGCTCTGGCCATTGTGGCCATTTGGGGAGTGAACTAGCGGATGGAAGACCTCTCTGCCCCTCTGTGACTCTCCCTTTCAAATAATAAATAAATTTTTTTTAAAAAAAGAAATATTCTACCTCCAGTTCATGAAGACATTTCCTAGGTTATCATTTGAAGCTAGTCTATGCTCATTAGAAGTCAGTACGGTGGACTGGGAATAGTAACTGGGACAGCACTCCAAGGGGACTTCCAATGAGCTGGTAACACTGCCTTGATCTCAGTTCTGATTACACAGATACATTTTCTTTGTGAAAATCCACCCAGTACCTTCCATGTCTACATATGAGCTAACCATAACAGTTTTCTTTAAAAACATCAAGAGTGACTTATGTCCAAAATGTTTTTTAAAAGAATTCCTAAGCTCAGTTAAGAAAAGATAAAGAACCCAGATTAAAAATTAGCAAAGGATCTGAATAGAGGTTTCTCCAAAGAAGATATGCAAATGGGCAATAAGCAGATGAAAAGATGCTCAACATCATTAGCCATTAGGAAATGCAAATCAAAATGACAATGAGATACCACTTCCAATCAGTAATACAGCCATAACAAAGAAGATGAACAACAAGTCTTGGAGCATTGGAACCCTGATACATTGCTGATGCGGAGAAACTGAAACTGAAATTGCTTATAGGAGAGCCATCACTGTGGCACAGAGGGTAAAGCCGCCACCTGAGATGCCAGCATTCTATATAGGCACTGGTTTGAGTCTCGGCTGCTCTACTTCTGATCCAGCTCCCTGCTAATGGCCTGGGAAAGCAGCGGAAGATGGCCCAACTATCTGGGCCCCTTCCACCCATGTGGGAGACCCAGGTGAAGCTCCTGGCTTCAGCTTGCCCAGCCCTGGGGAGTGAACCAGAAGATGGGAGATATTCTCTCTCTCTCTTTCTCCCCCTCTCTACCTCTCTCCCTAACTCTGACTTTCAAATAAATAATCTTTAAAAACCAGAAATTGCTAATAGGAATATAAAATAATGCAGGCACTTTGAAAATACTTTGGCAGTCTCTCGAGATGTTAAACATACATTTACCACACGCTCCTGTTTACACCCTTCTACAAAAGAGAAGGCCCCTCCTCTTGTCTGAAATAACTCCCCATTTCTTCTCAAAAATCCTAATTCCCTTTTCCCTTCTTGGCCCCATCTGTGGACTTTGAACAGTGATCAAGCTCCTTCCATAAAAAAAGAGGAGCAGTACCGCCTTCAGCTCCCCCACTCAGCCCCTCTCACAGCAACTCCGGCAGGAACTCCCGGCCCCACGTCCTTACCCACCCGCCCCTCAGCCCACCGCAGGCTGTGCTCTTTCCCTGTCGCTCCCCCAAAAGGCCCTCAGGACCTCCTGCCTAATCACGCGGAGGGCGCCCCCTCGCCCTCCCTGCAGACTTGCACACAGATCACGGCTCTCCTCTGCTCGAATGTTCCGAGCCGCGGCTTTTGCACCCATGCCTGCCCATTTCTCCTGCCTCTCTGTTCAGTGCTTTGCATGCTTCTCGTCCTAACCGTCCTAACCTCCTAACCATTGACTGGGGGCCTCCCCCAAGACTCAGCTTCCCACCCTCCTCCCCCTCACCTGGCGCTCTCCCTGGTGGTCTCTCCTGTGTCCACGGCCCCAGTACCATCTGCTTGGTGCCTCTGAGTGCCAGGCGTGCCAGCAGCTGCCTAGTGGGCCTTCCACTTGGGTGCCTGTTAGTCCCTTCATCTCTGCGTATCTGGTACAGGAACCCACGCCCTTCTCCTGGTCTTTCTCCAGGTTTCCCTGTCGTCCTCTGTGCCAGCCAGACATCAGGGACTCACCTTGACAGCTTCTTACTGTAACAAGATACCCGTAACCTCCAAGGTCCTACACGCTCTGACTCCAGAGGCTGTAAGCCTGCCCCTTCCTCGCTCTTGTCCAGCCACACTGACCTCAAGTGTGTCCTGGCCTTGGGGTCATTAGCCCTGCTGTTTCCTCACTAGGAGTGTTCGTTCTCCAAATATCTGCATGGCCAGCTCTCACTCCCCTTTACATCTTTAAAAAAAAAAAAAGGGGGGGGGGGTGGCGCCGCAGCTCAATAGGCTAATCCTCCGCCTGTGGCGCTGGCACACCAGGTTCTAGTCCCAGTTGGGGCGCCGGATTCTGTCCCGGTTGCCCCTCTTCCAGGCCAGCTCTCTGCTGTGGCCAGGGAGTGCAGTGGAGGATGGCCCAAGTCCTTGGGCCCTGCACCCCATGGGAGACCAGGAGAAGCACCTGGCTCCTGCCTTCGGATCAGCACGGTGCACCGGCCGCAGCACGCCGGCCGCGGCGGCCATTGGAGGGTGGACCAACGGCAAAGGAAGACCTTTCTCTTTGTCTCTCTCTCTCTCACTGTCCACTCTGCCTGTCAAAAAGAAAAAAAAAATTATTTGAAAGGCAGAATTACTGAGAGAGAGAGAGAGATCTTCCATCTTCTTGTTCACTCCCCAAATGGCTGCAACAACTGGAGCTGGGCCAAGTAGAAGCTAGGAGCCTAGAACTCTGTCCGTCTCCTATGTGGGTGGCAGGGATCCAAGCACGTGGGCCATCTTCTGCTGCTTCCCTGGCACATTAGCAGGGAGCCGAATTGAGAGTGGAGCAGCAAGGACTTGAACCAGCACCGCTATGGAATGCTGGCCTCACAGGTGGTGGCTTAACCCACTACACTACAACATCAGTGCCCCCTTTACATCCTCACTCAAAAGTCACCTTCCTGAAATGACCTTGCCTGCCCACCCTATCTGCAACCCCACCACCACCCACACCCACTGGCACCTCTTCAGTTTTTTTTCTTCTTTTTTTTTTTTTAAATTTTTGACAGGCAGAGTGGACAGTGAGAGAGAGAGAGACAGAGAGAAAGGTCTTCCTTTGCCGTTGGTTCACCCTCCAATGGCCGCTGCGGTAGGCGCGCTGCGGCCGGCGCACCGCGCTGATCCGATGGCAGGAGCCAGGTGCTTATCCTGGTCTCCCATGGGGTGCAGGGCCCAAGGACTTGGGCCATCCTCCACTGCACTCCCTGGCCACAGCAGAGAGCTGGCCTGGAAGAGGGGCAACCGGGACAGGATCGGTGCCCCAACCGGGACTAGAACCCGGTGTGCCAGCACTGCAAGGCGGAGGATTAGCCTAGTGAGCTGTGGCGACGGCCCAGTTTTTCTTCTGAGCCTCTCTCACTTTCTACCATCCTCTGTATTTCACTTGCTTATTCAGTATGTCACTGTGTATTCCTAGCTATAAGCTAGGACGAGAACTTCCACGGCGACAGAACTCCATCTGTTTTGTCTCCTGTTGACTCCCCACTTGCACAGTGCCTGGCCCATTCTAGGTCTCAGTAAATACCTGCTGAATGGATGAAAGGACATAGGAACTCCCTCACATGAATGTCCACTCAAGCTGCTCAGCTACCTGACTGATGGAGTATTCTACCTGCCAATGTCCATCACGTTCATCCTCTTGTCTCCTTCTCACTCCCGCCTCCTTCCCCAGGGGACTGGACATGAAGAGGCACCCCCAGGCTGCCCTTCAAGAGACAGGTTGCTCCAGCGGTCAGCAGTTTCCTTCAGCTGCAAGCGACCACCTTCCCAGGGCAACCCCCATCCAATGGCCAGTCAAAGCAGGTGTGTAAGAGCTGGCCACTTAGTACCAACGAGGGACAGCTGATGGACTGGATACAACCCCCCCCCCCCCGAGCCTGTAGTAGAGCCAAGCAAGGCTTTGACGTGCCTGCGTTTCTCCACTCCTGCTTCCTCTTCTCCCTTCCACAGGGAGGAATAAAGACCCTGCCCACCAAACTCCGTCTCAGCATTTGCTTCCTGGAATCCAAACTGCGATAACAACCAACCATTCTCTCTCACTGGCTTGGTCCATTAACCTCCCAGCTGCTCTCCGTGCTATCAGCCTTCCTCTCTGATTCATCTCCACTGCGCCAGACTGACTGTTTTCAAACACAGACCCAGGAGCAGTCCTTTGGCCTCTCAGTTAAGATGCCCATGTACTGCATTGGAGAACCTGGATCTCACACCCAACTTCAGTTCCTGATTCCACCTTCCTGCTAATGCAGACCCTGGGAGGCAGCAGGCGCTGGCTCAAGGACTGGGTTCCTGCCGTCCACATGGGAGACCTGGATTGAATTCCCAGCTCCCAGCTTCTACATTCTGGCCGTTGCAACCACTTGGGAAGTGAACCAGCAAGTGGTAGTCTCTCCCTCTCTCTCTCTCTCTCTCTCTCTATATATATATATATGTGTGTGTGTGTGTGTGTGTGTGTGTGAGTGTGTATACAATTTATATATACAATTTATATATATAATTTATATATATATTTTTTAATATAAATTCTAAAAAGGAAATCCAGACCTTATTTTGAGACAATGATAAGTTATTAAAGTAGAGTCAATCAACAGCAAGAATACTGTGGCAGCAAATTTTCAGAGGTGGGAAGAATGCCTTAGGCCAGGACATCTCAACGTCGGTACTACTGACACCCGGGGCCAGACACTTCTTTGTGGTCGGAGCTGTGTGGTACACTGTCATGTTTTGCAGCATCCCTGGCCTCCACCCGCTAGGTGCTGGTAGCACCAATTCCCCACCCCCTAGTTAAGAACCAGCGAGTTACGCTAATCCAAGAGGAGGGTATAAAGGTGTAAGGGAAGATGGTATTTGTGAGAAAGCAAAAAAAATTTTAATGGTGTTTCAGAGGTGGACCTGACAGGATCTCACAACTCATGAAATCTAGGGATGAGAAGAGAAATGCATTAGAAGTAGTTTCATTCTCCGAAATTCTCAAAATATTCTAAGATTATGAGTAGACTGGTCCTTGTGTTGCACAAATAGCCACCAGCTCACATCTGTGATGAATACAGGATACTTCAGGATTTCACCAGCTCCCCAGTAAAATAATAAACTTTAAACATTTTCACAAAAATTATTCGACCTTTTCGGGCCGATACTGTGGTGCAGCAGGTTAAAGCCCCAGCATCCTATATGGGTGCCAATTTGAGTCTCTTGCTCCACTTTCAATCCAGCTCCCTGCTAATGTGCCTGGAAAAGCACCAGAGAATGGCCCAAGTGCTTGGGCCCCTGCACCCACCTGGGAGACCCAGAAGAAGCTCCTGGGCTGGCTTTAGATTGGCCCAGCTCCAGCCATTGTGGCCATTTGGGGAGTGAACTAGCAGATGGAAGACCTCTCTCTCTGTCTCTACCTCTCTCTGTAACTCTTTCAAATAAATCTTTTAAAAAAAAATAATTTTAACTTTTCTTAACTTTGGACTTCAGATTTAATAATTTTTTAAGAAACTCAATTAAAATACATAGAGAAAATTTTCATACAAAAGCTGGCTTTGGCACAAACATGTTCTTAATTGCAAAGTTTTTAAATGTAAATTTTTTCTTATATTTGACTTCACCAGGAGGTAGCAAATGAACTATACACAAGGCAGATCATCCAGCCACACCAGAAAACCTGATTCCTGCATTAATTCTGCACCCTTTGTGTAATCCAACTCCTACATACAGAATCCACCGTTACTTGGTATAAACAGGACTGAGAAGCAGTAGGAGACAGGCAACACAAAACACATTCAGTTCGTTCAAGAGTGTTTAAGAAGATTGAAGTTTTAAACATTCCTAAATAAAGGAAGGATATGCTTGGGGCCAGTGCTGTGGCTCACTTTGTTCATCCTCCACCAGGGCACTAGCATCCCATATGGGCACCGGGTTCTAGTCCCGGTTGCTCCTCTTCCAGTCCAGCTCTCTGCTGTGGCCCAGGAGGGCAGTGGAGGATGGCCCAAGTGCTTGGGCCCTGCACCCGCATGGGAGACCAGGAGGAAGGACCTGGCTCCTGGCTTCAGATCAGCGCAGCGCCGGCCTTAGTGGCCATTTGGGGAGTGAACCAACAGAAGGAAGACCTTTCTCTCTGTCTCTCTCTCTCACTGTCTGTAACTCCACCTGTCAAATTAAAAAAAAAAAAAAAAGGAAGGATATGCTCCTTAAAGTTATTTAATTTTACTGGTTGCAGGAGGAAAAAAAAACTTCTAATCAGTCGTCTCTGATTAGAAAAATGAATGTTCTCACATGTTTCTATCAGGGCAAGATATCACAAGACATTCAAGTTTAACTTAAGTACAGGAGGGCATGGAATAGGAATGAGATTTCTTTTTTTTTTTTTTTTTTTTTTTTTTGACAGAGTTATAGACAGTGAGAGAGAAAGAGACAGAGAGAAAGGTCTTCCTTCTGTTGGTTCACTCCCCAAATGGCTGCTATGGCTGGCGCTGCACCGATTACAGGGCTAGCACTGTGGCATAGTGGGTAACCTGCAGTGCTGGCATCCCATATGGACACCAGCTCAAGTCCTGGGGGACCCAGAATAAGCTCCTGGCTCCTGGCTTCAGATCAGCCCAGCTCCAGCCTTTGTGGCTATTTGGGGAGTGAACCAGCAGATGGAAGATCTATCTCTCTCTCTCTCTGCCTTTCTTATTTAAAGATTTATTTATTTATTTGAAAGTCAGAGTTACACAGAGAGAGGAGAGGCAGAGAGAGAGAGAGGTCTTCCATCCAATGGTTCACTCCCCAGTTGGCCACAATGGCTAAAGCTGCGCCGATCCAAAGCCAGGAGCTGGGAACTTCTTCCAGGTCTCCCACGTGGGTGTAGGGTCCCAAGGACTTGGGCCATCTTCTACTGCTCTCCCAGCCATCGCAGAGAGCAGGATCAGAAGTGGAACAGCCAGGTCTCAAACCGGCACCCATATGGGAAGCTGAAGCTCCAGGCCAGGGCGTTAACCCACTGCACCACAGCTCTGGCCCTCTCTCTGCCTTTCAAACAAATAAATCTTCAAAAAATTAAAGTTGCTTGGTTTTGAGTCCTCGTTTACCACCAAACACATCATTCCAACCACCTCCTTAGTTCCATTATAGAAATACCCCTCTTTGGGCTGACACTGTGGCGCAGCGGGTTGAAGCCTCAGCCTGCAGCACCACCATCCCATATGGGCACTGGTTTGAGTCCTGGCTGCTCTGCTTCCGATCTAGCATTAGCATTAGCAGGGATGCTAAAGCGCCTGGGAAAGCAGTAGAAGATGGCCCAAGTCCTTGGGTCTTTGCACCCGCGTGGAAAGCCTGGAAGAAGCTCCTGGCTCCTAGCTTCAAATCGACTCAGCTCTAGCCATTACAGCCATTTGGGGAGTGAACCAGCAGATGGAAGACCTCTCTCTGTCTCTCTCTACCTCTCTGAGTAACTCTATCTTTCAAATAAAAAAGAAATAAATAAAAAAGAAATACTTCTCTAGTCACCTTTTCTAGAACAGAAAATCTCTACTTGAGATTTCCAGCAAAGGGTGGCATTCAAGGGCGTCAAGCTCAGGGCAGAAGTGGAGCCAGAAATTCTGGACTGGGAAGCAAACCGGCCGTTGTGGGCATTTGGAGAGTAAACCAGCAAATGGGAGTACTCACTTTCTCTCTTTCTTTCTCTCTCTCTCTCTCCTCCTCTGAAATAAATAACTTTTTTTTTGACAGGTAGAGTTAGACAGAGAGAGAGACAGAGAGAAAGGTCTTCCTTCCGTTGGTTCACCCCCCAAATGGCCACTACGGCTGGCATGCCGCGCCGATCCGAAGCCAGGAGCTAGGTGCTTCCTCCTGGTATCCCATGTGGGTGCAGGGCCCAAGCACTTGGGCCATCCTCCACTGCCTTCCCGGGCCACAGCAGAGAGCTGGCCTGGAAGAGGAGCAACTAGGACAGAATCCAGTGCCCCAACTGGGACTAGAACCCGGCGTGCCAGCACCGCAGGCAGAGGATTAGCCAAGTGAGCCACAGTGCCAGCCAATAAATAACATTTTTAAAAACTAGACTCAATCCCATGCTTAAAGTCTGCAGTAGTCTCCTACTACGCTTGTGTGTAGCCCCAAACCTTTAACGTACACTGGAAACCTTGCCCGCTTTAGCCCCACCTCACCTGCCTCAACTCCTGCCACAGCCCTTCTAGCGCTTGGCCCTCCACACAGAGAAGCCATTTGCTGATGTTCTTGGGTTTTACACGTGCTCTGACCCAGCCGAGATCAAGGGTTCTCAACCCTGGCTGGACAGTAGGAGTCTCTGGGGAACTTTAAAACTCCCAAAACCCAGACCACATCCAACCAAGCAAACTAGAGCCTCCAGCACCCAGCCACCAGCATGCCTTAGCTTCCAGCTGGCTTCAGCGCACAGCCGAGGGCAAGCCACTTGTGTGAGCAGGCCAGCGGCTCTGGTGTCACTGGGGAGCTTGCTGGAAATGCAGAATCTTGGACTCCTCTCCAAAGCGAGAGGCCCAGGGCTAGCCTGGAGCCCTGCTCACCACAGCCCCTCCCTCCCCCTGCCTACTCACTCTCACCCTCTCAGCCTCACTCCCTCAGGGAAGCTCTCTCAACCACTCCAGCCCGACAGACAAGTCCCAAGGAGCTCTCCCGGCACCTTGTGCTTCTTCGTGGTTTTCATCACCACGGAGCTTCAAACACTGTGCTGATATCTGACCCCCCTGGTGAAAGGAGAGTTCCAGTGGGGGCAGGAATCAGGTCTGCCTTGTCCAGCACTATACCCCCAGCATCCAACAAGGTGCCTGACACGTGGGAGGACCCAGGACTCTGCCAAGTTCTGCCCACGGTGGGGCATCGCTGGCACAGTGAAGGTGGTGGAAGCGGGAGGAAGGTGCACCTGCTCAGAAACGTTTTGGAGAAGTGTGAGAAGCTCCCGAGGTTGGACATCTAAGGAATAAACAGACAGTGCCAGGAGCTGTAGTAGATATAATCTGGGTGAGCACAGCCACCAGTGGCAGGGCAGAGCTGGGTCAGCAAGGAGAGATGGGCTCTAGGATGTGCAGGCTCAGGGCTGCTTGGTGATGCGGCACACGCGGGCTGCACGGGACATGAGCCATTCATTCTCAGTAGGCTTATTAATCTCAAATTGCATTCACATACACACACTCCTCCGGCACTGGAGGCTTCATCTCAGAACAGAAAGCTTTCAGGGCCGGTGCTGTGGCGTAGTAGGCTAAGCCTCCCCCTACAGGGCCAGCATCCTTTATGGGTGCCAATTCATATGCTGACTGCTCCTCTTCCGATCCAGCTCTCTGCTATGGCCTGGGAAAGCAGTAGAAGATGGCCCAAGTGCTTGGACCCCTGCACCCACGTGGGAGACCCAGAGGAAGCTCCTGGCTCCTGGTTTTGGATCAGCCAGGCTCTGGCCATTGCAGCCATCTGGGGAGTAAACCAGCAGATGGAAGACCTTTCTCTCAGTCTCTCCCTCTCTCTGTCCATAACTCTACCTCTCAAATATTTTTAAAAAAGGGAAACCTTTGGTTTTAGGAAAACTTCAGTTCAACTGAAGAAAGGCACCCACTGAGACAGGGAACACACTTTGTCAGGGCAGGGAACAGGAATGGGGCGTGCTGCTGATCTGAGCACTGGCTGAAGGACTGGAATCCCAGCCCCTTGGGCGGCAGCAAAGTGTGGGTGCAGGGAGTAAGCCAGGGATCTCCCAAGTCCTGGGCAGGGCAGGACATCCGTGGTGGCCCCGAGAAGGTGATCCTGGGGCTCCAGATGAGAGTCTGCTCAGGTGGGTGTCCTTCGTTTGGAAACGCTGAGGAGTTCGCTGCTCTCAAACTGCTCGTTATGGACACGGAGGCCACTGGCTTTGTCTCTCCCTTCCCAATCATCCCCGGCTTAAGGATCCACTCATTAGTCAGTCGTTCATTTAGCAAATGTCTTCTCTGTGTCCGCTGCACTCAGGCAGTGGTGAAATCCAGAATATTCCCTGTTGCCGCCTAGTGAAGTTTAGCGGAGGTCGTTGTTAGACGTTACTGAAAAGAGCCCCCAGTCACATGACCAGCGTTCCAGACGTCCAAGCTGTCCTCTTCAACCTAAAGCGCATTAGGTTTTTCCCTTGGCCAAAGCGGCATGTGTTTATTGCCTTGAGAAGTACAGAAACAAGTCTCCACTGTCAAAGCAGCAGATGGATGGCAATCTGGTTTGTTTTATTTATATAGCTGTGATCATCCTTTACATACAAAGATCATCTATTTCTCACTTACTATTATGGGATCTTACAACTACATTTCCCTCGCTATTGAAAATGGCTAGGGGCCATTGTGGTGTAGTGAATAAAGCCTCCACCTGCAGTGCCGGCATCCCTTACAGGTGTCAGGTTGAGATCCGGCTGCTCTACTTCCAACCCAGCTCTCTGTTAATGTGCCTGGAAAAGCAGTGGAAGATGACCAAGTGCTTGGGCCCCTGCACCTGTGGGAGACCCAGAAGAAGCTCCTGGCTCCTGGATTCAGCCTGGCCCAACCCCAGCCATTGCAGCCATTTGGGGAGTGGACAAACAGATGAAGACCTCTCTCTGTAACTTTGCCTCTCAGATTAATCAACTTTAAAAAAAAAAATAGCATCACTTTAATAGTGCACAATATGCCATAGAATGGTCACACTTAGCCATTCCTTGAGTATAAACTGTTTCTGTTCGTTTCTGTTTATCAGTGTTATATATGCTCCTCATAGAATATATTTGTGCGTAAAACTTAGCGTAGCTTCCCAGAATTTGGGTTAGGGAGTCAAAGGAGGAAGAAGGGAAAAGGGAACAGTTTGGGGGAACTCAGGTTTTATAAGACCACGCCTGTGCAGTGGGCACATTCCACTGCCTGCCCTGCCTGGGGAGTTTCTGGAGGAACGGCCACACCCACAGACCTTGCAAGAGATGGGCCTCTTGGACAGTAGTCCTGTCCTTCCTGGTAATGGGTAAATGATCGGATCAGATGTGAGCCCATGACACCAAATCAGCCAATCCACTGGGTAGCCAGAAACCATCAAAAGTTTCTTTAAATATTTGTTCATTTATTTGAAAGGGAGAGTTACAGAGAGGCAGAGGTAGAGGCAGAGAGAGAGGTCTTCCATTCACTGGCTCACAACCCAAATGGCTGCAACAGCTGGAGCTGGGCCAATCCAAAGGCAGGAGCCAGGAGCTTCTTCTGGGTCTCCCACATGGATGCAGGGGTTCAAGCACTTGGGCCACCCTCTGCTGCCCTCCCAGGCCACAGCAGAGAGCTGGATCACAAGCAGAGCAGCCGGAACTCAAGCCAGCGTCCATAAGGGGATGCCAGCACTGTAGGCAGCAGCTTTACTCCCTACACCATGGCACTGCCTACCCTGCTTTTTGTTTTCTTCAAAATTTTATCCTCTCAAACATTAAACTAAAAGACCCAGAGACCATAGGAAATAGATAGTGAGTACTCACAGAGAAAAGATAGTGATCAAAGCTAAGCTGGCCAGCCGAGGCCACACATAACATAGTAAACAGTAGTCAACCAGACAGGAAAGACAAAGGGAAGGTAGGCCTAGACGGGCAGAGAGAAGAGTGAGAGAGGGTGGCCTTGTCCTTGCCAGCGTTCTAGTTCCCAGCCCAGCCCACACCTGCTCCCTACAGCTGTGCTCTGGGAGGCACCCTTGCTTCCCCTCCAAGCAAAACGCCCTCTGCTCAGCAGGTATGAGGACCACGGGATGGACACATCTCAGCGCCAGAAGTGACCTTGAAGCCCATCAGGGGAGTCCCACTCCCATTGCTGCGGTAGTAGAATCTCCAGTGTCCTGCCAGGGATGGAGCTGGGAGCGGGCATTTGATCAAAGATGGCCCAGTGAGTGGGTTTGCATCTATGCTAACCACAAGAATGAGAAGGAGGCGGGGACAAGCAGAGAACTCTTTCTAATGTTATGGAAGTAATCTGTGTTTCCTGAGGAAAACTTGAAGAAAAGGAAGAAGAAATAAATTTAGAAGCTCCACTAATAATCAGGGAAGCTAACACTTTGCTTTCATGAATCTGATTACTTTTTCCTTATCGTCAAATGTGTAAAAAATTGTAGGAAATAGATACTTTAATGAGGCAAGTAGATTGACTATGACCTTGTCTAAATAAGATCGGAGTTGGCGAACTCAAAAGGCTTCCATAGCCTTGGCAACTCATGACTAGAGCCTCGGGTGATTACTGATGCCATAAACAAGAGTGTCAATCGTTAAGTCAACAACAGGAGTCACTGTGCACTTACTCCCCATGTAGGATCTTTGTCCTTAATGTGCTGTACATTGTGAATTAATGCTATAACTTGTACTCAAACAGTACTTTACACTTTGTGTTTCTGTGTGGGTGCAAACTGTTGAAATCTTTACTTAATATATACTAAATTGATCTTCTCTATATAAAGTTAATTGAAAATGATTCTTGATGTGACTGGAATGGGAGAGGGAGTGGGAGATGGGAAGGTTGCAGGTGGGAGGGAAGTTACGGGGTGGGGGGAAGCCACTGTAATCCAAAATCTGTACTTTGGAAATTTATATTAAATAAAAGTTAAAATAAATAAAAAATAATGCAAGTGGAAATAATATCAATTATTATATCCCCTAAAGACAGCAAGTTGATGATGTCTACTGAAAATTAAAGCCTTGGGATCCAATAGTTTCTCCGTATCTGCCTTCAGGAAATCCTTGAACACATACCAGGGAACTGTGCTCAAGACGGTTTACTGGAGCATTTTCTGCAGTGAGTTGCAATTAGAAACCATCTAATGTATGCATATATATATATGTATATGCATATGTATGTATATGCATAAACATGTTCTTTTTTTAATAACTGTGTGCATAATAAAGGCACACCATGAATTAGCAGGCTGTGGTTAAAAGAATGAAGTAGATCTAACAATGCAAATTGGAGAAAGAAATGCAATTTGGAGAAAGAAATATGCAGTCTAATGTTGTTTCTGTTTAATAAAAAGTCACACAAAACAATCTGATTCTCATTTCTGTGTGTCTCTACATGGATAAGAATGCACAGAGACAAAGGGAAGGTCATGGGGACTTAGTTTCTCTTACCATAAAGTGATGATTTGTGTATAAGGAACACACAATGTCATATTAATTGTATGACTTTGCATTAGTAAAAATATATACACACAAAAAGGAAAATTTGGAAAACATATAAAGAAGCGAATGAAACAGCCTCCAGTGCCACCTCCATTGCTAACCCTCTGGAGCTCTTTCTTCCAGTTGCCTTGAGAGGAGTCGGGGATCCCCCAGGGCCTCAGAGCATGCCCACCAGGCCGTCAGCCACTCTTCTGCTCACCAGGGAGGCTGGCACCTTCCAACCCAGCAGAACTCCCAACCCAAACAATATCCTCACTCTGCAAAGGTCATGGTGCCCACCCCCCACCCCCACCTGTGGTTCAAAAAACAAAACACAAAACAAAATTCAGAATTTTCCCATGACTAATTCAATGGCTTTCTTTAAGCAGTGACTATCACAATTTTTCCAAGCCAACGCTGTCCCATCTCATTCTTTGTTTGGGTATTTGTTTGCTTTGGTTTTGCTTTGTTTTGGCCGTGCTTTTGTGTCCCTGCTCCTTGGTGTTCTGAGCCCACACGTGGCCTGCCTCAACTAATCCTGCACTGCTCCACTCCCCACCCCTCAAGAAGGCTGCTCTTGCAGAGACACGCCCAGTGCTGCCCCCACCCGCCCCATAGCCAGTTCTCCTGGATCAGTCCCGCCATTGTGTCCGGAGCAAGCTGGAGAACAATGAATTCTTCGCAGATGATGGTGCTGCCCTGTCTCCGCGTCCTGAGCCAAGCCCAGTTATGCCTGGCATCCGGGAGTCAGCATTTCGTAGGCTTCTGTGACATTTGGGTACTTGCATCCCACTTCCTCCAGAATTTGGAGGAGAGAAGGAAGGACAGAGGGCTGCTCTTGTCAGCATCAATGAGTTCATCCTTCTCAGAGAGGCAATGAGAGATAAATCTCCCCCTAGGAGTCAGAAAGCCGGAATTCATGAAAAAGCAAATATTCCCCAGCTGCCTGACCCAACAATCGGCCTTTCCATACAAAAGAAAATCAGACTGGGGACTTCTCACTATAATGGAATATCTGGCCGAACAAGGAACCATGTTTTTTACTGAAACGAATGTTTCTCCCATCCATTGGAGTCCCCTGATCTTCTCGGTCCTCTTGTGGATGAAGTGGGTAGAAGCTCTTCCCAACTTCAACACTTGAGGCAGCATAACCATGAGCAGATTGCTAAACCGCCCCGAGTGTCAATTTCTAATGCACCAAATAGCAACACTAATTCCTATCAGCTTGCGTTATTGCAAGGGTACAAAAGGCCACTCCGTACTACTCACCACCTCATTTGGTGCCATGGGATTTGGTTGGTGCCTTTCTTGCCTGTGGAGTCCAAGTGAAGGAAGGGATAACAACCCAACAGCACAGGTTCAGAGTTCACTGCCTGGACTTAAACTTCACTCCACCATCCACCAGGATTGGACCTATAAACAGTGTCTCGGGTTCTCTGAACCTTAGTTTCTTCTGCTTAAAAGTACAAAACTGGGGGGTGGGCATCATGGCGCCGTGGGTGAAGCTGCTGCTTGGGACATCCGCATCCCATGTCAGAGTGCCTGGGTTGAGTCCCAGCTACTCCACACTTGTGATCCAGCTTCCTGCTCACGTGCCTGGGAGATAGCAGATGATGGTCCAAGTACTTGACTTCCACTACCCACATGTGAAATCTGGATGGAGTTCCTGGCTCCTGGTGTCAGCCTGACCTAGCCCTGGCCGTTGCAAGCATTTGGAGATTTGGAGTGTGAACTAGCAGATGAAAGATCTCTCTCTCCACCCTTCTCTACCCTGGCCACTCTGCCTTTCAAATAAAATAAATAAATCTTTAAAAACAAATAAAGCAGAAGACTAGAGATAATCATACAGGATTATGATTATCATGATAAAGCAGATGATGTATTTACAAAGAGTCTTCAAATGTAAACAGAGGTTGTGACATAGCAGGTAAAGCCACCTGCAGTGTCAGAATCCCATATGGGCGCCAATTCGAGTCTTGGCTGCTCCACTTTCAATCCAGCTCTCTGCTATGGCCTAGGAGAGCAGTGGAAGATGGCCCAAGTCCTTGGGCCCCTGCACCCATGTAGGTGACCCGGAAGAAGCTCCTGGCTTCAGATCAGCCCAGATCCTGCTGTTGCAGTCATTTGGGGAGTGAACCAGTGGATGGAAGAACTCTCTTGCTCACTCTCTACCTGTGCCTCTCTGTAACTCTGTTTTACAAACAAATAAATAAATCTTTAAAAAATAAATAAAAATAGAAATTGTGTTTTATGAAACCTGTGCATAGATTTCAAATTTTTTTTGCATCCAAAGAAATGTATACCTTGATTCCACTTTTCCACACACCTTTTGATGTAGTATTACCTTTGTTAGTATTTAGTATATAGAACTTTTGATAAGAGTGATTTGGGGGGGAAGCATTGTGACATAGTAGGTAAAGCCTTCATCATTGGCATTCCATATGGGCATTGGTTCACATCCCAGCTGCTCCACTTCCAATCCAGCTCCCTACTAATGTGCCTGGGAAAGCAGCAGAAGATGACCCAAGTGTTTGGATCCCTTTTTCCCACATGGGAGACCCAGATGGAGGTCCAGGTTCCTGATTTTCCCCTGGCCCAGCCCTGACTGTTGCAGCCATTCAGAAAGCAAACAAGTAGATGGAAGCTCTCTCTCCCACCCAGCCCTCCCTGTCACTCTGCCTTTCAAATTAATTGATCTTTTATTTGAAAGGCAGAATTAGTCAGAGAGAGAGATATTGCATCCCCTGATTCACTCCCCAAATGGCTGCAATACCCAGGGCTGGGACAGGCTGAAGCCAGGAACCAGGAATTCTTCTGGGTCTCCTACATGGGTGCAGAGGTCCAAGCACTTGGGCCATCGTTTGCTGCTTCCCCAGGTGCATTAGCAGGGAGCTGGATCAGAAGTGCAGCAGCCGGGACTCTCTCTGTAACTTTGCCTCTCAAATAAACAAAATAAATCTTTTTTTAAAAAAAAGAATATAGAACTAATAGGTACCAAGGCTGTGCTTTATGACAAACAAGGACCTCATATGATGTTGCAAAGTGGCTCTTGCTCTCAGAGGTGGGAACTCCTGGCCTGGACCAAAGTCAGAGCTTGAATCAGGAGAAATTGCATGCTAACTCACAAAAGACAGACAGCAGTAAGATGAAGTGCTGCTGACACTATAGAAGACACTATAGAGACTGATGGCCAGAGTCTTAAAAGTCTCCACCGAGAAAAATAAAAAGGAAGTCAGAGGTAAGGCTCTTAATGGAGATATGAAGCTGTCATTTAGGAAGAGGACAGGGACAGACTGGCCCACAGTTAGAGGATCTGGAGGAAGGCTGACCCACAGGCTCGTTATGGCCAGCTGAACATCAGAGAAGAGGTCTTCTATCCACTGGTTCACTCCCCAAATGGTTACAATGGCCAGAGTTGGGCCAGGACAAAGCCAGAGCTTATTCTGGGTCTCCCACATGGGTGCAGGGGCCCCAGCACTTGGACCATCCTCTGCTGCCTTCCCAAGCACATTAGCAGGGATGGATGGAAAGTGGATCAGCAAGGACTTGAACCAGTGCCCATATGGGATGCTGGCATTGCAGGCGGCAGCTTTACCCATATGCCACAGTACCAGCCCCTGGTTCTATATTTTTAAGTCTTTATATGGACTGGTGGTCATTATTCAAGATATCCTCTTTGAAGTACCCAAATCACTAATGTTCAATAATCCTGGAGTAGTAAGGAGTAGCAGGAAATGAACAGAAAGCTCCTGGGTCGTTTCTCTGCAGTTTTTCATCCATTGATTCCAAACTTCCAGAAAGGAGGTCTGTTGCCTGCTTGCTTAAGTAGTTTCCACAGGTGGCTCCACAGGGGTAGAAGTGCCACACCTACAGGCCCAACCCTAGGCGCACTCTGCTTCACTCTTGTCCATTCTTCAGCCATAAGCCCTTGATCTCACTTCCTTTGATCCTCCTAAAGCTCTTCATTTGCCCTCCTTTTTTGACACCTGGAAACTGCTTCTTTTTTTTGGCCTTCCTCAATCTTTTTTTTTTTTTTAAGATTTATTTGAAAGAATTGGGGTGGGGGAAGGGAGAGGGAAAAGGAGAGGGCGAGGAAGAGGGAGAGATCTTCCATCCTCTGGTTCAGTCTTTTTCTTTTTTTATTATTTTTAAATAGTTTTTATCAGATTCAATATGGTTTGTCCATACAGTTCCTTTTTTTAAAAGACTTATTTATTTGAAAGGTAGAGTTAGAAGAGTTAGAAGGAGTTAGAGAGAGAGATCTTCCATCCACTGATTCACTGCCTAAATGGTCACCACAGCCAGAGCTGGTCCAGGCTGAAGCCAGGAGCCAGGAGCTTCATCCAGGTCTCCCACATGGATGCAGGGTCCTAAGGACTTGAACCATCCTCTGCTGCTTTCCCAGGCACATTAGCAGGGAGTTGGATTGGAAGTGGAGCAGGAGGGGGATCAAGATGGTGGAGCAGGGAGGGAGCTTGCTGCTCTAGTCTAGGAGAAGACAGTTTTTTAAAATTGGAAAGACTGCAGTCTCAGGGAAGAGTTAGGGGGGAAACAGCAGAGGGAACTCTATGCAAATTGGAGGGACACAGTAGATCTACGTGGAGGGTGAGGACATGCACAACTCAAGACCCCAGCAGCCTCCATACTACCATTGGAGAGAGAGACATAGTCCAAAGATAAAAGCTGCCACAGTGAAAAAACAAAGAAGAAACCAATGAGTATCTCCACAAATGCCAAATAACGCACCAATCCAAGAAACAAGAATAAGGAAGACAATATGACGCCTCCAAAAGAATACAATCCTTCAATACTAGATTGTGAAGATGATGAGATTGATGAAATGCCAAAAATGGAATTCAAAACATTACTTAGAAGTAATCAGAAGCAAATGCATGAATTAATGAAATCTGTATATGACATGAAAGAAAATTTCTCCCACAAAATGGAGATCTTAAAAAGAAATTAAAATGAAATCTTGGAAATGAAGGATTCAATAGAACAAATAAAAAATGTAGTGGAAAGCCTTAACAAAAGAACCAATAAAGCTGAAGAAAGAATATCGGACTTAGAAGACAGAGCACAGAAATTATACAGTCAGACCAAACACAAGAAGAAATTAAAAAACTAAAAAACACTGTTGATAATCTACAGGATACTATCAAATGATCCAACATACGGGTTTTAGGAGTCCTTAAGGCATAGAAAAAGAGAAAAGATTAGAAGGCCTTTTTAAATAAGAAAAAATTTCCCCAATTTGGAGAAAGAAAGGAACATCCAAGCACAGGAAGCATGTGGAACTCCTAATAGACAGGGCCAGAAAAGATCTTCACCACGACATATCATAATCAAACTCTCCACAATAAAACATAAAGAATATGAAATGTGTATGAGAGAAACACCAGATTACTTTCAGAGGATCGCCAATTAGATTGCACAGTGGACTTCTCATCAGAAACCCTACAGACTAGGAGAGAATGGTGAAATATGTTCCAAGTCTTAAGAGAAAAGAACTGTCAACCCAGAATACCCTGAAAAGCTCTCATTTATGAATGAAGGTAAAATAAAGAATTTCCATGACAAATAGAAATTGAAAGAATTTGTTGCCACGTGTCCAGTCCTGTAGAAGATACTTAAGGATGTACTATACACAGAAACATGGTCATCACTATGAAAGAAGGTAAATTTAAAACAATATTAAAGGATCTAAAGGGAGACATAGACTTAAATACGGTATTAATGGGGGATTTCAATACCCCACTTTCAGCAATAGACAGATCAACCAGACAGAAAATCAGCAAGGAGACAGCAGAGTTAATCGACACTATAGAGCAAATGGTCCTAGCAGATGTCTACAGAACTTTTCATTCTGCAGTTGCTGAACACACATTCTTCTCAGCAGTGCATGGAAATTTTTCTGGGATTGACCGCATGTAGGCCATAAAGCAAATCTCAGCAAGTTTTTTGTTTTTTTTTATTTGAAAGACAGAGTTACAGAGAGAGTTAGAGATAGAGAGGACTTCCATCTGCTGGTTCACTCCCCAGATGGCCGCAATGGCTAGAGCTGAGCCGATCCAAAGCCAGGAGCCAGGAGCTTCTTCTGGGTCTCCCACACGGGTGCAGGGGCCCAAGGACTTGGGCCATCCTCTACTGCTATCTCAGGCCATAGCAGAGAGCTGGATCAAAAGAGGAGCAGCTGGGTCTCGAACCAGCGCCCATATGGGATGCCAGCGCTTCAGGCCAGGGTGTTAACCCACTGCGCCATAGCACCAGCACCAAAAAAGTCAAATCTTACCATGCATCTTCTCAGACCACAATGCAATGAAGCTGGAAATCAGCAACTTGGTAATCTCTAGAACATATGCAGACACATGGAGACTGAACAACATGCTCCTGAATGAACAGTCAGTCATAGAAGAAATCAAATGGGAAATCAAAAAATTTCTGGAAACAAACATAGAAAACAACATATCAAAACTCATAAGGTACAACAAAAGCAGTGTTCAGAGGAAAGTTTTTAGCAACAGGTGCCTACATCAAGAAATTGGAAAGGCACCAAATAAATGAGCTATCAATGCATCTCAAGGATTTAGGAAAACAGCAAACCAAACCTAAAACTACTAGGAGAAAAGAATTAATTAAAATTAGAGAAGAAATAAACAAAATTGAAATCAAAATAAAAAAGATCAGCAAAACAAAGAGCTGGTTATTTAATGATTAGCCACTCATTCATTCAGGCATGAAGTCATTAAGTCACGTTTCCAGAGGAGTGGCCACATGGGAGGCACTGAGAAATAAGCACTAAGCATTCAACAGCAAAGAGTACAAAATAAACAAAATTGACACACCATTGGCCCAGCTATCCAAAAATGGAGAGAGAAGACCCAAATCAATAAAATTAGAAATGAAAAAGGAAATGTGACAACAGATACCACAGAAATAAAAAGAATCATCAGAAATTACCACAGGCCAGCGCCGCGGTTCACTAGGCTAATCCTCCGCCTGCAGCGCCGGCACCCCGGGTTCTAGTCCCAGTTGGGGTGCCAGATTCTGTCCCAGTTGCTCCTCTTCTAGTCCAGCTCTCTGCTGTGGCCTGGGAGTGCAGTAGAGGATGGCCCAGGTCCTTGGGCCCTGCACTCACATGGGAGACCAGGAGGAAGTATCTGGCTCCTGTCTTCAGATCAGCGAAGCACACAGGCCGCAATGCACCAGCCAGCCGTAGCGGCCACTTGGGGGATGAACCAATGGAAAATGGAAGACCTTTCTCTCTGTCTCTCTCTCTTTCACTGTCTAACTCTGCCTGTCCAAAAAGAAAAAAGAAAAGAAAAGAAATTACCACAAAGAGCTGTATGCCAACAAATTGGGAAACCTAGAAGAAACTGATAGATTCCTGGACACATACAACCTACCTAAATTGAGCCATGAAAACAGCAGGCCGGTGCCATAGCTTAACAGACTAATCCTCCACCTCGCGGTGCTGGCACACCGGGTTCTAGTCCCAGTTGGGGCGCCGGATTCTATCCTGGTTGCCCCTCTTCCAGGCCAGCTCTCTGCTGTGGCCTGGGAAGGCAGTGGAGGATGGCCCAAGTCTTTGGGCCCTGCACCCACATTGGAGACCAGGAGAAGCACCTGGCTCCTGGCTTCAGATCAGCAAGATGCAGTGGCCATTGGAGGGTGAACCAACGGCAAAAGGGAAGACCTTTCTCTCTGTCTCTCTCTCTCACTATCCACTCTGCCTATCAAAAAAAGGAAGGAAGGAAGGAAGGAAGGAAGGAAGGAAGGAAGGAAGGAAGGAAGGAAGGAAGGAAGGAAGGAAGGAAGGAAGAAAGAAAGAAAGAAAGAAAGAAAGAAAGAAAGAAAGAAAACATAGCAAACCTAAACAGCCCCATTACCATGATGGAAATTTAATCAGTAATAAATTCCCCTCCAACAAAGAAAAGCCCAAAACTGGATGGGTTCACTGCTGAATTCTACCAGACATTTAAAGAACTAACTCCACTTCTTCTTAAGTTACTCTAAGCAATTGAAAGGGAGGGAATCCTCCCGAATTCAGCATCACCTTAATCCCTAAACCCAAAAAAAATGCAACAGAGAAAGAAAATTACAGACAAATTTCCCTGATGAACATAGACGCAAAAATCCTCAACAAAATTCTAACCAATCGAATCCAACAACACATCAGAAAGACCATTCACTGGGACAAAGTGGGATTTATCCCTAGTATGCAGGGATGGTTCAATATTTGCAAATCAATCAGTGTGGTACACCACATTAACAAACTGAAGAGAATTAATAGAGCAGCTAAAATGAAATCTGTAGAAGTGCAATTGATTGTAGGACGGCTCGAGACTGAGCTCCAGCGTCAAAGAAAGCATCAACCAGAACTCCTTAGTGATGATTTTCTATTGGAAGTTTTTTGTGCTGCACCTCAAGATCTCTGTAAAATCCACTGTGTGGAAGCCAAGGAGGAGGCTGTGTTGTGACAGGGCACAAGATAGTCATGGAGACCACCATACGTAAACCAAGGAAAACCCCTTAGGGTTTAGAGCCAGTGAAGATGATAAGCCTCTCCCCATCCCAACTCTTCTAGCCTCAACTCCAAGAGGCCACACATACTTTAGGGAGACTTCTGGATTCCCCTGATGAAAAGGAATCTTATCTGGTTCTCAAGGCATGAGGTGACCTTGACAGAAACTTGGTCAACACTTCAATAGACTCAAAACAGGCAGAGGCAATGTTCCTGCATTCTTTTTTTTTTTTTCTGTTATTCAATGATTAGCCACTCATTCATTCAGGCATGCAGTCATTAAGTCATGTTTCCAGAGGACTGGCCACATGGAAGGCACTGAGAACTAAGCACTCAGGATTCAACAGCAAAGAGTACACAAGGTCCCTGTCCCCATCCTCAAGGTGCTGTCTGATGAGTGATACAGGTGAAGTGAATAGAGAGGTACATGCTGTAGCCAGTGGACACAACAGAGATGAGGAAGCACAGGACCCTGCCCCCTGGGTGGCGGTCCAGCCTCTAGGCCGTGCAGGTGCACACCAGAGGAAAGCAGCAAGCACGCCTTCCCTTCGGACATGACATGGCTGTGGCTGGCATCACCTGATTCCCCTCAAAGGCCTCACTCCACGACCTCTCCTGAGTCCAAGACCTCTCCTGGCTGCTTATAGTCCCGTCTCTTCCAATCAGCAACTTCCTCTCCATCATAGTTGCTGCCACTCTGACTGCTGGATTCCCTGCCCTACGCCAGTTCAAGCAATGGGACAAAAGCAGTCTCCCCAGCTCCATTTTTGTATTATCCCTCCAAAACGAAGTACCCAGGAATCTCGATTTTAAGAATTTGACTGCTAATTACTATGGGACAATAAGGAAGATAAAAGATAAAATGGGGTCTGTGTGAATGACAAAGCTTCCAAAATCTTACCACATTCTTACAGCCCTGGTCTTGACACAGGAGTCTCTGACTTTCTTCAAGATAGTAAGTGAAGTAGTGATGATAATAACAGCAGGTGTTGGGAATCTAGATTTTCCTGGTACTTTGCATTCTACACACAAGTTCAGTCGAAGCTTTACTTTGATGGGAAAGGGGACACAGAATTAAGTGGCTTGTCCAAGACTGCAAAGATTTAAGAACGGAGCACCAAGGACGTGTGATTTGCACTGCACCACCCAGCCCCAGTGGCCCTCCGCCCTCCACCTACATTCCTGAGGGCAGAGTTCACCCCCCCCCAAGACCTTGGACAAAGGTCAGAAGGCACCTCCACGCCGCACTAAGGCTCTCTTCCCAGACTCACAGGGAACGGCGGCCGCCCTTTGTCTCCTGTCAGAACTTGCCTTGCTGAGGGTCCTCGGGGTGGCGATGCCCCTGCTGCGCCAGGCTTCAGCACTCATCTGGAACACCATGTCTCCCCTTCCCTCCTGGCACACTCTTTCCATGGAACTCATCAAGGAAGAGGTGAGAGCCCACAAACAGGAGTGCAAACAGATGCCCTGGGTGGACCACTGCTTCTCCCTAAATCTCGACCTTTTCCCTGCTTTATAGTTACGCTGTCTCTCAGAAGGAGGCTCACCCTACTCTTCCAAGGCTAGCCCCTCCATCTGGATGTCAGACCCCACTTCTCCCCAGGCCAGGCCATATCAACTATTCTTAATCTTTGGTTTCTCACCTCCTGGCTCCTCTCCTCATCTATGAACATGCTCAGTCTTACCCAAGATTTAAAAAAAAAAAAAACCCGGGGCTGGCACCACGGCGCAGTAGGTTAATCCTCTGCCTGCAATGCCGGCATCCCATATGGGTGCTGGGTTCTAGTCTCGGTTGCTCCTCTTCCAGTCCAGCTCTCTGCTGTGGCCCGGGAGGGCAGTGGAGGATGGCCCAAGTACCATCTCCCATGGCACCTGCATGGAAGACCAGGAAGAAACTCCTGGCTCCTGTCTTTGGATCAGCGTAGCTCTGGGCATTGAGGCCATTTGCAGAGTGAACCAATGGAAGGAAGACCGACCGACCGACCGACCGATCTCTCTCTCCCTCTCTCTCTCTCTCTCTCAAACTCTACCTGTAAAATAAATTTAGAAAAAAAACCAACAACCCTCTTGTTCCCATCCCCCTCTCAAGTTGCCCCTCCCTTCTCCCCCCCAGTACTACTGAACACCCACACTGCCCTGCCCACCTGACTTCTTGCAGCTGCCATCACACCAGTCACCACTCATCTCCTCATTGCTAGCTCCAGTGGTTTCTTTTCAGTTTGGGTTTTGCTGTTGCACTTGACCCTGAGGAGCACTCCCTCTTCCTCAGAACTCTGCCGCAGCCCATGCCACCATTCTCACTGGGTGCTCCTCCTGCATCTCTGCCCACCCCTCTTTGGTCTCCCTGGCCACCTCTTCTTCTCTTTAAATATTAAAGACACCCAGCATTCTCTCCTTGGCCCCTTTCTCTCCTCACTTCATCTACTCCCCTTGAACAATCTCATCCACCAGCACAGCTTCCAAACACTGAAAGTGTGGAGCCAGCCATGCTTTGTTGCAGATTGTGGGTTCTGGGAAGATGCTGGAGGCAACATTATCCTACCCAAGGCTTGGAATTCTGCCTGGTGACCCACTGCCACTTTGTGTAGCTGTCAGAGAAGATCCACATGCAAGGTCTTTTGCTAGGCACTCACGGGGTGGTAGGAGAGATGCATGAAGGCTGAAACCCTGCAAGCTTTAGCCTCTTCCTTCGCTTGGTTCCCTTCCCCTAAGACATCCACCTGACCACACACCCCCATCACTGCCATCACACGCCTGTGCAACAGAAAGACTGACCAATTCAAAAAGGATGATATCCGCCACCTTTGCCAATACTCAGATTCCCTTTTTCCTCTCTTTCCAACACATTCCCCATCACTCTGGCCCATCCCCCAAATAAATCCAGCATTACATGGTAACAGTGCCCTCTAGAGGGCTGTTTTCCAAATTGCAACGGGTCCTCCAGTGGGAGTGTCCACATGCATTTTCCAAATCTGTGTCTCCTGTTCACCTGCTCTTCTCACAATAGGACTTGGGAGTCTGTCTTCTCTTCTTTGAGTTGGTGTGGGCTTGTGATTATGGAGGAAGCAATGCTTTGTGACTTCCAAGGCTAGGCTACCTGTTGCCTGGTTCTTACCTTTGGAGCTTGGAGGCACCCTAATTAATGTAACTGCCCTGCTGTGAGAAAGCCTAAACCAGCCCAGGTAGAAGGACCACAGGAAGAGACTTCATGAAGGAGAGACACAGCCGATTCATCCCAGCACTGTTCCAGCCCCAGCTACCACCTAACTACAATCACATGAGACACCTAAGCCAGACAGCCCACCTGAGTCCTTCCCAGATGCCAGCCCACATAAAATGTGTAGGAAAATAAACTAATTAGTATTGCTTTAGGCCACTAATTTTGGGGATGATTTGTTAGGCAGCAATTGAGAACTGGACCAGTGGGCCATGAAATCAATCTAGTATATGTATCACAACCAGCATCCTTTCAAAAATGACATACAATAGAACAGAATAGAATGCAATGAAAACTGTAATAATAAAGGTAACATGTTATTTGAGAAATTTTTTTCAATAAATGTGTGTGTTTACATTGCACATAGTGGGCCAACAAGTAAAATGTATTTGTTTCCATGATTCTCATATTTTTAAAGTTTGAGAAGCTAGACTCAATCCCAGAGGCTACACAACCAAGACCCTCTGAGGCCAGTATCATCTAAGTCAGTCAAAACAGCTCCTGTGAGCAAGTGACAGGTGCACCACGTGGCACAGAGAAGGAGGCATAGGTGCCGTCTGCTCCTGAGACAGACAGGAGATTCCTAGCCAAGAGGTGTCCTGGGTGATGCGTGTACATCTTTACTAGAACACTTAGTATCCTGATTCTCTCACTAGATTTGGCATTCATGGAATTCTGAGACAGTTCCATGGCTTGTTTCTCCATGAAACTCCTGCACCAGAATCACCCAGGGGCTTGTGCAAATGCACAGCTCGGGGCCACTTGCCAAACGCACCCTGAGAGAAGCCTGACACCTGCCCCCTCCCTGGGGAGCACAGGCTTCCGGAGCCCTGAGGTTCAGCGAGCCACAGGAGGACTCAGAGTTTAAAACCCAAACTCCCCCGGAAAAGGAAGGTGAGCTCTACGATGCGAGGGCTGGTGCGCAGCTCAGAAATACCGAGGTCTGCACTGCACCGCACCGTGGAGGGAGCTGCAAACAGCCCTGCCCGTCAAGAAGGCTCAGCCAGGACTCCTAGAGAGTGAGAATCGGGGCTGGAAATGCCTTCAGGTTTTAAATCCAGTAGCAAGTGTGTATGTATACATTGTGTTGTGTGTCTATGTCTGTGTGTGTGTGTGCACGCGCATGATGTCCACATGTCTGTGTGTCTGAGTGTGGGTGTGTCTGGATGTGTCTCTGCAGGTGTCTGAGGTGTCTATGTGTATCTGGGAGTTCGGGTTCCTAACAATGTACCAGGGTAGATGTGTTTGTGTGTCTGCACCTGGGTGGGTGTGCTTGCCTGGGGAGGCCTTGTAGACACAGTTTCCTGAGGAACCCCAGGAAGGGTCCCCGCTATTCAGGTTACCCTGGTCCTGTTGGACCGGGGCGTTCTCTCTTCACCCACTGCGCATGCAGGTTCACTCACATACACATATGGCACTGTGATGGGTAGACTCCTAGATCCTTCTTCATGGAGCCTCCTCCCCTTTTTCCTTCTTTCTCGGAATATCATATTAGTACAGGCTCCCAGAGTCCTGGAATCCAGTAGCCCCTTAAGAAATGTGACAGTAAAACTTTCTAAAATTATCATGCCTTGACAGCAATTGGATACAACCAAGCAGCCAATGTAGTGTCCCCAGGGAGTTAAATGTTATGCAAGCTAGTCCAAAATATAGTCCTGTTATTTACCCTCACAACAGACTGAAAATAAAGTTAAATCACTTTATTTTCTTAAGAAAGAAAAACAAAAGAATATGTAATAATTACAAGATGACAGACCTAGCATAGAGCAATATCCTTAGGTAGGTGATAGGCTTCAACCTCTCCCTTGCTGGAAATCCCTGCCTGCCCAGCTGTGCACTTTCAACCTCCTGTTCATGTTCCTAGACCTGGGTCATATCTCTTTAAGGTGTCTTCTTACATAACAACCACAATAGACATGTTTCTTTTTTATCATGTGTTCTTAAATACATTTAAGAACAAGAGTGACTGTGCTGAGTTTGATTTTAGGATGTTCAGGACTAGGGCTGGTGCTGCCTCCCATATGGGTGCCAGTTGGAGTCCTGGATGCTCCACTTCTGATCTGCCTCCCTGCAAATGCGCCTGGGAAAGCAACAACACATGGCCCAAGTGCTTGGGCTCCCGCGTCCACATGGGAGACCCAGGGGAAGCACCGGGCTCCTGGCTTCGGATCATCCCAGCTCTGCTGCAGCCATTTGGGGAGTGAACCAGTGGATGGAAAATCTCTCCCCCACCCCCCGGCCATCTCTCTCTCTCTCCTCTATCTATCTCTCCACCTCTCTACCTCTACCTCCATCTCTCTGTGTGTGTAACTCTGCCTTTCAAATGAATATTTTTTTTTAAAAGGGGCAGGTGTTGTGGCACAGCAGGTTAAGCCATCCTCTGCAGCACCAGTATCCTATACAGGTGCCGGTTCAAGTCCCAGCTGCCCCATTACCAATCCAGCTCTCTGTTAATGCACCTGGGAAAGCATCAGAAGATGGCCCAAGTGCTTGGGCCTTTGTACCCACATGGGAGACCTGGAAGAACCTCCCAACTCCTGGCTTCAGCCTGGCCCAACCCTGGCTGTTGCAGCCATCTGGGGAGTGAATCAGTGGATGGAAGATCTCTCTTTCTTCTTGCTCTGTAACTTCGACTTTCAAATAAATAATAAATAAGTATTTTTTTAAAAAAGAGGAATGATTAGGATTATCTCACAGAAGTGATTTTAAAGCAATGGTTTAACTTCATTTTCAATTGGGAAACTGAGGCCAAGAAGGGGAAATGGCCTGTCCAGGATGGTAGGTTGTTTGTGCTTCAGATTTCCAGAGGAAAATAAAGCTTGGAAAAGATTCACAGATAGCCTGAGGACCTCCTGGTCTCTGATCCCAAGGGATTCCAGAGCCCACAAGGGACCTGTGGATACTGGGAGTCCCAGGCAGCCAGGAAAATTAGAACTTCTGCTGCAATTTTCAAGATGTTAACTATTTAAAGCAGAAATCTGGCTGGCGCCGTGGCTCACTAGGCTAATCCTCCACCTGAGGTGCTGGCACCCTGGGTTCTAGTCCCAGTTGCTCCTCTTCCAGTCCAGCTCTCTGCTGTGTCTCTGCTGTGGCCCGGGAAGGCAGTGGAGGATGGCCCAAGTGCTTGAGCCCTGCACCCGCATGGGAGACCAGGAGAAGCACCTGGCTCCTGGCTTCGGATCGGCACAGCACCAGCCACAGCGGCCATTTGGGGAGTGAACCAATGGAAAAGGAAGACCTTTCTCTCGGTCTCTCTCACTGTCTAACTCTGCCTGTTAAAAAAAGAAAGAAAGAAAGAAATCTGGTCCTTAGGCTTTATGCAGAGATCTGATTGTTTGCTTAGTGTGCACAACCATCTAGAGAGCTTGTAAGTAACTTTCAGCCTCACTGGGTGTGTCTGAGTTGTCTGTGTGTGCCCTGAGTCCCAGCAGTAGCCTTGAGGAGAAGGCACACTCCCACTCCCTGTGACAATGCTGGTGGAAGCCACAATGATGCTGGACTCATTCAGCACCACTCCACACTTTGTCACACCTGTTTGCCCCATTGGGTCTGTATAACTGGCACCAAGTCAACCTGGTTTCCCTTGAGCCACGCCAGGAAGCTGGAGAAAGCTGGCACCTGGCTATAACCTTAAACACAGTGACCCCTGCTGCCAAGACATGGAGGCACGAGCTCTGGTCCCTCCACTTTTCCCATGCCCAGAGGATTTACCCATGGCCTCACCCACCCACCAGCGGAGCCCTCGGATTGCCATCAGTCATTTTTGCAGAGTCCAATGGTGGACAAGCAGCAGAAAAGGCCCCAAAGCAAGGGATGGCTGGAAAGATGTTGAGGTGGGCACGGAGCACCCTAGGCAGAGGGAGTGGTCTCAGAGAAATCTAGAGCAGTTGTGTTCAAACTTGAGGCTTGTCTTATTCCACTTTTTGTTACTGTAACAGATTCCTAACACAGGTTACTCACAAAAAAGGGAGATTATTTTGGCTTCTGGTTTGGGAGGTTCCCAGACCAGGATCTGGAGGGGAGCACTAGTTCCAACATCTGCTGAGGCCAGAGGATGGCAATGGCAAAGTATGTGTGGAAGGCTCATCAACTGGTGGTTCTCCTAGTAACTGTGTAAATATGCTGAGGGCAGAATCGTTAGGTCCAGCCAGAAAAAGTCACACATTCCCTAGAGAATTGTCAGATGGTGGAAGGGAGAAGGCACTCCCTAGGGTCCCTTTTATGTGGCTATAAATCCCATTCATGAAGGCTCCCCCCTCAGGATCCAATCACTTCCTTAAGCACCCCCCCAAATTCTACCCCACTGGGGACTAAGTTTCAACATATGAATTTTGGAGGCCATGCATATTCAATCCGTAGCAGGGAAGAAACAATAACTATAACCCCCTAGAAAGAAAAATCATTCACACACCCAAAGATGCCATAAATAAAGTCAAAAGAGAAGTTTTTTCTTTAAATAAGGGAAATCTATATCTCATCTAATGTGGAAAGATGTCCAAGCAAAAAACAAGCAGTGAAACACTGCATATAACATGATCACATCTGGAAAGGTGAGAAAAAAAAAAAACATGGAAGTCCATAGTTTATGGAAATTCTTGCAGATAAACACAGCATTGAAAGTACACAGCATAACAAACACCAGACTGAAAAGAGCAGATAACTCCAGGAAGACAAGTGGAACTGAGTGAGGGTTACACAGGATATTGTTCCCTTGATCTGAGTCTGAAATTTTTTCAAGACATATTTCTGGGGCCAGCATTGTGGAGTAGCCAGTTAAGTCACAGCCTGCAGCATCAGCATCCCCCTGGGTACTGGTCCGAGTCCAGGTTGCTCTACTTCTGATCCAGCTCCCTGCTAACACTCCTGAGAAAGAGGCAAAAGATGGCCCAAGTACTTGGGCTCCTGCACCCACGTGGAAGACCTGGATGTAGCTCCTGGCTCCTGACTTCTGCCCAGCCCAGCCTAGCCCAGGTCATTGTGGCCATTTGGGGGGTAAACCAGCAGATGGAAGATCTGTGTGTGTGCATGTGTGTGTGTGTATGTGCATGTGTGTCCTTCTCTCTATAACTCTGCCTTTCAAATAAATAATTCCGAATAAAATAAAATAATAAAATAAAACAGTGGTGATGGCAGCTAGATAATGATATTTCTCAGACAAGACCATATAAAGACCAAATTTGGAATAATACAGAGACAAGGCCACTGTGCAGCCACAAAAAATTACTAAATACCCTCTTTTCTGACTCACATGAGTTAACACTTCCTTGAAGGTTACCTGTAGCTCAGCTTTAATCCTCACTAGATCCTCACTAGAATCTTCCTACACGAAAATTATTTAGATGCTCAACCACCAAATTCCCCCTATTTCTTGACAATTTCCAGCCCAGAGCCTGCCCCTCCTCTCTTCATCCCTCTTTAGAATGATCCACTGCAAGCCCAAATCCCCTAAGGAGCCCCTCCCAGCTCAGGTCTCCCACAGATGTTCTGGGCTGTGCCCTTCCTGGCTGCAGCAAGCTAAAAAACATGACTTTTTGGGTTTTTTCTTTTTTACTGCCAGTATGTTCCTGGCTGTCTCTTGTAAATGAGCATCATAATTCTATTTTATTATAAATTGTTACAGAGAGGCAGAGGCAGACAGAGAGGTCTCCATCCACTGGTTCACTCCCCAAATGGCTGCAAGGGCCACAGATGGTGGGCTAATATGAAGCCTGCACAGCGGTACAGGGACCCAAGGACTTGGGCCATCTTCCACTGCTTTCCCAGGCCATAGTAGAGAGCTGGACTGGAAGTGGAGCAGCCGAGACTTGAGCCGGCACCCATATGGGATGCTGGCACTGCATGCAGCAACTTTACATGCTATGCCACAGCACTGGCCCCAGTGAAATCTTAAGAAAATAAGAACAACATGCAAAGTTCCAGGCCAATCCATAGTGGATGAAGCACTGGACAAAGAAAGGGTGGCGTGGAAGCAAGCGGGCACAGAGAAACCTTCACTGCCCAGCAGAGAAGTGGGCACATACGCGGAGGCAACCTTCTCCAACTGCCTTTGCCCCGTGCAAATCAGGGTGAGCAGAAGAGGCAGCAAAGTGTGCCCCAGCTGCATACCCTGGAGGTGGAGGAGAGGACGGGAATTATGGAAAGACCCTCCCTGCCACACTCAGTCTCCCCAGGTGCGAGATTGAGGGGTCTCATGTAGGACCCTTAAGGTAAAGGACATTGGGAATGAAGGGAACCATAACCCAAAGCATTAGCCCAGAATCTGGCCCGTCGTACTGAAATTCTCCCCATTCCTTCACTGTTTTTTCTTCCCTCCAAGGAGACCATCAAGCCCAAATGATTCTCCATCCCCACTGTCCTCTCCCCCATCACTCCCATCCCCACACGTGGGTCCACCACTGAGTCCATTCTTTTGCCTCTATTAATGGGCAGCTTTCTTGGGGAAAGAAGTAACTTGTGAAATTGACCCTGTCAAACCAAACAGAAAACTCCTCCTGCTTCTTCTTCAGCTATGAGGTGGACAGTTCTCTCTCCCACCCAATCTGGCCCAAGCAGCTACCTCTACCTAGTCCAGGTGTTCCAGCAGAGTTCCCCCTGCCCCTAGAATGAGATACCTCCAGCAATATCAAGCCAGAGCTACAAGGTCACAGGGCCACCTTTAAGCTGCTGGAAGGAGCAGGTGGCAGCCTCACGTGGGTATGTGGATATTGGAGTGCAGAGGACAGGGGGCCAAGTGCCAGAGACCTGGCTAAACAATGCTGATGCCTGTACTAGGAAAGCTCCCTAGGAGCCTAGAGGGCCACTCAACCTCCTTAGGTACTTACTGACCTTACTGCAAGAGGGCATCCCATCTTGGGCGAGGTGAAGCAGAGCTGGTCCTCATTATTTGCAGTTGCTATATTCTATGAAGTTGGCTGGAACACCAAATTAACAACCACACCCTGCACTTCTGATGGGAAACACAGCACCTCTGGTCACAACACTGTTGTCGACCCATAAATACACAATCTAGGGGCCGGCGCTGTGGCGCAGTAGGTTAATCCTCCGCCTGCAGCACCGGCTTCCCACATGGGTGCCAGTTCAAGTCCCGGCTGCTCCACTTCCAATCCAGCTCTCTGCTATGGCCTGGGAAAGCAGTAGAAGATGGCTCAAGTCCTTGGGCCCCTGCACTCACATGAGAGACCTGGAGGAGACTCCTGGCTCCTGGCTTCAGACAGATCCAGCTTCAGACATTTGGGAAGTGAACCAGGTGATGGAAGACCATTTCTCTGTCTCTCCCTCTCCCTGTCTGTAACTCTACTTCTCAAATAAATAAATTTTTTTTAAAAATACAATCTGGCTTTCTCTGTGTTTCTGTTAAAATGACTGTTTACTAAATATATATATATATGTATATATATATATATATATATATGAAGGGCTTCAAAAAGTTCATGGAACATGGAATTAAGAGATAAGCTTTGGTGCAAAACATCTGAAACTCATGCATAGTTTTCTCATCTTCCATGGACTTTTTGAAGACCCCTTGTGTCACTGATTCTTAACGCCGAACTCACAGCCAACAACACTGTAAGCCCTGCCTGAACTGAGTTTACCTGACACACATAGTTTCTCCCTAAGCCACATCAGAACTTTCTTGTGCTAACATACGACAGATGCTACTTCAGCATTACGCTTGGGAGCCATCTTAACAACGAAATCACCAACAAAAAACACAAAAATGGCAAACAAAGGGGAACCAAATGAACGACAAGAAGAACACTTGTTCACAGCAGGAGAGTCCAGACAATAGGCCGACCTTGCTCAGCCACGGCTGGGAATGTGCCCAGTGGCCCACTCCAGTTCTTCACTGCCCTTCGTGCATGCATAAGTGACTCCAAAAGTGCCCCAAATGTTGATTTTGGAGTGACAGATTCTAGCAAGTAGTTGGAAGCAGCTGTATGTGACATTTTTAGCTCAGCTCATGGGGCAGGCAGAGATGGTCGGCCCACATGTCCAGGCAGGTAGCCCTCTTCAGAACAGCTCCATGCCACCACCTCCTTCTGGGCCGGGAGCACCGACTGGCCATCACAGCCTTAGCCAGAGCACCAAGGCTGGCCATCAGAACGCAATCAGTTTAACGCACTGCTCCAGAGCTTCCCAGGTCACGTGGCCCTGAGCAGGCAATTCCAAGAACGGATCACAGCAGTGTTGCCACTGACTGGCCCAGCAGAGTCGGGCAAGTCAGAGGGGCTGTGCTGCAGGTACTGTGCTTGCTCCAGTGGGAATGCTGGAGACCAGGTGCCCATGGGAAACTTCTTGCCACAGATGTTCCAGAGCATGTGTGTTAGTCAGTGTTCTCCAGGGAAACGGAAAGACAGAGGAGGGAGAGAAAGACTGGTTGTGGGGACTGGCGAGTCTGAAACCTGTAGGGCAGGCCAGCAGCCTGGGAACTTCCAGCAGGAATCCACAGGGCAGCCTTGAATCCCAAGGCAGCATACACACAGGCTTCTTTTCTTCTCGGGAAAACTGTAGTTGCTCTTAAGGCCTTCAACCGATGGGCTCAAGTCCACCTGATCTAATCTGCTTCCCACTATGTTAACTGCACATGAAAGATACTTCATGGTAATCTCTAGACTAGCGTTTGGCAAAACAACTGGCCATAATAGCACAGCAAAGGTGACGCAGGAAGTTGACGACCAGAGCACATTTCAGGCCTTCACAGGGAGAGCCAGAAGGACCCTCAAGTTGGGAATACATAAAGCCCAGCCCTGTGTGGCCCCTCCAGGCCCTTGTGCCACACACACACGCTGCCCTCCGGATCCTTCCATGGCTCATGGTGTTAGTACTGGCCTCCCTCCCTGACCCGAGGTGTTCTCAGGCACTACCTGCTCCAGACCTCCTGGCTTCTAACCCTACTGAACTTACCTACAGCCTCACCAACACTTCAGACCCACTCTCAACACCTTTTCCCCCCACAACATTGATTTTCCACCACTGTCACCCCTCTTGCTCCCCTGGACACACTGCATCCAGGCAGTCTGTGTGCCAGTGTAACACAGGCTGGAACACACTGGGCTTAGCAAGGGTGGAAAGAGAACAGGAAACATGGAGGTGAGCATGAACAGGGCCCACAGTGTCCATGGCACAGAAGATGCGAAAGAATCAAACCCAGGGCCGGCGCTGTGGCATAGTGGGTAAAGCTGCCATCTGTAACGCCGGCATCCCATGTGAACGCTAGTTCAAGTCCCAGCTGCTCCACTTCCGATCCAGCTCTCTGCTATGGCCTGGGAAAGCAGTAAAAGATGGCCCAAGTCCTTGGGCCCCTGCACCTGTGTGGGAGACCCAGAAGCAGCTCCTGGCTCCTGGCTTTGGATTGGCTCAGCTCTGGCCATTGTGGCCATTTGGGGAGTGAACCAGTGGGTGGAAGACCAACCTCTCTCTCTCTCTGCCTGTGCCTCTCTGTAACTTTGCCTTTCAAATGAAATAAATATTTAACTAAATAAAATTATATAAATAAATGAAAAAGAACCAAACCCAAGTTCGCGGCAGAGCTGCCTGGTCAGGATGCTCTGGCATGAAAGCCAATGCAGTCTCTGGTGAACCTCGGCAGCAAAGGCTTGTGACCTTCCTGCTCACCCCAGCGTATCCCACGGGGAACTCTGGAGAGCTGGGAGCTCTTGGAGAGACTGAACCAGCAGCTTACATCTCAGGTGCACTAGCAGAGAAGCCATGTGATACGGAAGGAGGAGGCCTCGTGTTGTAGAGACAGCTGTTAATAAAGACTTGTGGAGCAGTCAGATAACAGAAAGAACACCCAGTGAAATTTAAACTTCAGATAAGCAGCAAATAGCTGTCATTCACATGGTACACACTTAATGCTAAAACATTACTCATTGTTTATTTTAAATTCAAATTTGTCTAGGTGCCCTGTATTTTTGTTAAATCTGGAACCCTAAATACTTGGCAGTTGCCAGGTATGGGAATCAAACTTTTTTTAAGATTTACAGAGTTACAGAGAGGAGTAAAGAGAGACAGAGAGCTTCCATCCAATGGTTCACTCCCCAAATGGCCACAATGACCAGGGCTGGGCCAGGCCAAAGCCAGGAGCCAGGAGTTTTCTTTCAGGTCTCCCACACGGGTGTAGGGGCCCAGTAACTTAAGCCATCTTCCACTGCTTTCCCAGACACATTAGCAGCGAGCTGGATCAGAAGTAGAGCAGCCAGGTCTCAAACCAGCGCCCATATGGGATGCCAGTACCACAGCCACAGCTTAAACTGCTGTGCCACAACGCCAGCCCCAAGACTCAGTCTTCTTGTCTGTATGAGGCTTAGCACCATGGGTAGAATGGGAGTCCATTCCATGCTCTTTGCAGATCTGCCTGTGGATGTTGAAATTGACATTTCACAGATGTGTTTAAATTCGGAGAGCTTTAAAAGGTACCCTTTCACGCTGGAGGGTGCACCATGGCCCAATTTGCTGCTAAAAAAAATAACACCTTCTTCAGAATAGGGGAGGGGTGGTAGGCTGGCCCAGTGGTAGTCCTTCTTGGTCCAGGAACCCCCTGGAAGATTGTGCATGGAAGGGCCTGGTGGAGGAGAGATCAAAAGATGTGCCCAGGCAGTCACCGTGGCGAGGTGCCGGGGGCCTCTATCGGGGACCTGCCCACTATGGCTTCCTCGGGTCCGCTGGGGACCCACAGAGCTGAGATCAACAAAATATGCATTGGAAAAAGCATTAATTCATCATATGATAAATGTGCCTAGGACAGAGAGCCTGACAGTACAAAACACTGTCTCTTGGACTCAGACTTTCTTCCTATCCATGAGATCGTGAGCAAATCATTTAAATTCTCTGAATTCCCCTTTCCTTGTCTGAAACTTGGAGTGACAAGAGTGGCTTAAAGGCAAGATAGTGTGGTGCTTTGTACACGAACTCCAGGGTGTGTCTCGACTCCGTTTCCCTTATAGTGCCTTGAAGAGCAGATGTTATTTCCAATGGAACCCTAATTTATCAATTTTAAATATACTTTTCCTGTCTAAATAAATCTCTTCCCCCCACCAAAAAAAGAAACAAAACATAACTCTGTCAAAGCCCTGACTGCTGTCCATCCCCAGCGCTGCCACTTACCAGCTGTGCAGCCTTAAGGCACGTCACATCAACACTCTGTACCTCAGATGCCTCGTTTGAAAAGGGGGATGGTGGGGCCTGCTGGGCTAAGCCTCCACCTGCAGTGCCGGCACCCCATAAGGGCACCCGTTCAAGTCCCGGCTGCTCCTCTTCCCATCCAGCTCTCTGCTATGGCCTGGGAAAGCAGCAGAGGATGACCCAAGTCCTTGGGCCCCTGCACCCATGTGGGAGACCCAGAAAGAAGCTCCTGGCTCCTGGCTTCAGCCTGGCCCAGCCCCAGCAGTTGCAGCTATCTGGGGAGTGAAACAGCAGATGGAAGACCTTTCTCTCTCTGTAACTCTTTCAAATAAATAAATAAAAATCTTAAAGAAATGAGCCAAAAGCACCTCTGATAATAAAAATAAGTAGCAGAACACTTCATAGTTCTTATTTGCATGTATATGTATATGTGCACCTATAAGGGTATATGTGTATATCTAGTCACATACACATATATGTATATATCATATATATAAACCATATATACTGACGGCAGATCCTCAGGACAGTGAACAGTTTGCCAAGCTGCCTTGCCTATGAGAACTCCTTCAGCAGCTTAACCATCCCATCAGAACAAAGCCCGAGTGGGCCCGGCCTGCTCCGTTCTCCAGCTCAGCAGCCACAGAGCAGCTCCCCTGCTTCCCCAGTTACTGACAGAGGAAGGACAGCCGTCTCAGAGCCCACTGGACCTACATGGGCAGGGCAGTGGGAGATGTGAGTAGGAGGGTGTTTTCTTCAAGCTGAAAGAGGCGAGAAAAAAAAATCCAGTTGTAGCAATCAGATTGTCGGTTCCAGAGAGAGTGACTCAGGGCAAATCTTCGGCAAGCAGGCCCTGAGCTAGGCCGGGCCCACACCCTGGAGAACTAGAATGGCATTGTGTGATCCAAGCGGGAAGGAATGCATCTGCCCAGGAAAGCAGGTGAGGCGAGGCTGTCATTAAGGCAATCTGGGCAGAGCTGTGATTCCAGATCAACCAACCTGGCAGGAAGAAAACCAAAGTCCACGGCCACAGCGCCTGCCCCGACTGTGTGCCCAGGCCTCCCCACGTTACCCTCCTACCCAACCAGTGTGCCTGGCCAGTGGTATGGCCTGAAGTATTTGTGCATAAAGTACCTGATAGTTAACAGGAATAACGATCATTTAAAAGTGTTGAGTGAGCTGTTGTCTAAGCTAATCAATCCTTGTTCTCTTGCTAATGAGGATGGCACGTCCTAACTGAGAGAATCTTAACTGTGTCCAACATGGGAGATACATCTCCTGGAACTTAGAAGGCCCATGTAAAGGAGGGTGGCAGGAAGGAAGGGAGGGAAGGAGGGAGTATCATTATCTTCTTAGAATTCTTTCTACAAGGAGCCGGCACTGATAAAGCCACTGCCTGAAGGGCTGGCATCCCATATGGGCGCCAGTTCGAGACCTGGTTGTTCTACTTCTAATCCAGCTCTCTACTGTGGCCTGGGAAAGCAGGAGAAAAAGGCCCAAGTCCTTGGGCCCCTACACCCACGTGGAATACCTGGAAGCAGCTCCTAGCTCCTGGCTTTGGATCGGCACAGCTCTGGCTATTGTGGCTAATTGGGGAGTGAACCAGTGTTTGGAAGACCTCTCTCTCTCTCTCTCTCTCTCTGCTTCTGTAACTCTGCCTTTTAAATAAATAAAATAAAATCTTTAATAAATAAATATATTTTGGGTAGATAACATTTTCAAGGAAAACCTTCTATCCTTAATTTGTTAGGTAATTTTACCAAAAACATTTGTATCAATGCTTTCTTAATGTATGTATAGGTAATTTATTTTTCTCGCTTGTTCGTTCACTCAACAAATACCTTCTGCACTCTTAGTCTTCGCCAGGCCCTCTCCTAGGAGCTGGGTACAATAGTGAGCAAAGCAGACACATCCCTGCCTTCACGACATGTATTAGGGTCCACTGCAGGACACAAGGAATAACCAAATGATCCGATAAGAGATGTAAAACAGTCCACCCTGGGAAGAAAGGGCTTAAAAACACTTAACACATGGTCCATGGACCAGCGGCGCGGGCTTCACCTGGGGGCTTGTTAGAAACACACACTGGGAAGAGGGGAGGAAAAGAAAGGGGAAGCAGCACAGGATCTCCAGCCCCAGAGCTCCTGAGTCTGCCTCTGCACGGGAGGCTTTCCCAGCACGCGGCAGCTGGATAGGCACAGGAGGAAGGAAAATGAGGGGAGGAAAGGTTCCTGGAGGAAGCAATGGGCAGAGTCAGATCTGAAGGGAAAGGAGGCCTTAACTATGTAAAGAAATAAAGGAGGGAGCAGCATGTGCAAAGGCCCTGTAACAATGTGAACAGGACGCATAGGAAGAATTACAGAGACCAGCAGGGCTGGAATACGGAGCCTGGGCAGGGCACGGGGGCAGATGAGCCTGTAGAGAAAGGAGAGGCCCAACAAGCAGGTCCTGTGTGCCAAGGAGTTCTGTCTTTACAGAAAAGGCATCAGGAAGCCACGGCTGTGTCTTAAGCATGGACACAACTTACGTACGATATGTTGCAACTATGAAATGATTATTTTTGCTGCCCTGATCTATTGGTAAAATTATAATTGTATAATATTTTTCATGTATTGATGAAATGAATAACATATTGATAGTCCACTTTGTATCGAACTTTACCAGCATTCTTAGAATAAGCCCTGAGTATGGTGTTTATTTGTTAAAAATGCTGCCGATTTTTTAAAATTGTTTTACTTTACTTGAAAAGCAGAGAAATAAAGATCTTCCATCCACTGATTCTCTCCCCAAATGCCTGCAACACCTAGATGTGGGACAGGTCAAAGCCAGGAGCTGGAACTCGGTGGAGTGCCCACATCAGTGGCAGGGACCCAAGCACTTGAGCCGGTACTTACTGCCTCCCAGGGTGTTCATTAGCAGGAAGCCAGAAGCAGCCGCAGAGCCAGGACTCAAACCAGGCCCTCCAATACGGCATGCAAGCCTTCCAAGGGGGGTCTTACCACTGCCAAATGCCTGCCCCAACTCTCATGTTTTATTCAGAAGTATTCTACAGTATTCTCTCTCTCTTTCAAATAAATTAAATACATCTTTTTTTTTTTTTTTAAACAAATGGGTTTCCTATAAGATTTTTGTAAGCAATCCATGCTGTTCAGGGCCACTTAATCAAGTCATGGATTTGGGGTCAGCTCTGCAGCACAGAGGGTTAAAGCTGAGGCCTGCAGTGCCAGCATCCCATGTGGGCGTCATTTCAAGTCCCAGCTCCTCTACTTCTGATCCAGCTCCCTGCTAATGGCCTGAGAAAGCAACAGAAGATGGCCCAAGTACTTGGAGCCCTGCACTCATATGAGTGACCCAGAGGAAGCTACTGGCTCCTGGCTTTCAGCCTGGCCTAGCCCTGGCCTTTGCGGCCATTTAGGGGGTGAACCAGCGGATAGAAGCGCTCTCTCCCTCCCTCCCTCCTTCCCCTCCTTTTCTACTTGTCTCTGTAACTCTGTCTTTCAAATAAATAAATCTTTTAAAAATAATGGATTTTGCTTTATTATTTAGGATGTGTCATTAAAAAATAATCGTTTTCCTAACTGCCAGGGATGTTACTTTGAGGTCTAGGTAGAACTGTGTTTAAGTCACCATTTCATTGTTTATTGCCTATAAGAGTAGAGGGGAGTCACCTTCCCTGCACCTCATTTCCTTACATCTAAAGTGAAGTTGATGTGGCCAGCACTGTGGCATAGCGGGTAAAGCCACTACCTGCAGCGCCAACATCCCATGTGGGCACCAGTTCAAGTCTCAGCTGCTCCACTTCCCATGCAGCTCTCTACCTGGGAAAGAAGAAGATGGCCCAAGTGCTTGGACTCCTGCACCCACACGAGAAGACCCAGAGGAAGCTCCTGGCTCCAGCCTTTGGAACAGTGCAGCTCCGTCTGTTGTGGCCATCTGGGGTATGAGCCAGCAGATGGAAGGTTTTTTTTTTTTTTTTTTTTTTTGACAAGCAGAGTTAGAGAGAGAGAGAGAGAGAGAAAGGTCTTCCTTTTCCATTGGTTCACCTCCCAAATGGCTGCTATGGCCAGCGAGCTGCACCGATCCGAAGCCAGGAGCCAGGCACTTCCTCCTGGTCTCCCATATGGGCGCAGGGCCCAAGGACCTGGGCCATCCTCCACTGTACTCCCGGGTCACAGTAGAGAGCTGGACTGGAAGAGGAGCAACTGGAACAGAATCTGGTGCCCCAACCGGGACTAGAACCCGGGGTGCCGGCGCTGCAGGCGGAGGATTAACCAAGTGAGCCACGGCGCTGGCTCGCTCACTCTCTCTCTCTCTGCATCTGCCTCTCTCTCTGTGTAACTCTAACTTTCAAATAAATAAATATTTAAAAATTAAAAAAAATTAAAAAATAAAGTGAAGTTGTGAAGAATATGGGGAATAATATGTGAGGACATCTGGTACGTGATTGGTATTTAATAAAATGGCTATAACCAAATATATATGTATATATAATATATTAGCAAAGCATCATGCATACTAACCATTTGTTCTCTGTAGTATCTGTTTACATATTTTTTATTATTTTATCTATATTAACTAAATATGAAGCCCATGTTGCTTTATTTGTAACAATATGTTGTGTTTCTTTATGGTAGTGGCTGTGCTTTGCAAATCTGGCAACCCTCTCTCCACGCCTTTTCTGGTGAAAGACCCCGCAACCTTGACCTCAGGGGCACACTTGTGGGAAGCGGAGCCAATCGCACTGCCTCCGCCACCTCATGACCGCACTGGCACTAGGGTTTGGTAAAGCCAAGCCAGGCCAATCAGAGCTCTCTCCCAGGATTTTTCTCATAAGAACTAGCAGGTGAGCCCGCCTCCTTTCCCTATCCAGCACAAGCTGGAAGGATAGGACCCTTCACACTGCCCAGATCCATGTCCTCCATGCGGGACATAAAATAGACCCAGCACCAGCAAGAAATGCAAAACAAGAAACAAGGGTCCTTAGATTCGGGTATATCCTGCTCTGTCTCTGCTATTCCTTTGATTTGATGACAGAAACAAATAAGGGGTCAACACTGTAGTGCAGCGGGTTGAGGTCCCAGCCTGCAGCGCCGGCATCCCATACAGGCACCAGTTTGAGTCGCCCCTACTCCTCATCCATTCCAGCTCCTTGCTGATGTGACTGGGAAAGCAGCAGAGGATGACCCGGGTGCTTGGGTCCCTGCACCCACATAGACCAGGAAGGAGCTCCTGGCTCCTGGCTTCAGATCAGCCCAGCTCCAGCCCGGGAGTGAGTCAGCAGATAAAAGATCTCTCTCTCTCTCCCTCTCCCTCTGTCTGTAACTCTGCTGCTCAAATAAATAAATGAATCTTTTAAAGAAGAAGAGGAAGGAGAAGGAGAACAAATAAATCCCCTATTAACTGCAGCTAGTCAGAGCTGGGTTTTAACACAGGATTTTCCTTTTCCTTGTATAAAAGAAAGTCAGTGTGTTTTTATCTGATTCATTTTCTCTGCTATGCTATTGTAACCAACCCCGATTTCTTTCTGTCTGCCTTTGCCAGGTTGCCCCTCTGATTGGTAGCCTTTCTAAGTTGTTTTGTTTTCAGGGTATCTCTCTTTGTATTTACTTCTTTTAGGTTTATTTATTTATTTGAAAGGCAGAGAGAGAGAGAGGGCTTTTCCATCCGTTGGTTCACTCCCCAAATGGCCACAACAGCCAGACCTCAGCTGATCTGAAGCCAGGAGCCTGGAGTTTCTCCCAGGTCTCCCACATGGGTGGCAGGGACCCAAACTCTTGGACTATCATCTGTTGCCTTCCCAGGTGCATTAGCAGGAAGCTGGACTGGAAGTGGAGCAGCCAGGACTTGAACCAGCACTTGATTTGGGGTGCTGACATTGCAAGAAGCAGCTTAACCCACTGCACCATAACATAAGCCCTTCTTTAATTATAATAATAATAATAAACAGTAATGCTTGTACTTATTTATGGGGCACAACATGATATTTCAACACATGTTCTGATCAAATCAGTGTAATTACTATTTGCCTCTCCTTATTTCTTTATGTTTGGAGTCCCTATCTCCAGCTCTTCATAGAGTGTGTACTAGGTTATTGTGAACTACAGTTGCCTGCAGTGCTGCAGAACACTAGAACAGGTTCCTTTTTTCTGACTGTGTTCTGGTGCTTGTTACCAACCTCCCTCTACCCAACCCCCAGCCTTCCCAATCTCTAGTAATCACCAGTCCATATTCAAATCAAAATTTTTTGAGAAGATTCTATATATATGTAGAATAGAATTTATATAGAGAGAGCGAGAGAGCGAGCGAGCCAGCCAGCCAGCCTGCCCATCTGCTGGTTCACTTGCCAAATATTTGCTATGGCCAGGCACTGGGATAGGGCAGAAGCCAGGGACCAGAACACAATCCAGGTGTCCCGGTGGGTGGCAGGGAGACATCACCAGTGCCTCGCAGAGTCCACATGAGCAGGAAAATGCACTCAGGAGCTGGCACAGAGTATTGAACCCAAGGACCCCAGTGTGGGACAAGAGCATTTTAATCAGCATCTCTTTATTTTTTGAGAGGCATAGAGAAACAAATAGGCCTCATTTGCCCATTCACTCCCCAAATGCCCACAACAGCAGCGCTGTGTCAGTTGGGGCAAAAACCAGGAGCTGAGAATTCAACCCAGGTTTCCCACATGGGTAGCAGAGACCCACCTACTGGAGCTGCCTCTCAGAATGTGCGTTAGCAGGAAGCTGGTACTGGGAGTAGCGCCAGGACTCAAACCCAGGCACTCAGATAGGGGATGTGAGTGACCCAACCAGCAGCTTACTTCTAGGCTAACCACTCACCCCCACATCAACCTTTCTTATCTTCCACATAAGAGAGGACGTGCAGTACTTATTCCTGTGTCTGGCTTACTTCCCTGAACACAATGGCCCCCAATTCTGTCCACGCTGCACACGTACCACCAGGAAGTGTTCCTGGTGACAAGTAAGCACAAACTTCCAGGACCTTGGTTGGTTTGTGTCATGCCTGTTCCCCCCACCACTGCTGCCACCACCCCATGGCCTGTCAAACACTCTGCCTCATTCTCATAACTACGCATCATATGAGGGCCTCTAGCCATACTCTGGTTTGTTGTTGTTGTTGTTTGTTTGTTTTTTCTTTTTAAAGATTTGGTTGAAAGCCAGAGTTACAGAGAGAGAGAGAGAGAAAGAGATCTTCCATCTGCTGGTTCATTCCCCAGATGGCCACAAAGGCCAAGCCTCTATCAGACTGAAGCCAGGAGCCAGGAACTCCATCCTGGTCTCCTTTGTGGGTATCAGAGGCCCAGGTATTTGGCCATCTTCCACTGCTTTCCCAGACACATTAGCAGGGAGGGGATCAGAAGTGAAGCAGGGCTGGCACTGTGGTACAGTAGGTTAATCCTCTGCCTGCAGTGCCGGCATCCCACATGGGTGTCAGTTCTTGTCCCAGCTGCTCGACTTCCGATCCAGCTCTCTGCAATGCCTGGGAAAGCAATAAAAGATGGCCCAATCGCTTGGGGCCCTGCACCCGCGTGGGAGACCCAGAAGAAGCTCCTGGCTCCTGGCTTCAGATCAGCCCAGCTCCATTCAGGGAGTGAATCAGCAGATAGAGGGAAAAAGAGATCTTCCATCTGTAACTCTGCTGCTCAAACAAATTAATCTTTAAAAAAAAAAAAGAAAGAAAGAAAGAAAGATGTAGCTGGCGCTCATATGGGATGAGTTTCCCTGGTGGCGGTGGCTTACCCTGCTGTGCCACACATGGCCCCTTCTCTGATATTTTCACTGTCAGACCTCCCAGGCTTCCACACTCTGACTCAGCTGCTTTCTTTTCTCTTCTGTCCTGAGAGATCCTGCACCTGCTGATTCACTCCCCAAATGCCTACCACAGCCTGCACCTCTTGTATCTGTGGAATACGTGGAGATCCTCGATGACACCCAGAACTGCTCCCTGACACCACTGCAAGTTTGCTGCCTTGTTCCAGCCCCCGAGTCTCCACTACCAGGAGTGCCCCTGAACCCCACCAGCCCCTAGGACCACAGGGACTCCTGTCACCAAGTAGGGAGCCACGGCCATGATGGGTGTGGCCTCTGGAGCCAGATGGCCTGGACGTAAATCCTGGCTTTACTATTGTAAACGGGTGATCTTGCACAAGGAACTTCACTTTCCTGTTTACTCATCTGTAAAATGGGAATAATAATAATACCAGCTCCAAAGGATCAGAGTGAGGATTAAATGACTGGATAGTTATAAAGTACTGCTACAGTTTGAACATAGTTTGGCTCCCCAGCTTACGAAGATGTTTAAACCCCAAAGTCTTACGTAAGGTGTTTGAAGTTTAGTTCAATGGGAAGTAATTAGATTGGATTAGGTTTCTGGCTGGGGCCCACGAATGAACCACATGCAAGAGCCTGCTTCCTGTCTGTGCTTCCTGGCCCACCGTGGCACCATCCTCTGTGGTCCTCTAGCCTCACCAGATACCTGAACTTCAGGGGTTGCCCAATCCTTGAACTGTGAACCTCTACAACTCTAAGCCCAGGGGGCGGCACCATGGCGTCGTGGGTTAAGCTGACATCTGCAATGCTGCCATTCCCTATGGGCACCCACTCAAGTCCCAGCTGCTCTACTTCTGATTCAGCTCAATGCTAATGCACCTGGGAAAGCAGAGGAAGACGGCCCAAGTGCCTCAGCCCCTGTACCCACATGGGAAATAGAAGCAGCTCCTGGTTGCTGGCTTCAACCTGGCCCAGTCCTGGTTGCTGCAGCCATCTGGGGAGTGAACAAGCAGGTGGAAGCGCACTCTGTCTCTGTCTCTGCCTCTGCTTCTCCCTCTGTCTATCTCTACCTCTCTTTATAACTCTGCCAATCAAATAAATGAATCTTAAAAAAAAAAAAAAAACTGTCGGCCCAACAGACCTTCTTCCTTCCAAAGTAGCTGCTTTCTGGTACTGAGCTGTAGTAACAAGAGCTGACCAGGAGAACCTAGAGCAATGCCTGGCACACAGCAAGCTAGATGTGTAAATGCGTGAGTTACTTCCCTTTCTCCCAGAACCGATCCCTCTGCAAGCACAAGGGGACGCCACCCAGGGTTACACAGGGAAATGTAAGCCCTTAGAATCCTCTTGGGGACTGGGAAGATCTCCCATTCCCCAGCAGCTGTGGATCAGGACAAATCTGTTTCCATCTTAAAGACCCTAGCAAGGGGGAGCACTTCCCAGAGGTGCAGAGGCCAGTATTATCTTTGCACATTGGGCGCCTTTGGCAAAGGTGCAAGAAATCAAAGAACTAGAAAGGAGAAGCACCTCATGTCTTCCCCTAGGTCTCTGCCTGGCGAATCTGAGGACGAGCCGAGACGGTTCAGGTAACAGAGCGCCGCGGCTGCAGGCTGCAATGCATTTATTCTCCTCTGAATCCTTCACACGCAAGCCGGGCCACCTTGCTCTTGGCACAAAACAGGACTTGCTTTCTAGTATGCCTTTTGGAATTGGCAAGCCAGCTATGTGCAGGGCTTTCCTGAGTTCCCAAAGGAGCTCAGAGCGAACAGAAGATGGGATTTCTGCTCCCAAGGGTCACAGATAGGTAACTGCATCAGGCTGACCTGAGTGAAGAGCTGGAAAGATAGTTCTGCCAACAAGTGCTACAGAAATTCAAAGAAGTAGGATAGTTCCTTGCCATCCCACCTGGAGAGGTGGGCTTGGGCTGGGCCCTGCAGGACAGGTGGGTCCAAGTAAGAATCTCTGTGCTGACTTGGGCTGCTGTCTCCAGTCACAGGGGTAGCCTTGTGAGCCCCACCTCCTAGGAGCAAGAGCAGGTGTTTCTCTGAGTCTGTCTGAAGTTCAGGAGAACACAGAAGTCACTACCACTGTGACTTTCCAAACATGAACCAAACTTCTCCTTGAAGTAGTTCAGCCAGAGCCATGCAGGTCTTACATCACCTTTGCCTTCCAAACAGTTTTCCCTGGCTCCCTCTCCATGCCACTGAGAAACAAGGGACTCAGCCACAGTCCCAGGAGACTCAAGTACTGTATTCTCCTGGGAGAGGAAGGAGGCCCGCCTTGTAGCTCCAGGCTGTGCCCTGTCGGAACAGTCCTGAGACTGAATGTATAAACATGCCATGGCCAAACCACACAAAACAGAACTTTGACCTGAACCCGCAGCAACCAGCCCAGGAATCAACAGTCAGCCATAAATAACAACTGAATGACTTCCTTAACTTTCCTCTAATGATGAATAGGACCAACCAGAGAAAGCCAAATACGTACCCCCTAATGAGTCACATAGGATGTCCCACAGCTACTTAACCCACCTACACCTTCCCCAGGCCAAAAGCTCCTGATCAGCACACCTGAAGTCCTCCTTCTTCCCAATTCTCTGCCTGCCTTTGCGTCTCTGCTGAAATGCAAGTGAGGACTCCTCTGCCCTAGTAAGTTCAGAGTAAATAGCCCTGACTTTGCTCACTCACTTGGTCTTCATTTAGTCCACAGTCCCAAGAGATGCTCACTGCACCCGATGTCCACATCTCCAGGTTTCAGGAGTCCAGGGGCCATCAGGACATGGCAGCTCCTGTGGAACAGGAACGGGGACACAGCACTGTGGGAAATCTGGTGCTAGAACACCCTTGGGGCTCCTCAACACCCAACCTGCCTTTACTCCACGCAGTGCTGTGGATACCTACCAGCTGTTTCTTCTTTCTCCCTTACTACACCCCTTCCATGCACAGCCCACCCCTCTGTGGTTGTCCAGATAATGTCTTCTCTCCTTCCTGTCTACACATTGAGTGCATTTTAGCTCTATCATTCCTGTGTACAAATGATGGAGAAACCCAGCCGTGCCCACACCCTGGGCCCCACTCCTAGGACAGGTCTGTCCTAGGTAGCCAGGGGTCTTCCCATGCAGGGGTTCTGCTGGTACAGGTGGACCAAGGGCATCTGCTTCCCTTTCTGGCCCTTCTGTTACAAATGCGCTCCCACCCCCTGAGGAGTTGTTCTCTAAGAAGAAAGAGTAGAAGCATGGGAAGGGTGTGGGGAAGGTAGGAGTGGAGACGGGAGAGCAACTGGAAAGAGGGATAACTCTAATGTCTGTGTCAAAGCAAGATAATTTTGGTTGACAACAATTCATTGACTACTTCACAGTAGTTCACTGGGACAGGTGTTGGGTGCAGCTGCTAAGATGCCACTTGGGACATCCACATCCCATAGTAGAGTGCCTGGTCTGAGCTCTGCTTCCAACCCAGCTTTCTGCAAATGTGCATCCTGGCAGACAACAGGTGATGGCTCAAGTTATTGGGTCCCTGTCACCCACATGGGACACCCAAATGAACTTCAACAGCCTCAGTTGTTGCCAGCATTTAGGGAGTGAATCAGCAGATGGAGGATCTATGTCTCTGCCTTTCGAGTAAAAATAAATGTTTTAAATAGCTAATAGAGAGCATTTCGAGTGTTGCCAATATAAAGAAATGATAAAGGACAGAGGTGATAGATATGCCAAGTACCCCAGTATGACCATTGCACACTGTACACATGTATTGTAATGCCACACTGTACCCCATAAGTACATACAATTACTATGTGTCAATTAAAAGTGAAAAATATATTGTAAAAAGAAGAAGAATGTGCTCCCCTGGCCTTCTACAGCCTAGTTAGTCTCCATGCTCCACTGCTCATCTTCCTGACCCACCCCGCCACCGCCGCCGCACCCCAAGTCTTAAGAATTTGGCTGGAGCCTTGTGCTCCTGCTGAGCAGCCAAGAGGAGCCACAGCTGTGTGCCAAAGCCTTGCAGTGCCGAGGGCAGGCCAGCTCCTTGCTCGCTCCCATCAGCATGCCTTGCCTCACCTCAGCTCAGCCCACCTAAGCGACAACTCTCCCTTCCAGCCCACCCCCAGCCCCTCGATGCCCCTCACAGTTACATGGACTTAATAACACAACTAGACATGCAGATCTTGGCTTTAAAATCTGAAGGCAGCCTTTTCACGTGTCTGGGGTGAAATGGCCCACAGCAGTGCTGGGCCAGGTGGGCGATGAGCTGCTCATGCTCATGTGAGCTTATGTGAAGTGCCACTGACATTCTCACATCACCACGAGGAACCACACCCAGCCCACTTGCAACACTCTTCTTGTTGAGCGTGGGTGTATTAGTATCTGCTGCACGATGGTTACAGTAGATAAAGTATTCAGGATTTACAGTAGGTAAAGTAAGTCTTGGGCAACACGGCATGCCCTTTTTTTTTTTTTTTTGACAGGCAGAGTGGACAGTGAGAGAGAGAGAAAGGTCTTCTTTTACCGTTGATTCACCCTCCAATGGCCGCTGTGGCCAGTGCACTGTGGCAAGCGCACTGCGCTGATCCAAAACCAGGAGCCAGGTGCTTCTCCTGGTCTCCATTGCGGGTGCAGGGCCCAAGCACTTGGGCCATCCTCCACCATACTCCCGGGCCACAGCAGAGAGCTGGACTGGAAGAGGGGCAACCGGGACAGAATCTGGCGTACTGACCGGGACTAGAACCCGGTGTGCTGGCGCCGCAAGGTGGAGGATTAGCCTAGTGAGCCGCGGTGCCGGCCTCGGCATGCCCTCTTAAAACATCGCTCCTAATCCCTGTGCCCCTCAAGAGCCCAGTGCCCTCCCTCGGCCATGACTTGGGCAGCACACCTCAAGCCTCCGCCTCCAGCCCACTGTACCAAGGCCTCAGAGCAGATGTCGCCTCTCCTCTCACTCTTCAAAATTTGGCTGCCAGCTATGCTTCCCAAACATCAAGGGGCTTTCAGTCTCTTTGGCTAAAGACTTCATTGGGGCTAAAACTGATGAAAGCCAGAGATGTTATCCACTCCTGTTCATCTTACAGATGAAGAAACTGAGTCCCTGGGTTGGGTCTTTAGCCTAAGGGTTAAGACACCCACACCCACACCCACGCCCATATGGGAGAGACCAAGTTCAATACCCAGATCGGGCTCCTGACTCCAGCTTCCTGTTACTGCAGAACCTGGGAGGCAGCACGATCCAGCTCAAGTAGTTGGGTCTCTGCCACCTGGTCTCTCAGTCCTGGCTCCTCTCTCAATCTTGCTCCCATCTTCAGCCCAGTCAGCCCCAGCCTAGCCCCATCTGGGGATGCCCTCTTCCCCCCTCAACTCTCTCTCTCTCTCAAATAAATAACCTTTAAAAAAAGAAGAAGAAGGAAAAAGTAACCGATTCCATAAAAAGAAACACCAAAGACCAGCACAGACCCAGAGACTTCAACCAGAGTTCCCCGAACGAGCCGTCACCGCAATGAGAAGCAGGGCCCACGGGGTTGAGCGCGTGTCCTCTCCCAGCTGCACTGAACCCGGCCCACAAGAGGCCTTCCTCGTGGGGCTCCTCAGCACGGCGGCTCCCCACCCCAGCCACAGCAGGTTCACAGATATCATCTTTACCACCGTTGTTGTTCCTGCTGTGGCAACTACAAGTAATAAGAGAGGGAGACAGAGAAACACAGGATTCCCACCAGCCGTAATCATTATTTACCTCTGTAACTCATGGCGTGCCACCACACCCCGAGAGCTCACAGAACCGCCAGAGGCTCTGTCGCGGGACAGACTGGCAGAGGTAGAGGGGAGCCCAGAAGAGGCTGCAGCTCAGCCACAGGTGGAATTTGTAGACCAGTGTTTCCAATAGCACCTGTGTCTGACCTCCACGGCGCTTCAGCTCAGGACTTGCTGAACTCCGCTGATCATTGCCCACAGAGAGAAATATAATTTCACACTTACCTCTGTGGAAAGACACCCATCTATCCACACACAAACCATGAGGTTCTTGAAACAGTTCGTGGAGCAGCAGGCATTCGGCAAAATGGTTGAGACACCACTTAAGATTCCTGCATCCCAATTGGAGTGCCTGGGTCTGAGTCCCAGCTCCACGTCTAGGTCCAGCTTCCTGATAAGGTACACCTGGGAAGCAACAGGTGGTGCCTCAAGTAAATGAATCCTTGCCACCTGGATTGAGTTCCACATTCCTGGTTTTGGCCTGGCCCAATCTAGGCTGTTACAGGTATTTGGGGAGTGAACCAAAGGATGGAAGGTATCTCTCTCCCTTTCTCCCTCCATATTTCTGACCCTGCCTCTCTGGCTTTCAAATTAATAAAAATAAAATGTTTTAAAGATGGCTCAAGTAGTTGGGCCCCAGCCACCCATGTCAGAGACCTGGATGAAGCTCCTGGCTCCTAGCTTCTAGGCTCCAGGGTCCAGGCCAGGCCATTGCGACCATTTGGGGAGTGAACCAGCAGATGGAAGATCTCTCTCTTGCTCTGTCTCTCCTTCTCTCTGTAATTCTATCATTCAAATAAATAAATATTTAAGAAAAAAAAATTTATGGAAAATTTATGGAATTCAAAAATAAGTTTATTGAGATGCACGTTGAACCCGGAGGTTAAGACGGTATTTGGGGTACCTGCATCCCATGTCAGAGTCCTGGTTCCACTTCCATGGTTGGGTCCTGCCACCCGCATGGGAGACCTGGATTGGGTTCCCAGTGTGTGGTTTCTGGCTCCCAGCTCCTGTGTGGTTTCTGGTTCCCAGTGTGTGGTTTCTGCCTGACCCAGCACCAGTTGTTGCAGACATATGGGGGTTGAACCCATAGATCGGAGCTCTTGCTCTGTTTCTCTGTCTCCCTCTGTCTCTCTTCCTCACAAATAAATAAATGTTTTGTTAAGATATAAGTTTACTTTGCTGCAAAAATAAAATTGAAATTCATGCATGGTTTTTCCAAAGCACACATTCCCCAGGGACTTTTTGAAGCCCGCCTCATTACCCACTCGTGTCTTAGCCCAGAAGACAGCGCTGGGGAATTTTCCTGTGCCAGCAGGAACTTGCTCTAGGCCAGGCTCAAGCTAAAGCTTTTCCTGCCCCCTGTGCTCAATGAGATGCTATCCTGAGACTGCAGGAGTTTTTGGGAAGGACCCCGACCTTGATTCTGTGTAAGTAAAGTATAGCTGAGAGCACCCTCAATGCACAGACTGCTGTGTAGTTGCCATCTGTAACCCTGACTTCAGTATTTCTGTGTCTAGAAACAGCTGCATTGTTCTAGAGCTATGTTATGCAGGAGAATTTCCTGTGACAATGGAAATGTTCTACATCTACGTGCGACAGCCACATGTGCTGGTGAGCACTAGACGTGCTGGTGTGGCTGACGAGCTGAATTGTTTTATTTACCTTTATTTAAAAAAAAAAAAGATTTATTTATTTGAAAGAGTTACAGAGAGGCAGAGACAGAGAGAGAGACAGATCCTCCATCTGCTGGTTCTCTCCCCAGTTGGCTGCAATGGTCAGAACTGAGCCTATCTGAAGCCAGGAGCCAGGAGCTTCTTCCAGGTCTCCCATGCGGGTGCAGGGGCCCAAGGACTTGGGCCATCTTCTACTGCTTTTCCAGGCCATAGCAGAGAGCCGGATCAGAAGTGGAGCAGCCGGGACTCAAACCAGCGCCCATATGGGACGCTGCCACTGCAGGCAATGGCTTTAACCGCTACGTCACAGCACTGCACCAGCCCTTTTATTTAGTTTTAATATAATTGTTTTAACATTTATTTATTCAGGGGCCTGTGCTGTAGCATAGTAGGTTAAGCCTCCACCTGTAGTGCCAGCTTCCCATATAGGCACCAGTTTGAGTCCCAGCTGCTCCTCTTCCAATCCAGCTCTCTGCTTATGGCCTGGGAAAGCAGTGGAAGATGACCCAAGGCCTTGGGCCCCTGCACCCATGTGGGAGACCCAGAGGAAGTTCCTGGCTCTTGGCTTTAGATCAGCCCAGCTCTGACCGTTGTGGCCATTTGGGGAGTGAACCAGTGGATGGAAGACACCTTTCTCTCTGCCTCTCCCTTTCTCTGGCTGTAACTCTACCTCTCAAGTAAATAAATACAATCTTAGAGAGAGGGAGGGAGATTTATTTAGTTGAAAAGCAGAGTGACAGAGAAAGAGGGAGAGAAACAGAGAGAGGTATCTTCTATCAGATGGTTTATTTCTCAAATGGCTGCAACATCCAGGGCCAGGCCAGGCTGCAGCCAGGAGCCTGGAACTCTCGGAGTCTGCCATGGGGTGGCAGGGGCCCCAAGCACTTAGACCATCACCTGCTGCCTTCCCATGTGTATTAGCAGGAAGCTGGATCAGAAGCCGAGCAGCTGGGCTTCAAACTAGCACTCTGATATAGGATGCTGGTGCCACAAGTAGTAGGCTAACCCAGAGTCACAGCACTGACCCCACCTTTACTGTAAATTCAAGAGGCTGGCCTACAGCTTAAACATCCTATACAAGTTCCAGTTGAGTTCTGGCTGCTCCACTTCCCATCCAGTTCTCTGCTAATGTGACTAAGTCAGAAGTGGACGATGGCCCAAGCACTTGGGCCCCTGCCACCATGTGGGAGACCTAGATGGAGTTCTAGGTGCCTGGCTTCAGACATTCTGGCTCCTGGACCAGCTCTAACTGTTGTGGCCATCTAGGGAATGAACCAGCAGGTGGAAGATAGATATCTCTCTCTCTCTCTCTCTCTCTCTCTCTAACTCTGCCTTTCAGATAAGTATATGAATGTTTTAAAAAGCAAATTTAGGGGCCAGCGCCGTGGCTTAACAGGCTAATCCTCTGCCTTGCAGCGCCGGCACACCGGATTCTAGTCCCGGCTGGGGCGCTGGATTCTATCCCGGTTGCCCCTCTTCCAGGCCAGCTCTCTGCTATGGCCCGGGAAGGCAGTGGAGGATGGCCCAAGTGCTTGGGCCCTGCACCCGCGTGGGAGACCAGGAGAAGCACCTGGCTCCTGGCTTCGGATCAGCGAGATGCGCCGGCCGCAGCGGCCATTGGAGGGTGAACCAATGGCAAAAAGGAAGACCTTTCTCTCTGTCTCTCTCTCACTATCCACTCTGCCTGTCAAAAATAAATAAATAAAATTTTTAAAAAATTTTTAAAAAGTAAATTTAGGGGCTAGCACTGTGGTGCAGCAGGTTAATGCCCTGGCCTGAAGCACCGGCATCCCATATGGGCGCCAGCTTGAGACCCAGCTGTTCCACTTCCAATCTAGCTCTCTGCTATGGCCTGGGAAAGCAGAAGAAGATGGCCCAAGTCCTTGGGCCCCTGCACCCACATGAGAGACCCAGAAGAAGCTCCTGGCTCCTGGGTTTGGATGGCAAAGCTCTGGCCATTGTGGCCAATTGGGGAGTGAACTAGCAGATAGAAGACCTCTCTCTCTCTCTCTCTCTCTCTCTCTGTAACTCTGACTTTCAAATAAATAAATCTTTAAATAAATATAAAGTAAATTTAAATAACCAGTATGACATGGCTAGTGACTGCCATGATGGACAGAGCAGTAGATAGTCTGTTTACAATAAGCAGGTCTTTGAAATTTAAACTTACAAAATGTATTGAGACTATCAAAATAACATCATCGTTAATTCTTATATACTGGGGTCCCTCAAACCCAGTTGCTAAGTTTGAAAACAAACCCAAAAAAGGATTCTTCTTTAAAAATAAATTGAAAACAAACTGATCTGTAGGACACCTTTAAATTCTGTGATTCTCAATCCAAGACACAGATGAGTATTAACCTGGAGAAGGAGATCTGCCCCGAAGACGTTGGTCTTTACATATCAAGATGTCTGTTACATCAAGAAAGGTCTCAACAGGTTCTGCGTGGCCTGAATGGGGACAGCACCACCCAGGAGTAAAAGTCACAGAATGAGCACCCTGCAAAGTAGGCAGTTGACTTATGAAGCTTTACAGTTGGAGATCATTAAGTGATGACATTGAATAATGACAATTAAATGACATCAATAATTAATAACATTAAATACTGACATCCCAATAAGCAGCAAAGCAGAACTCAAATCTAGATGCCTCCAATTACGAACCATTGTGCTGAGCTTCTACTGACGTTAGCACTCACAGGTGAGTTGTGTAATAGAGAAAATTTATAACAAGGGACGTTTCAAAAACGTCCACCTGCATTATTCCTTGGACCAGGCTCCAAGCCTCCCCAAGGAGGATTTGCTCTGTGCCTCACTAGGTGCTTGGCAGGTATGGATTAGAAAAGAAGCTGCTGTAGATGAAACCCCGCAGGTCTCCTCGGGCTTGTCATAAGTGAATCATAAAATTTCCCACATCTCATCTTGCAGTTCCCTCCAGGAAGCAGTGGCTCATCTGTTCAAGGGTTTCACTCATGATAATCCTTTGTATTGAAAAGAGATTTTCTTCCAAGAACCCGAAAGTCCTCTGTCCTTCTCACTTCTCTGAAACTAGCTAATGACTAGGGATTTGCCTGGCCTCTGTTCATTTTCCAGAAAAGGAAACTGAGGCAAAGAGAAGGGAAGGGGCTCAGCCAAAGTCATTGCTCCAGGGGTCAGCAGGGTTGGGAGCAGCTCCCAGCCAGGTTCCAACAAGGTTACCCCTGCCACTGACCCCTCTTCCCTCTCTGTCATTCCCATATGGCTAATTCTCCACAGGAGGCTTGGATTTGCTCCATCTTTCCCAAAAGGCCCTCATCAAGTTATCCAGGACCATCTTGAGTATACAGAGGAGGCCCAAGGCCATGCCATGCCCCAGGCAAACTTGGAAGCAGATGAGATACACAGAAAGGTGAGATGTCACCTTCCCACTCATTAACTTACTCAGCAAACATGTCCTGATGATGTGTGTGTGTGTTGTGCTGTGATACCATGCAGCATTCTTCAGAGACTGGCCATCCAGGGATGACAGAAAAGGAAACGGGATGGGCGTCTGGCCTAGTGACTAAGACATGTGTGTCCCACACTGGAGAACCCGGGGTTCAGTACCTGCCTCCAGCTCCTGACCCCAGCTTCCAGCCAGTGCAGACCCTAGGAAACCTGGATTGAGTGCCCAGCTCCAGGCCAAGGCTCCTCACCTAAGTCTTGGCCTAGCCCTGGCTCCTACAGGCATCTGGAGAGTCAACATGCTATGGGATCTCTCTCTCTCTTTAATTAATTTTTTAAAAAGGACACAGACAATTACCAAACAGTCTCAAAAGCCAAGTGTACCAAACATTTTGTCTGAGCCTGTGGTGTTCGAGGTCCTTCTGTCTGCCCCAGGCCCACCACTCTGCACACATGGGAACTCACAGCAGACCTACTCACTCACCACAGGTCCCACTCCCTCAGGTCCCACAAAGCAGATGAATTGAGACCCCTGCCTTCCAAAGGGCAGAAAGGGCTCCATGGTTTCATGACAGGGAAGGGCACGGGAGCACACGGAAGGCCCTGGGTTGTGCAGCAGCCGAGCCTGTCAGCAGGGGGAGGCCACGAGGCAGGGAAGCACGGTGGGGAAGGGCACCCCAGATAGAGATGTGGCATGTGCCTGGGCAGAGGCCTGGAAGAAGATGGCGACAGCTGTGAGAGACGTAGCTGGCACCAGGTAAGGAGAAGCAAAGGGCTGGAGGGGACAGTGGCCTATAGGTAGATCCTGGCCCTGATGGGCCTGGTGTCTATTCTCAGAAAAAGGAAGTCCCTTCTGTAAGCTAGGGGAGGACTGTGAGCAGACAATGGGTAAAAGGAAGAGCTAGGAGAATGCCAGATTTAAAATTTAGAAAGCTCACCGGAGCTCTGAGGACAGCCTGCGGCAGTGCGGGGAACCGAGGGACCACCATCACAAGGGTCCTGGGAGGACGCAGGAGCTGAGCCGAAGCAGCAGCTGAGGCCGGGCCAGGCCCACAGCCGTTCTGGTGCCCTGCGGGGAGCCAGAGCGCACAGTTCTTGGGCCCATCGAGCAGCAGCCCACTTTCTCCCTCTGACCCTTTGTCCATGGAGCACACACAGAGATAGTACGGATCTCCCTCCACCCTCTCTGACGAACAAGAAATGCGACTTTGTCTGCGACTCAAGCATTCCTAATGTGAGCTCCTTCGTGCTGTGGGGCAGACATGTCATCTCAGTCAAGGTGGGAGCCCGTCCCCGAGGCGCCTCTCGGCGGCCAGACCTCTGCTGGGAGGGTGAGCTGCACCGCCTGCGAGGACACACCAGCTCGGGTCACACCAGCTGCCTCAAAACCATCTTGCCGACCACAAGCTCTGTCCATCAGCTCTGTCTGCCAGGTATCTCCAGTCTCTGTGCTGCTCTAAGCCGCAAGAGACCATGAAGCAGTGGTGAGCCGTGGGAAAGAGGGACCCTGCAGCTACCTCAAGCCCTGGCTAGTTCCAGACTGTTCTGGGGGAGCCTTGGAGAAGCCTGTGGGGCTGCCTGAGGCCCTTACTCCCTAGATCTACCATGCAGCCATCACCCTCTGCAGCCTGGCCACTTCCCAGGGGCTCCAGGAAGGCACGGACGCCCCCACTGCTCCTGAACTGCTCAGCCAATCTAGGGGTTCCATCAGCTCCCACTTCAGGACTTACAAATCTTTACATTTCGTATTAGAATTTCAGTCCTCTTTTTGACCACAGGCTACATGCTGTGTTTCCCTTTACTTGCGCATAATGGTATGGGAACAATTATAATGTCATTGGAAAAGCAAGATACCAAAATACATATACTCTATTTCTGCAATGTTTTTAAAAACCCACAAGGGAAAAAAGACTGGGAAGAAATCAATCAAGACCATATGGATGTGGGTGTGGCCACGGGGAGAACGAGGAACCATACAGGACTGCTTACTTACAATGAGATAGGGGAAACAAAGAAGGAAGGAAGGAAATACAAATGCTAACCTTGGTATTTAAAACAGTAGGGTCTTTCCTTTTATGAAAGACTTTTTTTTTTTTTTTTAAAGAATTACAGAGAGAGAGGGGAAGACAGAGGGAGGGAGAGATCTTCCATTCACTGGTTCACTGTCTAAATGGCTGCAATGGTCAGAGCTGGGCCAGACCAAAGCCAGGAGCTTCATCCAGGTTTTCCATGTGGGTGGCAAGGTCCAACCACCTGGGCCATCTTCCACTGCTTTTCCTAGGCCATTAGCAGGAAGCTGGATAGGAAGTGGAGCAGCCAGGACACAAACCGGCACCCATATGGGATGCAAGCATTGAAGGTGGTGACTATCTGCTATGCCTCAGTCTTTAAAAAAAAAATGTAAAGATTTATTTTATTTATTTGAAAGACAGAGTTACAGAGAGAGGTAGAGATAGGGAGGTCTTCCATCCGATGGTTCACTCCCCATTGGCCACAACTGCCGGAGCTGCGCCTATCTAAAGCCAGGAGCCAGGAGCTTCTCCTGGGTCTCTCATGTGGGTACAGGGGCCCAAGGACTTGGGCCATCTTCCACTGCTTTCCCAGGTCATTGCAGAGAGCTGGATTGGAAGAGGAACAACCAGGACTAGAACCGGCACCCATATGGGATGCTAGTGCTTCAGGCCAGGGCTTTAACCCGCCGCGCCACAGCGCTAGCCCCTGGTCTTTACATTTTTAACTATCTATTTACTGCTGCTTTTCTCTGGTTTTCAATTTTTTTTAGTAATCTGATTACATTTTATAATGAAATTAATTTATTTATTCATTCATTACTGACAAGTTAATATGTGCCAGTCACTAAGCAAAAAAATGAGGAAGAGAGGGACCGGTGCTGTGGCATAGCAGGCAAAAGCCACCACCTGAAGTGCCGGCATCCCATATGGGTGCCAGTTGGAGTCCTGGCTGCTCCATTTCCGATCCAGCTCTCTGCTATGACCTGGGAAAGCAGTAGAAGATGGCCCAAGTCCTTGGGCCCCTGCACCCATGTGGGAGACCTGGAAGAAGCTCCTGGCTCCTGGCTCCTGATAGGCGCAGCTCTGGCCTTTGCAGCCATTTGGGGAGTGAACCAGCAGATGGAAGACCTCTCTCTCTCTCTCTCTCTCTCTCTCTCTCTTTCTCTCTCTCTCTGTCACTCACTTGCTCTGCCTCTCTGTAACTCTGCCTTTCAAATAAATAATTAAATCTTTAAAAAAAAAAAAAAGAAAGAAAGAAAGAAAGAAATGGGGAAGAGAACTGGAAACAAAACAACACACACACACAAAAAAAATAGCCATGACCGCTGGCCTCTCAGAGCTTTTAAATCTAGCAAAGGAAATAAGCATGGGAGAAATAAAGCATTCCAGAGATGGGCACTATCACAGAACCCACAAGGTGCTAAGAATATGACAGAGGGGCCGGCGCTGCGGCACAGGAGTCAAGCCACCGCCCGTGGCACTGGCACCCCATATCACAGTGCCGGCTCAAGTCCCAGTAGCTCTGCTTCTGATCCAGCTCTCGGCTAATGTGCCTGGCAAAGCAGCAGAAAATGCCCAAGTATTCAGGCCCCTGCTACCTACATGGCAGACCAAACAGAAGTCCAGGATCCAGCTTCCGCCTGGCCTAACCCTGGCCTTCGCAGCCATTTGGGGAGTAAGCCAGCACGTGAGATTCTCTCTCCCCCTCTCTCTTTCTCCCTCTCTCTCCTTCTCTCCCTCTCTCTCTGTCACTCTGCCATTCAAATAAATACATCTTTAAAAATTCGGGGCCAGCACTGTGGTGCAGCGGGTTAAAGCCCTGGCCTGAAGCGCTGGCAGCCCATATGGGTGCTGGTTCTAGTCCCGGCTGCTCCTCTTCCAATCCAGCTCTCTGCTGTGGCCTGGGAAAGCAGTGGAAGATGGCCCAAGTCCTTGGGCCCCTGCACCCACATGAGACCCAGAGGAAGCGTCTGGCTCCTGGCTTCAGATCGGCATAGCTCTCGCCCTTGCAGCCATATGGGAAGTGAACCAGCGGATTGAAGACCTCTCTGTCTCTGCCTCTCTCTGTAACTTTCAAATAAATAAAATAAATCTTTAAAAAGAATACTTTAAAAAAATTTTTTAAAAAAATTTGACAGAGAAACATAGAAAGCAGGAAGGGGCCCATCAGAAACACCTTTTTGATGCCATAAGACAAGTTTCAACAAATCAAAGGACTGAAATTATACAGAATATATGTGCTGAATCTCACTGGCAATGGACAAAGAAAAGTTACCTTAAAAATATCTACACGTTCGGAAATCAACAATACATTTCTAAGTAACTCATGGATCAAAGAATTCACAATGAAAATTAGAAAATTTTTGAACAAAACTACTACAAATCAAAACTTACAGGAGTAACTGAAGCAGTCCTAAGAAGAACATTTATATCCTTAAAATGCATGTATCAGGAAGAAGTGAGGCTGAAGAGAAACAAACATAATTTTTATACCCCAAGAGTACTTTCAGGGGGCCCAGCGCTGTGATGTAGTGGATAAAGCCAACACCTATGGTGCCAGCATCCCATGTGGACATCAGTTCAAGTCCCGGTTGCTCCACTTCCAATCCAACTCCCTGTTGATGAGCCTGGGAGAGCAGTGGAGGATGGCACAAGTGCTTGGACCCCTGTGTCCATGTAGGGACCTGGAAGAAGCTCCTGGCTCCTGGCTTCGAATTGGCCCGGCTCCAGCCATTGGGGTCATTAGAGGAATGAACCAGAGGATGGAAGATTTTTCTGTCTCTCCCTCTTTCTGTTTGTAACTCTGACTCTTGGGTAAATAAATCAATCTTTTTTTTAAAAAAAGTTCTTTCATTGATTTGAGAAATACTTTTTTAAAACAAGACACAAAAAGAATTAACTTTAAAGCGAAAATTGTAAATAGGACTATATTTAAATAAAGGAGTTATTTCATCAACAGGGATTTTTTTTAATTAATTAATTAATTTATTTATTTAAAGGGCACAGTTACAGAGAGAGACAGAAACAGAGAGCAAGAACTTCCATCCTCTGGTTCACTCTCCAAATCCAATCCAAAGCCAGGAGCCAGGAGATTCTTTCAGGTCTCCCACGTGGGAACAGGGGCCCAAGAACTTGGGCCATCTGCCACTGCTTTTCTTGGCCATTAGCAGGGAGCTGGATAGGAAACGGAGCAGCCAGGACTCAAATTGGCACCCATATGAATGCCAGCAGCAGCTGTACCCACTATGCCACAGTGCTGGCCCTAAGAGGTAGAATTTTTAAAATGAAAAGGCAAGTCACAGAGTAAGATACCTGTAACACATATAACTGACAAAAAGCTCAATATGAGACTACATAAATATGCCCTTCAGACCAGCAAGTGAAGGACCACTCAATAAGGAAGATGTACAGGACATTTGAACATTGTCAACTATAGCAGCCCAGGCAAATAATGTAAGAATAATAAAGTATATGGCTTTCTCCAGGGTGATGACAGTGGGCTAGAAGAGATTTGAGGGGCCAGTGCTGTGGTGCAGCAGGTAAGGCCACCTCCTGCAGTGCCGGCATCCCATACGAGCGCCGGTTCGAGTCCGGCTGCTCCACTTGCGATCCAGCTCTCTGCTATGGCCTGGGAAAGCAGTAGAAGATGGCCCAGGTCCTTGGGCCCCTGCACCCACGTGGGAGACCTGGAAGAAGTTCCTGGCTCCTGGCTTCAGATCAGCTCAGCTCCAGCCATTTCAGCCATTTGGGGAGTGAACCAGTGGATGGAAGACTTCTCTCTCTGTCTCTATCTCTCTGTAACTCTGTCTTTCAAATAAATAAAATAAAATAAATCTTTAAAAAAAAAAAAAAAGACAAAGGATCCCTAAAGGTTCATTCTTAACTGTGACCCAGGTGGCCAGAGCTGGGTCTCCGGCTGTCCCCCATCACTACCCTGGGTCAGCAGAGCTGGCGGCAATGAGGAGATAAGCTTCCTCCCTTCTTCCCCGGCTCCCAGGCCCCCTCGCCTCCCACATGCACCCTGAACATAGGAAAGGACCGGTGTCTCTCTTGGGACAGTGTCTCCTGCAGAGAGGCTGGGCCACCCCGGAGAACAGAGCTGGCCGGCCTGTGTCCGGGAGAGCTGGGGAAGAAACCGAGCCTGCACAAGTGATCACCCGGGACCCTGGAAGGGCTCAGCTTTGTTCCAGTGGGGCAGCCAAGACTTGGGCCAGATGACCCTGAAATCCCAGCTCTGGCTCCCTGAGGACCCAGGCAGTAACAGGAGCAGGTATGTGAGTTTCTTCCCATGTGGTCAGACTCCACTTCCACCGGGCCTTCCAGCTGATTTCCAGAGCCAGCTGAGGTCGGGACTTGCTATTCTTAACTGTGAAAGAGCCATCCACTTTGCGCACGTGAACCAGCAGGGCCACCTTATGGGGCGTTGAACCTCAGGTCAGCTGACTAGCAGGCGCCTACACAGAGGGCCTACTGGAGAAATTGGGCCTGACATCTTAGGAATAAGGGGCAAAACAAGGGATTTACTCTAACATTGTGCTACAAACAACAAACCCGTGGCACGTGGGGATGTGAAGACAAACGTCAAGTGGACAAAGCTGTTTCCGCCGCCGCGGGCGGGAGCCAGCTGCCCAGGATCGGATTGGAAAGCCTTGCTTCACCACTTTCGAAGCGTGCACTTTGGCAAGTGGCGGCCCCTCCCTCGGTGTCTGATTCCTGGGAGAAGAGTGGATAGCAAAGTGCCAACCTCACGGGATTACTGCGGGCATTAAATGAGATAATCCCGGTACAGCAGTTCAAACGGCACCCCGCTGCCGCTGGGAGCCGCCTGACGCCGACCTGAAGCGGGAAGGACGTGCTGGCCCCGAGCAGGGGTTTTCAGCGAGTCACCGGCGCTTGCGCGAGAGCGCGCCCAGGGGTGGCAGACCACCGCCTTGCCCCCAGGTCCCAGGGTGGAACCCAGCGCCCGGCTGCCTCGAGCCGGAGTTCTCCTGCCATCTAGTGGCCACTAGCGGGAATTGCCAAGTTCCAACGACAGGACCTCGCTCTGTGTCCTGCTCACTCAGCCTCAAACGCAGGAGGCGGCGGGAAAGAAGCCAGGGGTGGGAAGGAGCACCTCCCAGTCACACGGGTGTCTGTGGAATTCCAGCCTATAGTGACCGGGAGCACATCGGTGGGTCAGGTGGAGGGGGAGGGAGAGAAGGGGCAGCGATGACCAGGAAAGGGCGAGGTTTGGAAGAACGCATCAGGCTGAAGCCGGGGCCGCCCCGGACAGCCCTACGCCCCCAGGCCCGCCGCGCGGGCGAGCCGGGCGGGACGCGTGCAGTTCCTCCGCTCGGACGCCAGGCGGCGGCGTGGGCCGAGAAGCGCTGGCCGCACGGCCAGCCGGGAGGCGGCGGCAGGGGGCGGGCCCGTGCGCCGGGTCCATGCGGGCGCCCGTGCAGCGCAGCGCAGCGCGGGGTCGCCATGGCGGAGCTGCAGCAGCTCCGGCTGCAGGAGGCGGTGGACTCCATGGTGAAGAATCTGGAGAGGGAGAACATCCGTAAGATGCAGGTAGCGAGGCGCGGGCCGAGTCGGACTCCCCCATCCCGCCGCCTGGACCCCTGGACGCTTCCCTCGGCCACCGCGGACCCGGTCTGGGCTGGGCGTCTTGGGGTCGCTGTGGCGACCCCGGAAGAGAGCCCCTCCCTCGACAACGGGCGGCGCTCGAGCTGGTCGGGTGAAATTCGTGCGCGCGGCCGTTTTTCCGCCCCGTCCGGCCCGGGGAGGAGGGTGTCCGCGGGACGGAGTTAAAGCCCGGTGTGAGGCCTGCGTCCACCCCACCCGCCTCGCGCGCGCGGTTCCTCCTCGGGTGAGCGACCCGAGGCCCGGAAAGGGCACGGCCAAGGTGATAAACCAAAAAGGTGAAAGCTTCGGGCCCACCCAGATGGCCAGGTGGTGCCTGGTTGTGTGCCCTCCTCCCGCGGCCCCCTGAAAGTGTGAGAGTGTTGGGCCCGCCACCCTCACCACGTTGTCGCACCCCTGGGTCGGGGGCCGACCTCTGAACCCTGCGGCGTCGGCAGCCGGCTTTCAGAGCCTGGCTCCGTCTGAGCCGACCCAGCGTCCCCGCCACAGATGCAACAAGTGCCAGTGAGCTAGCAGTGGCAGGGAGGCCAGACGCACCCTGCTGGGCTCCAGCGATGGTTTCCCCAGGTCGTGGCTGGAAGGGCCTGCCGCCTGTCCCGAGGAGAGGGAGCACAGGTAGAGAGGAGGTCACCTGACCTGCAAGCGCCCCTTGGTCATCCTGTCCTCCCTCCGCAGGGCCTCATGTTCCAGTGCAGCGCCGGCTGCTGCGAGGACAGCCGGGCGTCCATGCAGCAGGTGCACCAGTGCATCGAGCGCTGCCACATGCCTCTGGCTCAGGCCCAGGCCTTGGTGACGAGCGAGCTGGAGAAGTTCCAGGTGAGAAGCACCCCAAACAGGGGGCCTGGTCCTTGCTGTGCCCTCTCGCAGGTGATGCCAAACGTTTGTTCCCCTGGCTTTAGCAGAGCTTAGCTCCGTTAACATTTGTGGGAGTCTAATGGCCTACCAGCCTTCACAGGGCTTACGATTCTGGAAGTCGAGTGCTGTAGGTTGAACCACACTTTCTCATAGGGACAATGATGTAAAAGGGAGTTAGCAGAGGCGTTCAGGACCCAGAGCCCTGATGCTTTTCTTTTCTTTTTCTTTTTTTTTAAGATTGACTTGAAAGAGTTAGAGAGAAGTCTTCCATCCTCTGGTTCACTCCCCAAATGACTGCAATAGCCGGAGCTGTGCCAATCCGAAGCCAGGAGCCAGGAGCTTCTTCCAGGTCTCCCATGTGGGTGCAGGGACCCAGGGACTTGGGCCATCTTCTACTGCTTTCCCAGGCCATAGCAGAGAGCTGGATGTGAAGTGGAGCAGCCAGGACTCGAACTGGTGCCCATATGGGATACAGCACTGCAGGCTGGGGCTTTAACCTGCTGCGCCAACGCACTAGCCCCTAATCAATTTTTTTTTTAATTTATTTATTTATTTGAAACTCAGAGTTACACAGAGAGAGGAGAAGCAGAGAGAGAGAGAGAGGTCTTCTGTCCAATTAGTCACTCCCCAGATGGCTGCAACAGCTGGAGCTGCACCAATCCAAAGCCAGGAGCCAGGAGCTTCTTCTGGGCCTCCCACATGGGTGCAGGGGCCCAAAGACTTGGGCCATCTTCTACTGCTTTCCCAGGCCATACCAGAGAGCTGGATCAGAAGTGGAGCAGCTGGGTCTCGAACCGGCACCCATATGGGATGCTGGCACTTCAGGCCAGGGCATTAACCTGCTGTGCCACAGCGCCGGCCCCATCCCTAATTAATTTTTAAAACTTCAGAATCCCCAGGAAAGTGGAGCAGGATGGTCACGAGAAGGTGTGGATTAGAATTAGTTGTGAACTAACAACCCCAGACTGCCCCTGCCTGCTACACCCGGAGGCAACTCCGGGATAGGAAGCGCTTTTGTTGACACACAGTCCCTCTGACATTGCTTAAAGAGCCCTTTTTCCCCCTCTCAGAGGCAAAGGGTGTCCACAGCTTCATTTTGCTTCTGTTTTTCTGGCTCTTATGGGAGGCAGGGCCCACTTCTGAACCAGTTTTTCGTAGCCTGAAGTTCCACTTGCATGGAAAAATTATACCTAAAGTAAGAACATTTTTACATTGTGCTATATAAAACTCTTAAGAATCCCTGCCATTATAAAAGAATAGCTTCTCCAAGGTCAGGGAGTTTCTTTGTGTTCATTTGGACTATAGTTTTATATGAGAGTACTTCGGAAAATTTGCAGAAAAAATGGAATTAAAAGATAAGTTCGAGGGGCTGATGCTGTGGCACAGCGGGTTAACGCCCTGGCCTGAAGCACCGACATCCTGTATGGGTGCCAGTTCACGACCTGGCTGCTCCACTTGCAATCCAACTCTCTGCTCTGGCCTGGGAAAAGCAGTAGAAGATGGCCCAAGTCCTTGGGCCCCTCCACCCACATGAGAGACCTGGAAGAAGCTCCTGGCTTCTGGCTTTGGATCGGCGCAGCTCTGTCCGTTGCAGCCATCTGGGAAGTGAACTAACGGATGGAAAACCTCTCTCTCTCTCTCTCTCTCTCTCTCTCTCTGCCTCTCCTCTGTGTAACTCTTGACTTTCAAGTAAATAAATAAATCTTAAAAACAAAAGAAAAAAAGATAAGTTTGGGGTGTTTGGTATAGCAGCTAAGACACTACTTGTGGGGCTGGCACTATGGCATAGTAGGCTAACCTGCCACCTGCAGTGCCAGCATCCCATATGGGCACTGGTTCGTGTCACGGCTGCTCCTCTTCTGATCCAGCTCTCTCCTATGGCCTGGAAAGCTCGGAGACCTGGAGGAAGTTCCTGGCTCCTGGCTTCAGATCAGCCCAGCTCTGGTCATTGCAGCTATTTGGGGAGTTAAACCAGCGGGTGAAAGACCTTTCTCTCTGTCTCTCTTCACTGTTTGTAATTCTACCTCTCAAATAAATAAATCTTTTTTAAAAAGAAAGAAAAAAAAAAAAAGACATTACCTATGATGCTTGCATCCCATATCAGAGTGTTTGGGTTTGAGTCCCAGCTCCACTCCCAATCCCAGCTTCCTGCTAATGCACGCCCTGGGAGGCTCAAGTGCTGGGGTCCCTGCCGCCCAGATGGGAGACCCAGGTGGAGTTCCTGGCTCCTGACTCCGGTGTGGCCGGCCCTGGCTGTTGAGAGCAGTTAGGTAGTGAACCAAACCAATGGGAGATCTGTGTCTGTCTCTGTCTTTCTCTGCGTTTCAAAGAAAACTTTCTGAAAGACAAGTTTATTTTGATGCAAAAACTGGAAAGACAAGCTTCATTTTCTCATGATGCATTTTCCACAAACTTTTTTGAAGAGCCCTTAAGATGGAGTCTTTGAAAATTCAGTTCTTGGGTGGCCGTGAAAGTCTCCGTGCATTCTCTTCAGTGGGCTCCAAGTGGACACCCACTCTCCTACAGAGCAGGGTTTGCTCCTGTCACTCCTCTGTGCGGCCACATGCAGGGGTCACTTCCCGGTCCTCACCCACTGAGCCTCTCTGTGTCATTGACACTGGGGGTCGCACTCCTCCCTGTTGAAGGGCTTTACTCTCTGGGCCACCAGGATGCCTTGCGGTGGCTGGCTCTTCTCTCCAGCCCTGGGCGCTGCGGTGCCCAGCCCGTCCTCGGTCCTCGTCTGTCTTGACTACTTCTCCAGTCTCCTCTCGTCTCGTGGCTGCCAGTGTCATCTGTGAGTGCGTGCTGACAGCTCCTGCATTCTGCCTCCAGACCAGAGGTCCCTCCTGAACTCAAGACTCCTCCGTCCACCTGCTTCCTGCCGTCTCATTGTTTTGTTTGCCTCTCCCCCCTCACTGGAATGTAAGTTCTAGGAGGGCAAGAACCTTTTGTCTTTCACTCCTTGCTACATACCCAAACATTAGAAGACAGTCTGGCACACACTAAGTGCTTAATAAAAAATGTGTTGAATTGTTTTTCTGTGGCAAGGACAGGCATTAATAAATCAAGACGCTTTTAAGTCTAACAGTAACCTCTAGAAACTTCTCACTTCCTGGCAGTCTTCTCTCCCACACCCCTGCAAAAAAAGACTTGATGGATCTACTTTTCTTCTTAAGATTTTATTTATTTATTTATTTATTTATTTATTTATTTGAAAGGAAGTTACGGGGCAGGGAGAGAGGTATCTTCCATCAACTGGTTCACTCCCCACACAGCTGCAACAGCAGGGGCTGAGCCAAGCTGAAGCCAAGAGCCTGGGTAGCAGGGGCCCAAGCACTTGGGCCGTCTTCAGCTGTCTTCAGGGAGCAGGATTAGAAACAGAGCAACTGGGACTCTTAACAGGTGCTCCAAGATGGGATGTTGGTGTCACGGGTGGCGGCCAGTGCCTAACCCAGTGTGCCACAACGCCAGCCCCCTGGTGGAGTTTTCTGTAACTATCTGGTGATGCTTTGCGCTCTCCTGTGCCACCTCTTGTTTTAGCCAGGACAATCTTGATGGCTCGCATTAAAGTGTGCCGCTCTGCTTGATGAAGGGCCTGTATGTTGAGCCGGGACAGCGCAGGGCCTGTCCCAGAATGAGCACTCAGTAACTGAAGGCGACCGCAGCCTTCTCACCTCTCGTCCTTCTTGCCGCAGGACCGCCTGGCCCGGTGCACCATGCACTGCAATGACAAAGCCAAAGATGCCATCGACGCAGGGAATAAGGAGCTGCAGGTGAAGCAGCAGCTGGACAGTTGTGTGACCAAGTGTGTGGATGACCACATGCACCTCATCCCCACCATGACCAAGAAGATGAAGGAGTCACTCTCATCCATCGGGAAGTAAAAGTCTGCCGGTGGCCATCGGGGCTGTGGGAAGGAATCTGTTTTACAAAGGAATGGGAACTTTAGTCTTTTATGAGTGAAATCGTGGAAGACAATGAGTTTAAAGCATACGTCACTTGCCTCTGGACACTGATTCCTTTATATTTCGATCCTTGGAAGTGAAATTTAAAAAAAAAAAAATGGTGCTAAAATCTGGGTTAGAGATGCAGGGGAGTGTTTTCCAGACTAAACTTCATGTGGCAAGGATTTGTGCTGGCAGCAGGGCCCTCCCTTCTACCAAGGCGGAGCCCCCCAAAGCACCAGATTCTTCCTACCTGCACAGGTAGCAGTAGGCGGTGGGTTCCTCTCATCGGCCTGAGGTCTGGTGCAGTTGGAGGAGAGGGGCCTCTGTGCGTTGCCAGCCTCCTGTTGGGTTGAGCTGTCGCCACACCGTTTTCCATACACTGTAACACAGAATTCCCAAAGTCACTCATGGAAAAGGGGAAAATAGGTGTCTGTGCCTTTGTTTTGCTCAGTTTTGTTTTATACATAAGGGCATGAGGTTGATTCAAGATGTGGAGTTGAGAGGGAGAGTAGTTTGGGAAAGAATTTTTGAAGGACCCTGTGGACCACATCTTTCAGCCTGGAGACGGGCAAACCCAGGAGAAGCAGTGTCACCCAGGGTATGGGAAGCACAGCTCCACTCTCGGAGTCCCAGGATAACTTGCCGTGAGTTTCCCCTTGAAGGGAAAGGGGGTTTGGACCGTGATCTATACCAGTATCCAGGAATGAACAGTAAAAGGTGAACGCTATCTACATAAGAGATCTCTGTCTACATAAGAGAGCTGCCAAGTACTGGGTTTGGAAAAACCTGAGTTTCGTGTAACAGAATGGGATGAAAGCCTAAACAGAGCATTGCTTACTTAGCCCCTAATTAACAGAGCCTTATTGAGACAATCCCGTGGCGACTGGAAGGTCAAGGGAGGAAAAGCAGGCAGCCTGGGGGAGCCTCAACTGCCTGAGAGCGGGGGAGGGGAAGGGAGCCCCCCATTACCAGATCCTGTCTTGTCTGAGGCCCTTGCAAGACGCAGTGTTGTACCACAGCTCGGCACCTTATCATTTTTGATAAGGACCTTGTTTGGTTTTTTAAGAACTTGCTGAAATGATCATATAGCTTGTCTGTTCAGTTTGAATGCTGTGATATATTTTCCTAGTTGTTTGGTTTTAAAGAAAATAAATAAGGTTTACTTTTCTCCCCATAATGTTTCTTTTTCAATATATGAATATGTAATTTTCTCAGTATGTTTTTCCATGTTATGTGTGAAAGAAGCTTCTTAAGATGCCTAGAAGGCCGGCACCGTGGCTCACTAGGCTAATCTTCCACCTGCAGCGCCAGCACCCCGGGTTCTAGTCCCGGTTGGGGCGCCAAATTCTGTCCCGGTTGCTCCTCTTCCAGGCCAGCTCTCTTCTGTGGCCCAGGAAGGCAGTGGGTGGTTGGCCCAAGTGCTTGGGCCCTGCACTCACATGGAAGACCAGGAAGAAGCACTTGGCTCCTGGCTTCGGATCGGCACAGCACGCTGGCCGTAGCGGCCATTTGGGGAGTGAACAACGGAAGAAAGACCTTTCTGTCTCTCTCTCACTGTCTAACTCTGCCTGTCAATAAATAAATAAAATAAAAGATGTCTAGAAGTGTGGAAATAACTCGTTATGGTTCAGATGCAGGACTTGTTCATTTTAAATGGGAAGCACTTTGAGGGAACGCCAGGCCCTTGTGACCTGAAGTCTGTTCATGTAAAAAGGGTAGAAACTGTGAAGTTAGAAATAATTCATTGGAGAGCTATGTCAGGTCTCTAGCTCCAGGTAAATACTAACAGCAAGTGGTGGAAAAGGTACGTGGCTCTGAGCCCTCAAGAGAAAATGCAGTGTCTAAGATTTTGAGTACAACCGTACAAAATACATGATGAATTTTATAAATAGAGCTATTCCTGAGCATTAGAAATGAATTGAATTTTGGAGGACCATCCCTAAGCTCTCTAGTCAAAAGCTTTTACAATTCGTGGATTCTAATGTTTTGAATAAGGTAACACCGGGGAACAAGTCGGAACGTTCCCACTTTTTACCTTTAGCGCGACCTGCCAAGTCAGTGCCTCATTAGAGAAGGGCTGTGTTCCGCCCCTCACGTGTTTTGAAAGCGAGCTCACTCCCCCACCGCCTACAGTGGCCAGAGGCGGGGCCAAAGGCAGGAGCCAGGAATTTAGTCCTAATTGGGGTGGCAGGACCCCAGTTTGAGTCGTCATCCCAGGATCTGCCCTAGCAGGCAGGTGAGTCAGGAGCCTGCTGGGTTCCAACCCAGGCACTCGCATCTGCAGCTTAACCGCTAGGCCAGGAGTGGATTCTGGGTTCTCAGGAACACACTGTAAGGATCTAAGTTCAAATTCTTGCTTCAGAACCAGTCACCTAACGGGTGCAAAAACGATTAATTTAGATGTTACTGGAACCCTACGCTTGGCCCGAAATGCAGAGGAAACACTTGTCAAAGAAACACTGGGGGCCCACTCCAAAGCTCGTTTTCACTCGGATATATGAAGAAAATAACGTCACCCACAGAGACAAAGGACAGGCCAGGCTCGCTCGCAACACGTTGACAGGACCACCATCAACTTACACAAAGAAAAAGGAGGACGCCTCCAGGTCCCGCCTCACCGTCCTGGCCAATCGCTGACGACGCAACCGGAAGCTCGGGGCAGAGCCGCACGCGCGGGCTCCCCCTAGGTATCGCGAGATTAAATGTGATTACTGCTGACAAACGATTGGCCAACAGCGTGGGTTACGTCAGACGCAAAACGCCGGGCCTACCGCGGGAGCGTGAAGGAGGCTGCGAATTCCGTTTCAAGGAATCTCTCAGCGCTTGGAGCAGACACCATGAGCAAAGCTCACCCTCCCGAGTTGAAAAAGTAAGTATGTGAGGGCGGCGCCCATGCGGCCGCTTCCTTGCGTGCGCGGAGTACTTTCGATGTGGCTCCATTCTCATCAGGGCGCCTGGCGTGCGCATTCCGTACGGCATGGCCCCTCTTCGTTCCTTACCCGGCCAAGGCCGCGTGCCTTCGCATCTTCGAGTTTTAGTTTGGTCGGCTTGGTTGCCAGAAGCAGCCTGGGGGCCTCTGTTCAGCCGACGTGGCTCTCAGTGCCGAGTGTCTGGCTCCCCTCCCTCCGCCCAGCTCTCCCCCGTTACTCGCAGACCCTGATGCCACCCGTTGTTGAACATCTTGCAAAGCATCGCGCGCTAGATGAGGTGACGGGAGGGGTCTTCCTAAGGAGCAGTGTTTGGTTGTGTATGAGGACTCAAGCCACTCTAACTTTAATGTGGTTGGAGCCGTTTCTGTGAGCTTTCAGAATTCCCTTTTTTATGCTCCCTTGTACTTACGGTAAACTTGGAACGTTTTGTGTATCTTGTTCTGATAGAAGGGAGTGAAATACTCGTTTTTCTCATCTGAGAAGGGTTTTTACTGCACCCAGTAAAATTAACTTTTAAGTACCGTATTCTTCCTTTAGATGGGAAAATTTAACGCTTTAACCTCCTCAAACACTGTTGAATGAACTTAACCTTAACCTGTTCTCTTTCCTGAGTTCTCTGTCCTGTTTATACCGTATAATGCTGGGACTGTGCATGCAGTAGTTGGATTGCACGAAGAATGAAACATTAAAACAGGAGTCGGTTCTTTCCAGGGTAGCTGGACGCTCTGCCTTGTGTATAGCTCATTTGTTACCGGTCCATTCCCATAAAGAAGTCAGATATAAGAAAAAGTTTGTATTTACTAACTTTGCGTTTAAATACACATTTGTACCAAAGTCAACGTCTGTATAAAAACTTCCTCCATATATTTTAGTTCTACCCGTTAAAAGAATTAGTTATTAAATAATGAGCCAAACATTAAGAAAAATAGGAAATAATGTCATGAGAATGTTTATGTAAAAGTTGCTTTATTTGGGAGCTGGTGAAATCCTGTGAGTATCCTCCGCATTCATCAGGAATTGATGAGACAGTGGCCATTTTTACTGTGAGGTCCTATGAAGTCTGCTTCCAAAATGTCCTTGCTTTGCTTTCTCACAAGTACCATCTTCCCTTAGAACTTTATACCCTCCTCTTGGATTAGCCTAACTCGCTGGTTCTTAACTAGGGGGTGGGGAATTGGTGCTACCAGCACCTAGCGGGTGGAGGCCAGGGATGCTGCGAAACTTGACAGTGTACCACACAGCTCCGACCACAAAGAAGTGTCTGGCCCCGGGTGTCAGTAGTACTGACGTTGAGATGTCCTGGCCTAAGGCATTCTTCCCACCTCTGAAAATTTGCTGCCGCAGTATTCTTCTACTGATTGCTGTAATAACACTGGGGGCTGGTGCTGTGGCATAGAGGTGGAAAAGCTGCCACCTGCAGTGCTAGCATCCCCTATGGGATGGCTGTTCCACTTCTGATCCAGCTCCCTGCTAATGCACCTGGGGAGGCAGCAGAAGATGGCCCAAGTACTTGGACCCCTGCGCCATATGGAAGACACAGATGAAGCTCCTGGCTCCTGACTTGGGGCTGGCCCAGCTCCAACCGTTGTGGCCATTTGGGGAGTGAAACAGCGGATGGAAGACCTCTCTTTTTTTCGCTTCTCTCTCTCTGTGTCTCTTCCTTTAACTACCTGTCAAATAAATAAATCTTAAAAAAAAAAAAAAAAAAAAAAAGGAACACTGTCTCCAAAAAGGTCTAGACTTTTTACCCCCATATTCAAGCCCTTACATCTGAAATCCAAGCACTAACTCTCCCAGCCTAATATTTGACTGCCCTGTTCTCTAGTCTAACTGAACTACTTGTGCTTGATAAGCTTCTTCCATTTGCTGTTATGACTTTGGAGAATTTACTTAATTTTTCTAAGACTTCCTCTGTTATTCATCTATGAAACTGCTTCACAAAGTTTATGAGAAAATGGAATTAAAAGTTATTTTGGGGGCCGGTGCTGTGGCATAGCAGGTAAAGCCACTACCTGCAGTGCCAGCATCTCATATGGGTGCCAGTTCAAGTCCCGGCTGCTCCACTTCTGATCCAGCTCAAGTCCTTGGGCCCCTGCACCTGCATGGAAGACCCAAAAGTTCAGGGCTTCTGGCTTCAGATTGGTCCAGCTCTACCCATTGCAGCCATTTGGGGAGTAAAAAAATTATTTTGGAGCTCAAAAGTTTGAAGTAATACACATTTTCTATGAATTTCCTGAAATATCCACATATATAATGCTGGTAATAAGTAAATAATATGTTGTAAGGATTAAATAGACTCTTGTATGTTTATTTGCTGTTTCATGTAAAAAATCCTATTAAGATATATGGTTTCATTCATTATACTACATAAATACATATTTTTAATATTATTTGAAAGGCAGAATGATAGAAACAGAGACCTTCATCTGCTGGTTCACTCTACAAATGGCATGTGGGTGGCAAAGGCTCAAGAACTAGGGCCATCATCTGTTGCCTTCCCAGGTGCAATAGCAGGAAAGTGGACTGATGCTCTGATAGTGGATGCTTGGTGTCACAAGTGGCAGGTTAACACACTATATCACAACGCTGGCCCCTAGAAATACACTTTCATTTCTGTCTACTCCCACTTTCTAGCTTACTTACATTTGAGTTGCCCAGTGATATCCTATATATTCAAATTGAATAAAATTTCTTATTTTCTTGCTTATAACTAGAAGAGGTAAAAACTAATTTAACTGTTTGGCTTACTATTCTTGTACTGCTGGCATAAGACTTTCTTCTTTAATTCAAATTATTTTAAAGTTTCAAGTTATCAATTCATTTTACTAAGATGTTTGTGAGGGCAGGCGATATGGCACACAGGTTAAGCTGCCGCCTGGGTCATCAGCATCGGGTATCAGCCATAGTGCCCATTAAAGTCCTGGCTGCTCTGCTTCTCCAGCTTCCTGTTAATGCATCTGGGAAGGTGGTGGATAAGGGCTTAATACCTCAGTCCCTGCCAACCACATGGGAGACCTGAATAGAGTTCCTGGCTCCTAGCTTCTGTCTGATCCAGCCTCAGCTGTTGCAGCATTTGGAGAGTGAACCAGCAGATAAAAGATCCCCCTTCCTGTCTGTGTATCTCCCTGTATCTATCTCTGTCACTCTTTGAAATGTCTATTTTAAAAAATTAGATAAAATAGTGCTGAGAACTGTCCTCAACATTTAAACTTGATGCTTTTTTAAAAAAAAGATTTATTTATTACTTGAAAGTATTAGAGAGATTTTCCACCCACTGGTTCACTCCCCCAGATGGCCGCAATGGCCAGAGCTAGGCCAAGCCAAAGCCAGGAGCCAGGAGTTTCTTCCAGGTCTCCCACATGGGTAACAGGGGCCCAAGCACTCGGCCATTTTCCACTGCTTTTCCTAGGCCCTAAGCAGGGAATTGGATCAGAAACAGAGCAACCAGAACACAAACCAGCATCTACAGGGGATCCCAGCATCACAGGTGATGGCCTCACCTGCTACAGTACAGTGCCAGCCCTTAAGCTTGATACTTAAAACAACACATTATGTCAAATGTAAAATAAAATATCTCTTAAAATTAATTATTAGTTACTGTTTCCCCATCTACACAACTTAGTTCCTTAAGTTTTAGAAATTAACAAAACCCAAATATCTTTTTCTGTTATAACTATAAAATCTTCATTAAAAGTTAGCTCAGTGGAGCAAGAACATAGTATTGACCAAGAATGTTTTTGTTTTTGTTTCTAACTTACTTGAAAGAGAAAGACATCTTCCATTCACTGGTTCACTCCCCAGTACCTACAACAAACAGGAGTAGACCAGGCCAAAGCCAGGAGACTCAAACTCCATCCAGGTCTCCTATTTGGGATAGCAGGGACCCAATATGTGAGCTTCCTTCCAGGGTGGGCATTAGCAAGAATGTGGATGGGAAGCAGAGCTAGGACCCAAATCCAGCACCACAGTGCCCTTCCCAAGAAGAATGTTTTTATAATTCACATTAGTGTAAGGATTCAGTTTAATATAGATTAATATAAACTACAGATATCCATTTTTATTACCTTGTCCATTCCCAAATTACATTGCTCCCTCACCCTTTATGAAAAGATTTTTACTGGTCTTAATTTCATATTCCTATTGTATAAATTTTAGCAAATTATTTTACCTATAATCTGTTCTTATTTATGCTTAAAATTTTTTAAGTTATATCATCTTTACCCTTTCACCTTTTCAGGTTTATGGACAAGAAGTTGTCATGTAAGTTTATTGTTTTGTCTTTATATTGTTGTTGTTTAAGTGTTTTTACATGTATTATTTCATACCTGGAATGACCTTATAAAAAATTTAAGTGCATAGAACCTTTAATTCACATCCGTTAATTAACCAGGTTTATCAAAATAGACCATTTAATTTACCTAATTCATGGCATTTAATAAATTTAATAGAACTTCAGACTTGGGTTATTTCATGAATCCTCCCTCACTTTTGACAAAATTAAAAGAAATTTTGAAGGTTTTAAATAAGCCACAAAGTACTTGGACAAGAAACAGTTTTCCTGTGTCTTGGGAATATGTAAGAAACACAAGTTTGTCCAACTTAATTAATAATCTATAATCAGCTTAATTAGTTCCCATATATAGGGGTTAAACCCTGAGCTTCAGAGGTAAGCAACCTGCAGTTTGAATCTCAGCTCTATCACACAGTAACTGTAACCTAGAACACTGCTACCTAAAAGCTCTATTTCACAGGAATTTTTTTTTAAGATTTTCTTTCTTTTTTTTTTTTTTTTTTTGAAAGGCAGAGTTACAGAGAAAAAGAGATCTTCCATCTGCTGATTCACTCCCCAGATGGCCACACAGCCAGGACTGGGCCATGACTGGGCCATGACGAAGCCAGGAGCCAGGAGCTTCTTCCAGGTCTCCCAGTCGGGTGGCAAGGTCCCAAGCACTTCTCCTTTTTCCAGGCCATTAACAAGGAGCTGCATCGGAAGTGGAGCAGCCAGGACTCGGAACCCATTCCCATATGGCATGCTGGTGTCATAGGCAGTGTAGTTAAGAGACAGTTTTGGGGCTGGTGCTTTGGTATAGTGGGCTAAGCGTCCTCCAGCAGCGCCAGCATCCCATATGGGCACCAGTAAGTCCCGGCTGCTCCTCTTCTGATCCAGCTCTCTGTTATAGCCTGGGAAAGCAGTAGAAGGTGGCCCAAGTGCTTGGGCCACTGCACTCACATGGGATACTGGGAAGAAGCCCCTGGCTTCAGATCAGCCCAGCTCTGGCCATTTAGGGAGTGAACCAATGGATGGGAAACCTTAGTATCTCTCCCTTTTTCTATAACTACCTCTGAAGTAAATAAATCTTTTTTAAAAAAATTTTTACTGAAACTACTTTTTCTTTTTCTGTAGTGAAATTAAATGGTGGCAGACATGTCCAGGGAATCCTCCGGGGATTTGATCCCTTTATGAACCTTGTGATAGATGAATGTGTGGAGATGGCAAATAGTGGACAACAGAACAATATTGGAATGGTGGTAAGTGAAGATAAACTTTCTCTTAGAGATTTTGGGTTGTGTATTAACTCCCTTGTATCAAACTCTTGGGTTAATTGAAGTTAGTAGCCCCTACAAAAGATAACAGACAAGATTAGACATCCCATTTCCTTTTTAGTTTAACATATGACAGCTGTGATAATATCACAGTGGGTAAGAGCTCAGCTGTACAGAACACCTGAAGGTCCCAGGGCTTGAACTAGCTATTGGAAATTATTTTTGAGCTTTATTCTATAAAAGAGGTCTATAGTTAGTACTTAAAGTAGTAACTCTCAAACTATACAAATACTCCAGGGCATCTTGTTAAAACGCAAGTAGTTCCTGTAGGTACGGAACTTGAGGTTTTGCATTTCTAACAAATGCCCAGATTACGCAGATCTGCCACTCCACAGATCACACTTTGTGATTTTACTCATATATGTAGTTAACCCAGATTTTCTGGTTTATCATACTCCAAACTTAAAAGTAGTCCAGAGGTAGGTACTTGGCTTCACAATTAAGATAGCTGTAGCCCACATCCGAGTGCCTGCGTTCAATTCCTAGTTCCTGGTTCCAGCTGCTTGCTGATGCAGACCCTGGAAGGCAGCAGTGATGGCTGAAGGAGGTGGGTTCCTGCCAGTCAGGTGGGAAACCTGGACTGAGTTCGCAGTATTGTCCTGGCCATGACAGGCATTTGAGGAATAAATCTGTCCAAGGGATATCTCTCTCTCTCTCTCTCTCTGCCTTGCAAATTAAAAAGAGAGAGGGTGACCACTCACTGCTTTTGTTTAGCAGGTTAAACTGCTGCCTGTGACGTGAGCAGCCTATATGAGCACCAGTTTGATCCAGCTCCCTGCTATTGCATTTCTGATCCAGCTCCCTGCTAATGTGCCTGGGAAAACAGTGGACAGTGGCCCAAATGGTTGAGCCCCTGTCACCACATGGAAGACCCGGATAGAGTTCCAGCCTCCTAACTTCAGCCTGACCCAGCCCTGGCCTTTGAAACCATTTAGGGACCACAGCAGATGAGATATATATATATATATATATGTGTGTGTGTGTGTGTGTGTGTGTGTATATATATATATATATATATATATATATACATATCTAACTTTTAACAATTTTTTTACATGAGATCATCTCATGTTAAAAAAAGAGAGAGGTGGCCAGTGCTGCGGCTCAATAGGCTAATCCTCCACCTTGCGGTGCCAGCACACCAGGTTCTAGTCCCGGTCGGGGCGCCAGATTCTGTCCTGGTTGCCCCTCTTCCAGGCCAGCTCTCTGGTGTGGCCTGGGAGTGCAGTGGAAAAAAAGAGAGGCTGGTATTGTGGCACAGCCAACTATACAGTGTCAGCACCAATTCAAGTCTAAGCTGTTCCACTTCTGATCCAGCTCTCTGCTAATGTGCCTGGGAAAGCAGTAGAGGAAGACCCAAGTACTTGGACACCTGCCACCCGCATGGGAGACCTGGATGGAACACTAGACTCTTTTTTTTTTTAAGGTTTATTTATTTATTTGAAAGTCAGAGTTACATAGAGAGAGGAGAGGCAGAGAAAGAGAGGTCTTCCATCCGCTGGTTCACTCCCCAATTGGTCACAATGGCCAGAGCTGTGCTGATCCGAAGCCAGGAGCTTCTTCCAGGTCTCCCATGCGGGTGCAGTGGCCCAAGGACTTGGGCCATCTTCTACTGCTTTCCCAGGCCATAGCAGAGAGCTGGATTGGAAGAGGAGCAGCTGGGACTAGACTGGCGCCCATATGGGATGCTGACACTTCAGGCCAGGGCGTTAACCTGCCGCACCACAGCACCGGCCCCTGCTAGGCTCTTGTCTTTGGGCTAAACCAGCCCCAGCCATTTATGGAGTAAACCAGCGAATGGAAGATACCTCTATCTCTCCTTCATATAAATAAAAATCTCAGCAAGAGAAGAACGAAAATGAAGTAATTTATCAGTTGTCTTTCATAAAAAGAGTGAGTTTTGGGTTTTGTTTTTGTTTTTTGTGTCTTTCCTAGGCTCAGAGCTGGCAATAACCTAAGTTAGACTTGAGTCCAGGATTATCTATTGACTGATGGAATCTAAGCCAAGGGCAGAAGCTGGGAGCCAGGAACTCAGGAGTTTCCCCCTTAGGAGGCAGGAGCCCAGTCACTTGAAATCACAGCTGCATTAGCAGGAAAAGTTGTTTGACAATGGAGACTGTCCGTTGTCTTCATTTGCACTTTGTCCAAGTCAGTGACACGTTGAGGTAATTGAAATTACTGGGTAGTGTATACTTTCTGAGGGAGAGTTGGTGTGGCTAAGTCTCAGCTGCCTTCTTCTGAGGTATACCTAGAATTGTCAGTGGCATATTCTCTATCTTACGTCCCTAAGATTGCACCCCATCTGAGGTTACCTGTAAGAATACAGTAAACATCCTAGATGCTGCATGGGTCAGGAGCTCCTGCTACAGTTGTGCTTCTGCAGCTCTGTTTCAGGTTCATATTCTGTTAGAGAGTTGTGCCCTTTCAAGAGAATGAAAGCCTGGGAGCCAGCATTGTGGCTTAGCGGGTGAAGCTGCCACCTGCGATGCTAGCATCCCATATGGTCCTTGTTTGAGTCCTGGCTGCTGCACTTCTGATCTAGCTCTCTGCTATGGCCTGGGAAAAGCAGCAGAAGATGACCCAAGTGTTTGGGCCACTGCAAGCCACATGGGAGACCTGGATGAAGCTCCTGACTCTTGACTTTGGCCTGGCCCATGCTGGCCGTTGGTGCAATTTGGTGATTGAACCAGCAGATGGAAGGTCTCTCTCTGTCTCTCTCTAATTCTGACTTTCAAAATAAATCAGTCTTTAAAAAAGAAAGAGAGTGAAAGCCTGAACAGCGCTTATGAAAACTAGCATTGAAGTACAACTACAGGAGTCATATGGAATTCTGTACTTCATGGTTCTGGTTTGATCTGGAAAATTAAAGACACACACACGGTGGCAGAAGAGGAAGTGTGCCATAAGGCAAAGGTGTTCACAACTACCCTTGTTTTCTTAATACTTTGTGACAAGGCCAAGAAATATATAATGCCATTTTAGAAAATGTTCATGAAAATCGCAAAGTGTTTTTTTAATGATGCTAGGGGAAAAAAGCCCACAGATTTGAAAATAGTTATCAAAAATAACTTCTCTTCACCCATCTATTCCTAAGGAAAGTGTCCGATGTGGATAAATTTAGCAGGGAGCAAGAAAGGAAGAGGGCTAGTTGTTTCTCATGGTTTAATCAAGGAGATGCCGTGTTTGTTCATCATCTCTTGCAAAAAAAAAAAAAAACAATAAATATAAAACTGAGAGCTAGATAAGCGTATTGTTTTTTCTTTGTTTGTTATTTGACAGGTAAAGTTATAGACAGAGAGAGAGAGAAAGGTCTTCCTTCCATTGGTTCACTCCCCAAATGGCCGCCACGGTGGGAACTGCACTGATCCGAAGCCAGGAGCCAGGTGCTTCTTCCTGGTCTCCCATGCAGGTGCAGGGGCCCAAATACCTGGGCCATCCTCCACTGCCCTCCCAGGCCACAGCAGAGAGCTGGACTGGAAGAGGAACAACCAGGACTAGAACCTAGCACCCATATGGGATGCCGGCGCCGCAGGCGGAGGATTAACCAAGTGAGCCACAGCACCGACCCATCATATTGTTTAGCTTTCTACAAGAATACATCAGAAAGTTTGTGGAAGGGCAGAGGTTTATTATATCAAAAGTCCTTGGGTTCAGTACCTGCCTCTGGCTCCTGACCCTAGCTTTCTGCTAATGTAGTCCCTGAGAGGCTGTGGTGACAGCTCAAGCATCTGAGTTCCTGCCACCCACTTGGGAACCTGGATTGAGTTCCCACCTCTGCCTTCAGGGCTGGCCTGACCAATCTCTGGCCAGTTCTGGCCATTGTAGGCATTCGGGAGTGAACCAGTGGATGGGAGCACGTGTGCACACTCGTGCTTTCTCTCTGTGTGTACACACATGCGCGCGCTCTCATCTCTTTGCTCTCAAAAAGTGTGGAAAATGAAATTAAAAGATACATTCATTTTGGTATGAAAAGTCTTTAGAGCCATATATACAAGAAGCTCTTCAAAAAATTCATACAAAATATACAGTATGAAAAAAAAGATTTCATTTTTTTGCACCAAAATAAGCTTATGCTTTAATACCATTTTTCCACACACTTTGTGAAGCACTCTTGTACATTTCTTTTCCTAACTAAGAAAAGTAAAAATCTATAAATTCTTTCAGCCCCTGTTCTCATTTTCTGGGTATTATTCTCCTTTAAAGCCATTCTTTAATTCTTTGCCACCTTCTTACCATATTCGTTGTCTGCCAGGCCTCATATCAGTTGTATACCCGTGTTGGTCCCTTCCGGTCTGTCACCTGCAGAAGTCATATGAAAGTTCATTTGTTAATTCAACAGGTACTTACAGAGCCCTGTGTGTGTGCCTGTTACTGTTTGGATGCTGGGGGATACTAAACTGCCCTCATAGAATTTATGTTTGAGTAGGAAAGACAGTAAGCCATAGTGTGTGTATTACAAAGCTGAGTAAGAAGAGAAACGCCAAGTCTAGGTATTTTTACTCTGCCTGCAAGCATGGCTCCACTTTGCCTCTTTATTCGGAATGCCTCCATTTCTTTTTTAAAGATTTATTTATTTATTTGAAAGGCAGAGTTAAAGAGCAAGACAGAGGTCTTCCATCCATTGGCTCATTCCCCAGATGTCTACAACAACCCAGGCTGGGCCAGGCCAAAGCCAGTATGGATCTTTCACTACTTTCCCAGGCACATTAACAAGAAGTGGATTGGAAGTGGAGTGTCCAGGATGCAAACTGTCACCTGTGTGGGATGCTGGCATCACAGGTGGCAGCTCACCCTGCTGCCCAGAGTGCTTCCATTTCTAGTCAGCATTTAGTGTGTTTCTATCAGCACTCTCCTGTCCTGTGCCCTGTCTTCACCTATCCAGTTCTACTTGACTGGCCTGTGATCTGCAGATCCTGATGATCTAGAGTCCATCAGGGACTTCTTGGTTTCAGTCCCCTAACCTTCCAGATGCAGTGACCAGATATTTCACCCATGCTCCCATTAGTATGCTTGTCTATCTTCATTTATGAATGTTTACTAGGTCAGGCACTGTGCTACTAAGACCCTTTCTTTTTAACTTCTCTTCTTGCCTCTAAGTGCTCTCCCATTCAGACTCCTGTTGTTGCCAAAACAGCTGTCATTCCTCTGACTGTGAAAACTTTCCCGGGTTCATTGTTGGTACCATGCTGCCCTCCAAACTTGTAAGACTGGCATTTGAGGCCTTCTGAGGTTAAATGCCAACTGTCTCTGTTTCCTACATTGCTTTATGGCCTTTTTTTAAGATTTATTTATTTGAAGGAGACTTACAGAAAGAAAAGGAAAGACAGATCTTCCATCCACTGATTCACTTCCCAAATGGCTGCAACAGCCAATGCTTGGCCAGGCTGAAGCCAGGAGCTTCATTCAGGTCTCCCACATGGTGACAGGGCCCCAAACACTTGGGCCATCTTCACTGCTTGCCCAGACACATTAGCAAGAAGCTAGAGCAGGAGCAACCAGGACACGAACTGGAGCCCATTTGAGAGGCCAGTGTCTCAGGGAGCAGCTTAACCCACTGTCCCACAATGTTGGCCCCATTTATGACTTTTTGAAAGAGTTACAAAGAGAGGTGGGGGGTGGTCTTCCATCCCCTGGTTCACTCCCCAACTTGCCACAACTGCCGGAGCTGAGCTGTCCAGAGCGAGGAGCTTCCTCCAGATCTTCCACGTGGGTAAAAGATCCCAAGCACTTGGGCCATCTTTTGCTGCTTTCCCAGACACGTTAGCAGGGAGATGGATTGGAAGTGGAGCAGCCAGGACTCAAACCAGTGCACATATGGGATGCCAGCACTGCAGGCTGGGGCTTTAACCTGCTGTGCTACAGCGCCAGCCCCATCCCTTTTATGTTTTATCTTTACCTTGGTTGTCCAGAATTTCCTGTCTCTCTCTCTAATTTCTACCAGTTTCCTAGGTCCAGCTAAAATGTCATCTTCATAAAGTTTGTGTTTCACATCTTCTGTTCTGATTTGTTCCACAAATTATCTTACACCCCTAAACTGACATTCTCTACTGTGTCTGTTTTTCCCATTAATTTTTGGTCCTGTTAAGGGCAGAAATGAGTATTTCATTTGAGTTATGCAGTGTTAATATTTATGTTATTTGAAAGGCAGAGTTAGAGAGAGGTAAGGAGAGAGAGATCAACTTCCCAGATGGCTATATTGGCTGGAGCTGGGCCAGGCCAAAGCAAGGAGCCAGGAGCTCCTTCCAGGTCTCCCACATGGGTGGCAGGGGCCCAAGCACCTAGGCCATCTTCCACTAATTTTCAGGCCATTAGCAGGGAGCTGGATTGGAAGTGGAACAGCTGGGAACTGAACCAGCACCCATATGGGATGCCGACACTGAAGGCAACGGCTTAACCCACCACACCACAGCTCCAGCCCCAAGTTCTACAGTTAAGAAGGTAAAATGATGGGGCCAGTGCTGTGGCACAGCAGGTTAACGCCCTGGACTGAATCGCTGGCATCCCGTATGGGCACGGGTTTGAGACCTGGCTGCTCCACTTCCAATCCAGCTCTCTGCTTTGGCCTGGGAAAGCAGAAGATGGACCTTGGACCTTGGACCCCTACACCCACATGGGAGACCCGGAAGAAGTTCCTGGCTCCTGGCTTTGGATAGGCGCAGCTCCAGCCATTGCGGCCAACTAGGTAGTGAACCAGCGAATGGAAGACCTCTCTCTCTCTCTGCCTCTCCTCTCTTTGTGTAACTCTGGCTTTCAAATAAATAAATAAATCTTAAAAAAAAAAAAAAAAAAAAGGGAGCTAAAAGGAGTCAACTTGTATCTCATAAAGGTAATTGTTAACCTCCGAACTGGAAAATGTGCATCTCTTATTAAAAGGCTTCGTATTGTGATTTAAAAATTTTATTTGGTGTCCTTATGGCTTGAAAAAAGCCTCACAAATTGACGTAATACCAAAAAGCCAATACTATTGTATAAAAGTTCTTTAATCATCCATGTCTTTTTCGTATTTGCTTTTTCTTAGGTAATACGAGGAAATAGTATCATCATGTTAGAAGCCTTGGAACGAGTATGACTGTTCAACAAAGAAACCCATGTTCCCTCTCCAAAGGACCTGTTTTACTTTGATGTAAAAGTTGGGTCATGTACATTTTCATATTAAATTTTTTGTTAAATAAACTTTTGTGAGTCAAAAATCTTTCATGTTGTGAATATAGAAATACAATAGCATAGATTTTCTTGGATGGACTGGTTTTAAAGGGTTTTATGAATTTCATTGGAAGGTGGTTATGAAATGTCAAACATACCAAGGATTCCTTTTCTCCATCTTTCAACACTGAGTAGACATAAAGAGGCTGCAAACATGCTTGGGTTTCTCCTGAAACATCAACTGACCTTGATCTGCTCTGACATCTCCAAGTATAGGTTGGGTGTCCTTTATCTGAAATGCTTGGGATCAGAAGTGTTCCATGTGTTTTGTTTTGTTTTGTTTTCAGGTTTTGAAATATATACATATATATGTATGTGTGTAATATCATACAAATGGGACTCAAGTCGTAACACAAAATTCATTTTTTATTTCTTATGCACAATAGCTTGAAGGTAATCCTATACAGTATTTTACTGCACCTGCATTTTGACTGTGACCAGTTACAGGTCAGGTGTAGCATTTTCCCTTTCTGGCATTAGACTAATTTCCATTTTGGAACATTTCAGACTTCGGATTAGGGATGCTCAACCTGTACCTCTATATTCCAAGGATAGTAAAACACGGGAAGTAATGTTGTCATTTATTTTGAACATAATCATTAAGTGGGGAAAGGAGAGTTCAATAAAAGAGAAGAAATAGGATTCCAGAGAAAAACATTCCAGTGTATTGTGGTTCTTTGTGAGTAAAGAAGGGTAGTGGGAATGCGGTCCACAATATATTCAAGTAGTTCATGAGTCTCATTTCATGGCCCACAAGGTCAAATGATATATATACAGATGGTTATATTACAAACCTAATCTTAAACCTGCCAAGCAAATAAGGCCTGTACTTCGGTGATTTGGTAAAAAGCCTGCAACTCCTAAATCACTTTAAAACTAATAAAGCATACACAAGTGGGTGGGTACAGTTAGGTTACACAGAACACAGTGAAAGGGTATAAATGTGAAATATTTCCTGTTGACAGAAAATGTCCACAACAAAACAGTCATCAGAAGTCACAGTAAGGAGAGTTGGTGTGAAGTCCAATCCACATTTTCTTCTTTCATCTTGAGCTCTTGTAACTATTCACTGATACTGATTGTTTTTTTGTAGTCACATAGATAGAGCTGAATCCTACAACTAGTTCTCCAAGTGTGATTTGTAGAATTACAGCTTATAGCATCACCTGGGAACTTAAAAGAAATGCAAATTTTTGAAACCTAATGAATGAACAGGTTCTGGGGATGGGCCCTGCAATGTTTCAGTAAGCCCTCCAGCTGTGTCTGATGCTTACTCAGACAACACCTGGAGTCGAGTTGGCTTTCAGCCTCTGCATCGTTTTACCGGTATCCTGTAAGGCATATTCCCGAGGAGCAAGCTCTAAGAAGTGTTTTTCTTCCAATAAAATTAACTTAATACTGCAGTTATGTGAATCTACCTAATAAGCCTAGCATAGCAGGCTCAATAGTATTTTTCTTAGTAGAAAAGTATTCTAATACTATAGTTGCATTAATACTACCTAATATGCCTAATATATTGACCACCTGTTTTGGTTTTGAGGCAGCAACATCAAACACCTTATTGGAACATTTAATCGGAGTAGGTTGATAGAATGCAAGTAACATTTTAAGTTGATATTCTCATAAGTAAAAATATATCCCACTATAAGACAAGTCTACAAATGATAGAAATTATTTAATTAGTATTTACCAATATTGACAGTAGTTCCCCTCTATTTGTGGTTTTGTTCTCCAGTTACCTGCAGTTGACAGCATAAGAAGAGATTACATGGAAAATTCTGGAAATAAATCCTAAATTTTAAATAACTTACATTATTATAATTCTTCTCTTGTTAGCTGTTAACTCTGTGTGTGCCTAAATTATAAATTAAGTTTTATCTTAGGTGTGTATATATAGAGAAAACTATATATATGATTTCTGTCCTCATTGGATAGAGGGGGGACTACTGTATTGTATACATAATACAGTATTACATGCTCTATAAATTGTTCCCATTAAAACCACAAAAGCAGAAAATAAATGCTTCTTAATATATTTAAGAATAAAATTAGAAAAAAGCTGATCTTTTGACAAACCATGAGTTTAATCTCCGCCTCTATCAAATAAATCTTGGTAGTTTCATCAGCATATTAATATTCACAACTGCAGTAAGGAAGAAAATTTTTATTAAGAACCAATGTTCTCTGACACTATTTTGTTAACATTGGTACTGCCACACCCTGATAAAGGACTTTTTAAAATAACAGTATGCGTTAATTTGGTTGCAGTTACTTTTAGAACACACTAGCTTTTACTTGTTCTCTTTGGCCATTGGCTGTGGAAGTCACTCATAATCTTTGTACAGTATATGCAGAAGTGGTTCTCAAGTTTGCATATTAGAATCATTTGGGAAACTTGAAAGTCCTATCAGTGATTCCAATGGGCACCCAAGGTCGAGAGCCACTACCTTTAGATCTCAGCAACCAAATGCTCACCCTGCACACTCTAATTTATTTGAGGCATTTCAACTTTGACCATATCCTGCATCTGGCCAAGTATGGCATCGTTCTGAATATCCTGCTCTAATGACAACTATTCTGTGGTCACCCAAATCGCCTCTGGATCGGCTCCTTACTATCAAGATTACTCCTACTGAAGGGAAGTCACTCCTTGTGAATGAATCTGTTTTGATCATGGATTGAGTTTCTTAGGACTTATAAGGCACTAAAAACCCTTTTTAGACATTTAACCCCCACGTACTTTCTCTCAACCCCAGCTATATGTTAGGAACATGAAAACACTCAGGGCCTATCCTCAATCCAGTAAATCAAAACCTGTGGTTGTGTCTATCAGTATTCTCAGGTAAGGAGTTAATAACAAAATTTAGTAATAGAATGCCAATTTTTATTCAATGGCCTGTACTTGCTTTTCACCTTATCTGAGATTTCTGTATGACATCTTAAGGTTACGTTACTGAGACTTCTGAGACTTCGGAATTTCAGCTCACAATCAAGACAGACAGACAGCTTTCTGAAAGTCGGCTTGAGGCATGGGTACAAAAAATTACTACAAGCCAGGTTTAAGATGCCGGTTCTTAACAGCAGTTTTAGCTGACTGAAGATTACATCCAACTGTGAAGCCCAATGAATGAATCCCTAAGATGTCTTTAAGTTCTTCAAGTGCTCATCTTAAAATACTCTTCATGGTTTTGATCAAAATCCAGGGCCCCACTCCCAGATGTGCTGAACCAGAATCTCCTAGGGAGCTTGAGCATCTGTGTGTTTAACAAATTACTGGTGATTCTTCCAACCAGACAAATGTAGTAAATACTGCTAAGAGTGAAAGAAAAGGAATTTTTGGGAGATGGTAGAAGTGCAATAATTTCATCTTCAAACTTAATTAAAACCTTCGATTTACTCAGGAGTCACAGGGATTACTTTTGTTAATGGCAAAATATCTGATTCCACATCATCTCTGCTCAGACTGCTCGCTCTTGCCAGCGACAAGCACTGGAACTGGGAAGGAGAAAGTACTGCTTCATAGCTCTGTTTTCAATTTCTCGTAGAGGCCATCCTGGTCGATCATGTCTGTGCGCCCGTTCCAGCGGTGATAGGCGAGGAGGGCGGCGTTGTGGGCTGCGATGGCACTCATCTCCATGGCACTGGCTGCACACTCAATGCCATTGAGGTAATAAAGTCTGTCATGGAGGATGATGGAGGGGCACTTCTCCGGGGGCTTGTACTGAGGACACGCAAGCCACGACTTCTTCACAGCATAATCATAGGACAAAAAGAGCTTTAAAATCTGTGCTTTAGTAAGAGTCTCTCGGGAAAAGATCTTCCAAACATGTGTCCCATCTGTTGATGGTTGAGGATCATCCTTGTTTCTTACAGAGGATGTAATCCCAATACTATTAATGAATAAATCTAAATTATCCATGGTTACAACTGTAGAAAGGCCAAACTTATCTTTGGCTCTAGAGCTAAAGAAAGTTGAATTCAATTCCCCTTTAACTAAAGTTGTCACTATCGGTTGATAGTATTGATGGAATTCTTCAATTGGAGGATCAAAGTTGAGAAAAGTTACATTGGCCATATTTCGATTCAGTGGAGTGGCTACCAAGATGATGTCATAGAAGTCGGAATGGGTCTCAGATCCAGTTTGGTAGACCACTTCATACATCTTTGTGGGATTTCCTACAGAGAAAAGGGAAGCATACATTTCTTTAGTTTTCTAATGTACTACATGTTATGCTTTCTAAAAGTAATTTTATACCATCCTAATAGTTGCCAATTCTGAGGAATTAAAGGAGTTTTATCCCTTAAAAATAACTGTCTCATGCACTATTATGTATTGGGACCAATTCCCTATTCAGAATGTCAAGTATAAAATATGGAATTTTTACCTTTTTTAAAGATTTATTATGTGTTTATTTATTTGAAAGGCAGATGGACAGAGACAGGGAGACAGGGAAAGAAACCTTCCATCTACTGGTTCATTCTCCAAATGGCCAAAACAGCTGAATCTGGGCCAAGCCAAAGCCTGGAGCCAAGAATTACACTCTGGTCTCCCACATGACAGATAGGGACCCAAGTACTTGGACCACCTTCTGCTGTCTTCCCAGGAGCACCTGCAGGAAGCTGGATAGGAAGAGAGCAGCCAGGACCTGATACAGCATCCATACCGGATGCCAGTGTCACAGATGGTGGTTTAACGGACTCTGCCACAATACGGGCCCTACAAGTGGCCGTTTACCCCGCTGCATCACACCACTGGCCCCAGTTTTTACTTTTAAGGATGAGATTATTTTTAAATCCAGAGTGTGATGCCAATGCACTTGAGCAAATTTAGGATTATTTCTACATGGCACAGAATATGTAATTTATATAGTTCCATCATCATGGCACTGAGTGAGGTACTGCAGAAGAAAAGCTTCTGTCCCGAGCAATCATTTTCTGAAGGGTTATTAAGAACAATACCATTCAAACTCACCTGTCTGCTTTGTTCTTGTTTTCTCCTCTATGGACATTACTGAACCAGAAATGAGGTTGCTTTTGGAAGCCCGCAGGAGCCCTGAGCAAACTAGTTTGTTGCCACCTTCTACTGCCCAAAGGCCAGAATCAGTACAAGCCATTGATACCGCCCCTGAAAGCAAGAAGAAACAAAAAGCGTTTTAATTCTCATTCTGTAAGAGCCCTTGTACCCACACTCCCTTCCCAATTACATTTGCTCCAAATGTCTCCAGACTTTGCCAAACAGCCCTTGAGTGCAACATCTCCCCTGCTGAAAACCAGTGAACTAATGAGAGCTAAGGGCCCTTTAACTAAGAAAGGTTCCGTGAGAGGTAGCCTTTCCAACCACGGCCTCAGGTCAGGAGCCGCCATCACATCAGGCAAGCCCATCTGTGGACGAATGCTCATTAGCGTTCAAGCCCTGGCTTACCCACAAAGGCGTTGATGTCCAAGTTTTGGCCATAATTGGTCCTCATGACAGGAGCAACCAGCTCCTGGAGAAACTTCTCAGAGAAGCCTGCTTTCTGCAAGGTTTCGAGAAGGGTTCGGTTAAGCGATCCAACGAAGTCATCCCCTCCTAAGGCATGCAGTAATTTTTCTACACTACTGAAGGCATAGTCATGAGATTGGTAGCGGTAGATCCTTTGGGATAGAAGAGAAATGGCCATTACACACCAAATGAGACAGGGAAAAGGGGACATAGAAGCGAGGAAATCATGTCGTAAGAATCAAACGGATGCCCGAGTTTCCTTCCAATGCCTTTCTGTCTGTCACATGAGATGCAGCCCAGCCACCGCCTTCCCCAGCTCCTCCCGAAGCTGCTGGCCACCCCTGCCCTCCACCTCCTCTGGAAATCCAGGTCCACGGTACACACCACGCCTCTCCCGCACGCATGTGGCCTCTGGGAAACCTTGCAGAAGCTGGGAGGTTTGGTTCTCTCATTCCTTCAGACCTTCCAGCAGCACCTAGACGGGTCTAAAATTAAATGGTCTCTCTCCACCAGGCTTGACCTCAAGCAACCCCTAGCCTCACCAAAAATAACTGACCACCCCAGACGTCCTATGTGTCACCATTCCATTTCAAACTCACAGCTCCTTCTGCTTCTTCCCACTTGGGTAGGAAGCTTTTTCATTTTCCTAACACCTTTTTTTTTTTTTTAAAGAGTTATTTATTTATTTGAAAGAGTTACAAAGAGAGAGAAGGAGAGGCAGAGAGAGAGAGAGAGAGAGAGAGAGAGAGAGAGAGAGATCAGACTTCCATCCGCTGGTTCACTCCCCAGATGGCCACAACGGCCAGAGCTGCGCTAATCTGAAGCCAGGAGCCAGGAGCTTCTTCTGGGTCTTCTCACTCAGGTGCAGAGGCCCAAGGACTTGGCCATCTTCTACTGCTTTCCTAGGCCACAGCAGAGAGCTGGATCGGAAGTGGAGCAGCCGGAATTCAAACCAGCACCCATATGGGATGCCAGCACTGCAGGTGGCTGCTTTCCCACTATGCCACAGCACTGGCCCCAAGCACCTCTCTTTACTCCATTCTTATTTCCCTGATCTTAAGTCACAAGTTATACTCACACTATAAAATAAATATCTGCTTCTAGTTTCTTTCCTTTAAAATGTGTTTGACCCTCTCAGAAGTCTTAAAATACTTCTTTTATCTTGACATTCATTTATTCAAAAAGTCTTGCTTATGGATGCTTACTCAACGAAGGCCAAGGGGCCGGTGCTTGAGGCACAGAGGGTTAAACCACCGCTTGCAACTCCAGCATTCCAGCATCCCAGCATCCCACATGGAGTACCAGTTGAGTCCCAGCTGTTTGCTTCCCTGCTAATGCACCTGGGAAAGCAGCAGCAAATGACACACATACCTGGACCCCTGCCACCCAGGTGAGAGACCAGGATGGAGTTCCAGACTCCTGGCTTCAGCCTGACCCAGGCCTGGCCATTGCAGCCATCTGGGGAGTGAACCAGTGGATGGAAGATCTCTCTGTCTCTCCCTCTCGTTCTGTAACTCTGCCTTTCAAATAAATAAATAGTTTAAAAATAAAAAAAAAAAATTGGGCCGGCGCCATGGCTCAACAGGCTAATCCTCTGCCTAGCGGCACTGGCACAATGGATTCTAGTCCCGGTCGGGGCGCCGGATTCTGTCCCGGTTGCTCCTCTTCCAGGCCAGCTCTCTGCTGTGGCCCGGGAAGGCAGTGGAGGATGGCCCAGGTCCTTGGGCCCTGCACCCGCATGGGAGACCAGGAGAAGCACCTGGCTCCTGCCTTCGGATCAGCGCAGTGCGCCGGCCGCGGCGGCCATTAGAGGGTGAACCAACGGCAAAAGGAAGACCTTTCTCTCTGTCTCTCTCTCTCACACTGTCTACTCTGCCTGTCAAATAAATAAAAATGGCTCATGCCTGACAAAATTTTAAAGTATATAGCACAAGATCTAATCTCTCAGTCTGTTGAGTGTGCTAACTACTGTGAGTAGTACTCATTGATAATCGGTCGGGGCGAGGTCATTACAACATACCATTCAAATGTTTGTTTTCTTTTTCTGATTTATCTTTCTGGTGAATTATGCTTTGATTTTAACACATTCCATTAAAAAATGCAGATGGGTTGGCCGGCGCCGCGGCTCACTAGGCTAATCCTCCGCCTTGCGGTGCCGGCACACCGGGTTCTAGTCCCGGTCGGGGCACCGATCCTGTCCCGGTTGCCCCTCTTCCAGGCCAGCTCTCTGCTGTGGCCAGGGAGTGAAGTGGAGGATGGCCCAAGTGCTTGGGCCCTGCACCCCATGGGAGACCAGGATAAGCACCTGGCTCCTGCCAACGGATCAGCGCGGTGTGCTGGCCGCAGCGCACCAGCCGCGGCGGCCATTGGAGGGTGAACCAACGGCAAAAGGAAGACCTTTCTCTCTGTCTCTCTCTCTCACTGTCCACGCTGCCTGTCAAAAAAAAAAAAAAATGCAGATGGGATATACACATTGGTAAGCTGTTCCTAATGCATTCAAAAAAAATTTTTTTATGTATTCTAAGAACTCTTAGGCAGTTTGAAGAATAGAAACTAACAATAGGTTTAGACTGATGGTTCCTCTCACATATTCCTTTATCCAGAAGTAAATAAATGTCAGAAACTTTTCAAAGAAGTATTGGATCTTAGCTTTGTTTTTGACTTCTTACTAATTACCAATGTGATTCATACTTGTGTGTTACAATGGATATTTTAAAATTTCCCACTGGTGGCCTGCCTAAGTCTTAGCGTGTGTTCAGGAACATGGGAATTTAAAACGTCATATCTGCATGAAGCTTCAAATTTTTTTTTTTATTTTAAAAAGACAGTGACGACAGTTTACAAGAGGTAGCTAGCTAGTTTATAAAGTATCCCAAACAAAAATGTGTATAATATATTCAGCAAAAATGTATATAATTCAGCAGTTATAGACTGTTCTTTATAGAATGTGTACTTGAAGTCTTTCAGTAGTTCCTGAAAATTTGGTCATGGAAGTTGAATGTAAGGGAAATATGCTTATTGGTTGCTTTTTATTTATACAGAATGGAAAAATAAAATGGGTTTTTGACAGTCTATATATATATATATATATATACTCCATGAAATATCTATTTCATTCTAGTGAAATCCCCTGGACACCTCTTTCAGGATATATCCTGTCCTTAAGTGATACGTGACTGTAATAATAATTAAGAAAAATAAATGAGAAATGAAAACTGGCAATGCATGGGGTTGGCAAGGCTGCAATTCTCAATAAGTTTGTCCAAAAAATATAAGTGGAGTGGTCACAGAAACCCTTACTAAGGTGACATCAGAGCACAGACCTGACGCAGGTACGACAGAAAAAACTCCAAGACTGTCGATCAAGAGCCCTAGATCAAGTACAACTTTCTTTCCAAGTTCAACAGGATGAAGGCATTCCCAGATAAACAGCAGCAGAGAATTACACACAAGCACACCTGCCCTACAAGAACCAATAAGAGTAATCCTGCAGACTGAGACAGAGCATTAGACAGAAACCCAAATCCACAGGAAATAATAAATCGTACCAACAGATGTGACTACATAGTAAACAGCGCCTTTTTTTAAGATTTATTTATTTATTTAATTTGAAAGTCAGAGTCAGAGAGGGAGAGGCAGAAGCAGAGAGAAAATAGAGAGAGAGAGGTCATCCATCCACTGGTTCACCCCTCAAATGGCCATAACAGCCAGAGCTGGGCCAGGCTGAAGCCAGGAGCCAGAAGCTTCTTCCAGGTCTCTGTCTCCCAAATGGGTTCAGGGGCCCAAGCACTTGGGCCATCTTCCGCTGCTTTATCCACTATGCCATAGCACCAACCCCTAAAAGGCCCCTATATTTGTCTGTAGTTCTTTTAGTTCTTTTTCTTCTCCTATCTTTTTTTTTTTTTTTTTTTTTGGACAGGCAGAGTGGCCAGTGAGAGAGAGACAGAGAGAAAGGTCTTCCTTTGCTGTTGGTTCACCTTCCAATGGCCACTGCGGCCAGCGCACCGCGCTGATCCGATGGCAGGAGCCAGGTGCTTCTCCTGGTCTCCCATGGGGTACAGGGCCCAAGCACTTGGGCCATCCTCCACTGCCTTCCCGGGTCATAGCAGAGAGCTGGCCTGGAAGAGGGGCAACCGGGATAGAATCCGGTGCCCCGACCGGGACTAGAACCCGGTGTGCCGACGCCGCAAGGCGGAGGATTAGCTTGTTGAGCCACGGCGCCAGCCGCATTTAAAAAGACAAGTACACAAAGCAATAACTCTAAAACTGTGGTAATGGGCTTAAAATGCATACAGATGTAATTTGTATAACAGTAGCAAAAGCAAAGGGGAAACAAAAATACACTGACACCAGTGGGTATGAACTTAAACAATTAGTATTGTGTACTTTTTTTTTTAAGATTTATTTTATTTATTTGAAAGACAGAGTTACAGAGAGAGGTAGAGACAGAGAGAAAGAGATCTTCCATCCGCTGATTCACTCCCCAAGTGGCTACTACGGCCAGAGCTGAGCTGATCCAAAGCCACGAGCCAGGAGCTTCTTCCGGGTCCCCTACATGTGTTCAGGCGCCCAAAGACTTGGGCCATCCTCGCTGCTTTCCCAGGTGTATTAGCAGGGAGCTGGATCGGAAGTGGAGCAGCCGGGACTCGAACCAGTGCTCATATGGGATGCCGGCGTTTCAAGCCAGGGCTTTAACCTGCTAAGCCACAGCGCCAGCCCCATCTGTACTGTTAACAATATTTAAAGATGTTTCAAGATGTTCAGTGTAATAAAATAACTCAAAAATATGCAGTAAAAGAAATGAGAATTAAAATTAAACCCTAGAAAAGGCACTATACATTAACGTAATAATAATATAAAATGGAAATTAAGAAAATCTCATTTCCAACAGCATCAAAAAGAATAAAATACTAAGGAATAAACTTAATTAACTTGGTGAAGGACTTGTACACTGAAAACTACAAGATATTGCTGAAGGAAATTAAATAAGACACAAAAAAAATCAAAACACATTCCACGTCTCTGGAATGACTGGAAGATTTAATATTATCAAAATGTTCATGCTACCCAGAGCAATCTACAATTCAAAACAATCTCTATCAAAATCTTACTGGCATTCTTTTGTAGTAAGAGAAAAATCTTTAAACTCATGAAATCTCAAAAGATCCCAAGTAGTTACAAACATGAAAAAGAAAAGCAAAGCTAGAGGCCTCACACTTTTAGCTTCAAAACATATTACAGGCGCCGTGGCTCAATAGGCTAATCCTCCGCCTTGCAGCGCCAGCACACCGGGTTCTAGTCCCGGTCGGGGCACCGGATTCTGTCCTGGTTGCCCCTCTTCCAGGCCAGCTCTCTGCTGTGGCCCGGGAGTGCAGTGGAGGATGGCCCAAGTCCTTGGGCCCTGCACCCCATGGGAGACCAGGAGAAGCACCTGGCTCCTGCCATCGGATCAGTGCAGTGCACCGGCCACAGCAGCTATTGGAGGGTGAACCAACGGCAAAGGAGGACCTTTCTCTCTGTCTCTCTCACTGTCCACTCTGCCTGTCAAAAAAAAAAAAAATTACAAAGCTACAGTAGTCAAAACAGACAAAGCTACAGTAGTCAAAACAGCAGGATAGTACTAGCATAAACACAGGCATATGGAACAAAGGACATTTGAACCCCAAGGCTATAAGTTAATGATACTCAGAAAGTGGAAACTTCATCTAAATGTGCTGTGTAAGAGGTGGCTCTCATGGGGGTCTCCTCAGATCATTGGCATTGCCTAGGGAATGTAGTTCTTGAAAGAGAGGTGGTTACAAAGCCCTGAGCTGGACCCAGCCTCTCTGCAGCCTGGCTCACCACGTGACCCTTCCTCTGCACACTATGCACTGCTGCCATCACGGCCTGCATCAGAGGTCAAACCAAGGGGCTGTCTGATGTCGGGCTTCAGACTCCAAACTGTGAGCTAGTGAAACCTTTTATCTTTTTTTTTTTTTTTTTTGCCAGGCAGAGTTAGACAGTGAGAGAGAGAGAGACAGAGAAAGGTCTTCCTTCCGCTGGCCGCCGTGGCCGGCACGCTGCACCAATCCGAAGCCAGGAGCCAGGCGCTTCTCCTGGTCTCCCATGTGGGTACAGGGCTCAAGGACCTGGGCCATCCTCCCCTGCACTCCCGGGCCATAGCAGAGAGCTGGCCTGGAAGAGGAGCAACTGGGACAGAATCCGGCACCCCGACCAGGACTAGAACCCAGGGTGCCGGCAGGGCAGGCAGAGGATCAGCCAAGTGAGCTGCAGCGCCAGCCTAAACCTTTTCTCTTTACCATGTCCACTGCCTCAGCTATTTCACTGTGGTAACAAAAGGCTGTGATATAATGACACTGGCTTCTACCCTGCAAAGACTGTTGTAGCACAAGGGTGAAAGGTGATAACCTAGGAGGCGGATCTACCTTCCCACCGCTGCTGTAACCAGTGACCACAAACTTAACTTATCTGATGCTTCTGTGGGATCAAGGTCCAAAGTCAAGTTCACTGGACTAAAATCCAGGTGCCTGCAGGGCTGGTTCCTTCCAGAAACTCTGAGGGAAGAATTTGCTTTCTGGCCCCTTCCAGCTGCTCCAGGCCTCCTGCACCACTTAGCCCCTACGGTCACATCCCTTCCTAGCACGACTCCCACCTCCTGCTCCCATCAGTCCACCTCCCACCCACCCTGATCCTCCTGCCTCCCTCTTACAAGGAACCATGGGCCTACTTCGTTAAGCAGAAATAGTCTCCCCATCTCAGGATCTTACCCAAGCCCACTGGCAAAATCCCTTTCCATGGAAAGCAGCACATTCACAGGCTCTGGGGATCAGGATGTGGACGGCTGGGGAAAGTGGGGCAGGAGCAGCACTGTTCATTCCACCCCAGAAGACAACTACACCAACAGCCAGACAAAGGGAATAGCAGCTTGGGCCACAGAGGCAGCCGTGGTGAGAGTGGTGAAATTCTGGACATATTTTAAAGCCAGATAGGGTTCAAGACAGACTGGATTTGTTAAATAAAAGAATAAAACTGGTGCTTTTAGCTAGAAGGAAGCCTTTCACTGTGAATCTTACCTGTTGGGACTGGCACTGTAGCACCTGCCACTGCCTGTGGCACCAGCATCCCATATGGTACTGGTTCGAGTCCCAGCTGCTCTGCTTCCTATCCAGCTCCCTGCTAATGTGCCTGGGAAAGCAGTGGAAGATGGCCCAAGTGCTTGGGTCCCTGTTACCCATGTGGGAGACACGGATGAAGCTCTAGGCTCCTGGCTTCAGACCTGCCCAGCTCCAGTCATTGAGGCCATTTGGGGAATGAACCAGTGGATGGTCAATATCTCTCTCTCTCTCTCTCCCCCTCACTCTCTACAAATCTGTCTCTCAAATAAATTAATCTTAAAAAAAAAAAAAAAAAAAGGATGACACCCAACCAGAAGAACTGCAGAAATCAATGCTTATAACTGGAAACTGAGGCCGGCGCTGTGGCACAGCAAGTTAAAGCCCTGGCCTGAAGTGCCAACATCCCAAATGGGCACCAGTTCTAGTCCCGGTTGCTCTCTGCTGTGGCCTGGGATAGCAGTAGAAGATGGCCCAAGTAGATGCTTGGGCCCCTGCACCCATGTGGGAGACCCAGAACAAACTCCTGGCTCCTGGCTTTGAATCGGCTCAACTCCGGCCATTGTGACCATCTGGGGAGCGAACCAGTGGATGGAAGACCTCTCTCTCTGTCTCTATCTCTCTCTGTAACTCTTTCAAATAAATAAAATTAATATTTTTTTAAAAAAGAAAGAACTGGAAATTAATCTGGCAAGCGTGGATGTTGGGGGCTGCAGAATTTCCACGCAAGAACCTCCGGCAGCAGAGAAGAGTGAATGCCTGCCCCGGGAGTTGCCTATCACAGGCCTGAATGCTCTTTGAATGTATGGCTTACCACTATCACGTGTGCCTCCACTCACGCTCTGCCTCCCCAAGGCACACACTGCCTCCCCAAGGCTGGCCAAGTCCTTCACAGGTTTCCACAGAAGCTCACACATACCACTTTCAAGAAACTGACTGGCTCTGTCTCGTAAACCCATACATCCAAAGAGAAAAAAAACCTTTCATCAAAACCTTTGGGTTTCTATACTATTCAAAAAAAAGAAAAACTCACGAATATCTTCCAATTGTATATTTTAATTCAGTGGCTATTAACAATGGCTACAAGCCAGCGCCGTGGCTCAACAGGCTAATCCTCCGCCTTGCGGCGCCGGCACACTGGGTTCTAGTCCTGGTCCGGGGCGCCGGATTCTATCCCGGTTGCCCCTCTTCCAGGCCAGCTCTCTGCTATGGCCTGGGAAGGCAGTGGAGGATGGCCCAAGTGCTTGGGCCCTGCCCCCACATGGGAGACCAGGAGAAGCACCTGGCTCCTGCCTTCGGATCAGTACGACACGCCGGCCGCAGCGGCCATTGGAGGGTGAACCAACAGCAAAGGAAGACCTTTCTCTCTCTCTCTCTCTCTCTCGCACAACCCACTCTGCCTGTCAAAAATTTAAAAAAATTAAAAATAAAAAGATACAATGGCTACAAGCAAAAATCCATTTGACAGGCCTTTCAAAATACCAACACCCAGACCTCTACTCCAGAATAATTAACTCAAAATCTCTAGGGATGGGGCTCATCATTCATATTTTTTTAAAAAGATCCCCATGTGATTCTACTGTGTAGCCAGGGTTATAAAACCACTACTATGTAACTGAAATGCAGAGGAATTAGCTGTTCCAGATTCCTCTTTGGCTTCCAAACCTGGTTTTTGTGATGTTCCAGAATGAACTCCAACATGGGCTGATATTAAAGACATCTGAGCAGCAGTACAGCAGGAAAACAGAAAGCAAACTGCCTGCCGGCCTAGAACTGAGTGCAGACTCCCTGCTGGGCAGGCACAGGACACACCTCTTGTGTTGGGTGCCCAGGACAGCGGCCACAGCTCAGTCTGGCAGTGTCTTTACTGCTCTGAACAACTGCTGCCGGCGGGCTGAACACCCACCCACCCACCTCCTCTCCAACGATCTCACAGCATGACCACGTTACAAGACTGACAATTCATTGATGTGTTTAAAGAAACAGGAACTTAGGCCAGCGCCGTGGCTCCACAGGCTAATCCTCCGCCTTGCGGCGCCGGCACACCGGGTTCTAGTCCCAGTCGGGGCGCCAGATTCTATCCCGGTTGCCCCTCTTCCAGGCCAGCTCTCTGCTATGGCCCGGGAGTGCAGTGGAGGATGGCCCAAGTGCTTGGGCCCTGCACCTGCATGGGAGACCAGGAGAAGCACCTGGCTCCTGGCTTTGGGTCAGCGCGATGCGCTGGCCGCAGCGGCCATTGGAGGGTGAACCAACAGCAAATAGGCAAAAAGGAAGACCTTTCTCTCTGTCTCTCTCTCTCTCACTATCCACTCTGCCTGTCAAAAAAAAAGAAAAAGAAACAGGAACTTAGGATGCAACATTAGCAACAGAAAGGTCAGTGCTGTAGAATAAAAGTATTCAAGATGGAAAGGCAACGATTCCATAACGTTTGGGAACCAGTTTCTAAAATCAAAAATGGTATAGTCTGTGTAGTCACTCATACTGTGTCTTTTCCACAGTTCTGTAATAACCTGAGCTCTCTTCAAAAGTAATTTCTTCACTTCTCAAAGGGCAACTCTGACTTGTAAGAGTTCCTCTACAAGTAAGCCACAGGAAAGAAAAATGAAGCACACACGCAGGGCTGCACCCACTGCCATCTGAACTGGATCTGCCTGCTGAGCACGCGGCAACAGATCACCTCCCTTCTTGAAAAGTGACAGGCTGGGGGCAGACGGTCAGTGCAATGTACCTGCAACCCCTACTGGAATTAGTTTCTTTTTTTGTTTAATCAACTAATTAATTAATTAATTTGAAAAGCAGAGTTAAAGAGAGGCACAGGCAGAGAGAGAGAGAGGGGTCTTCCATCCGATGGTTCACTCCCCAGATGGCCACAATGGCCGGAGCTGGGCCAATCCAAAGCCAGGCAGCAGGAGTTTCTTCTGAAACTCCCACATGGGTGCAGGGGCCCAAGGACTTGGGCCATCTTCCACTGCTTTCCCAGGCCATAGCAGAGAGCTGGATCAGAAGTGAAGCAGGCAGGACACAAACTGGAGCCCATATGGGATGCCTGCACTGCAGGTGGCGGCTTTACCCGCTACACCACGGCACGGGCCCTTGGAATTAGTTAAAAAGCTCCTGGCTTCTTGCCTGGCCCAGCCCAGGCTACTGCCAGCATCTGGGGAGTAAATCTGCAAATGGAAGATCTCAGTCTGTCTCTGTCCCTCTCCCTCTACCTCTCCCTCTCCCTCAGTAGTTCTGTCTTTCAGATAAATAAAGATAAACAAAAATTTCAAAAACAAACAAAAAACATCTCTGGATACCTCCATCTTCCACTGCTGTATAAATAAACTGGTACCAAGACCTACCTGAGAAATTGTCTGAGTATTCAGTGACTTAGTATCTGTAGAGCATCTGGCCACACTAAAGAAGCATTTGCAAGATAGATTTCAGAAACAAAAATAAACTGTCCTTTCAACTTCCAAGTAGATAAATGGTGTGTGTATTTTCCGTAAAACATGTGCCTAACTATCTCACGGACAGGGCTGCAGTTAGGCAGAGCACTGTTCCAAGAAACCAAAATTTCTGAAGCGCATCCAACCAACAGGTCTCAAGTTAAACAAACAGGGGAACATTACCTCATGAACTTGTCCAGTAAGTCTTCCACCCACATGTGCATTCGGAGGGACTGAAATCCATAGCGCCAAATGAGTTTAATCATGTTAATAATAAACCAGCTGCTCTCCTCAAAAACCAGAGCCTCTCCATCGAACACTCCCACCAGGCCACTAGACACCTGCACAGCAGAGAGACCTGTAACACAGAAGGGGTGGCCAAGTCAGGAGTTTCTGTGCCGAAGCAGTGAAAGAAGGAAGCCGAAGCTCCCGGGGACACCCTGAAAGGAGTGGATTCGGGGTTTCCCCAGTGGTCAGGAGCGCTGTCTTTCAAATAGTGAGATACACCAGATACCCGCCACACTGTCCAAAAGCAGATTGTCTCCAAGATGGGTCAGATGATCATGCAGCTATACCAAAATCAGACTAGCTATTGTTAACAGTGTCCAAAAAGATTTAAAAGTCACAGGAAGAAGCCAGAGTACCAATGGCATTCAGTCAAAACATAAAAATGTCCATGAATCTTGCTGCCATGAGTTGCTCCTGGTTATGAAAGACACGGAAACACAGGAAGAATCACCAAGGATCTAAGAAGCTAATGGCCAATTTGGGGTGGGGTTGGGGGACAGTTAGCATTGTGGTGCACCAGATTAAACTGGCAACAGCATCCCATATCAGAGAGCCAGATGGAGTCCTGGCTGCTCCAACTCCTATCCAGCTCCCTGCTAATACGCCTGGGCAAGCAGCAGAAGATGGCCCAATTCCTTGGGCCCCTGCCAACACGTGGGAGACCTGGATGGAGTTCCAGGCTCCTGCTTCAGCCTGACCCACCCCCGGCTGTTGCAGCCATTTGGAGAGGAACCAGCAGATGGAAAAATCCCTTTCTCTGTTTCTCCTTCTCTGTCACTCTGCCTTTCAAATAAATAAATCTTTAAAAATAAGCAGGAGCTGCTGCTGCTGTGGGAAAAGAGGCAGAGGCTGGAAGCTGGCTATGCCTACTGGCTGTCTCAGGTAACTGGGAAGAGGCCAGAATGACACAATGTCCCCTGAGGAGAGGACCTGCAGAAGCCTGCCAAGACTTCCTCCTGGACCTGCCCAGCCGCTGGGCTGGTAGTGCAGCAGGCAGGTGTCCCAGGTTCCAAGCCCATGTCTGCACCCACAACTGGGACGCCAGCTCCAGTGGTTGTGATCATTTGGGGAGTGAATCAGCAGATCTCTCTCTCTCTCTCTCTCTGTAACTCTGCCTTTCAAGTAAAACAATAAATCTTTAAAAAAAAAAAAAAAAAAGACTTGACAAACAGCAGCCACCCCCACCCCCATCTCATGGCTGTAATTCCAGATAACTGAAGATACAGATAACCAGTGTTCCATTACAGGAAAGCCACTAGTAACAGCTGCTCTCAGCAAAGTGCAGCCAACAGTTTCACCAACTTCTCTGTGCACGATCATTTCCAAGGCAGTGAAGTTCCAGTGCTGCACGGGATCAAAACATGGTCACCCAAGAATCCACTTCGCTCTGAGACCAAAATTACTCACCCAGGTCTTTGACGAAACGCTTCATGTGTAGATTTAAAGGATGGATGACAGAACCCCCCGCCTCGTATTCTTGGTCCTGCACATTCAGGGTGGCCAGCCGGCCCCCCACCTCTCCTCTCTCGAACACGTCAATCTTCACATCTTTCCCAAATTTCTGCCGCAGGTAATAGGCTGCTGACGTGCCACCGATTCCTCCACCGACGATGGCTGTGAGGAGGAACAAAAAGGAACAGCTGTCTTCTCCCACCTGCTGTGTGTTTGCTTTAGTGTGGTTTTCAAAAGGCCACTTACACAGGTTACCTGAGACTATCACCTAGAATAATTTAGGGAAGGGAGAGAAGAAACTCTGAACCTAGACACACACTGTGCCCAGAAGCTGAGCGAAGACTGGTTTACAAATTGACGTTAATTCGATTTTGTAGGTGTGTTTTTTTTTCCCGGGCCGGATGCCCAGATTCTCACAGGTCTTTGTGGAGCCACCGATTGGCCTAAGCACCTTTCTTAGTGCCCAATATATGGGAAGAGTAGTGTTGGGCCTTTACAACACACATCTTCCATAAAGGGACCGCCATTTTTGCTTAGCTTTGTTCTCTCTCGCTGGAGAATCAATGGAGAGAGGATAATGATCCCGAAGAACACAGCTTTAAATGGGAGAGGGAGGGGGACCGAGCAGCAAAAATACCAAGGCGACCGAACCCAGAGGAAAAAAAAACAGATTCCTTTGGCAGCTGCAGTCCTAGGCAGAGAAACTGCGAGCAGGGGCCCCTGCTAGCGGGCCGACCTCAGCAAAGTGGGGATGGGGGAAGGGGAGGGGGTTGCAGCCTCAACAGGGAAGCGGACAGGGCCAGCTGTGTGGACGCTCCCCGCGCTGTGCCCGCGCACGCCTGAGATGTGCGTCCACGGCTGGACCCTCCAGGACCAGCCAGAACACTGGCCGCCCAAAAGCGCAGGAAAGGAGAGCGCTGAGGGGTTTTGGCCTCTCCGGAGCCCCAGGGTCTGAGACGGGAGGCTTCGGGGACGCTCGGCGCCTGTCCACGCCTCCTGTCAGCAGCTCCTTGCGCCCCAGGAAGGAACGCTCCCGTCCGTAGGGAGGCCGAAAGCCGCTGCGTGAGCTGCAGGAGCGCGAGCTGCGCGCCAAGCCGGCCCACTCGGCCCGTCCCGAGTCGCGGCCGCGGGGCCTGGGCACACTACGCGCCGGCCACCCGGCGCGGGAGCGCTGCAAAGCTCCTCCCGCCCACCTACCGATCTTATCCGGTGGGGCCCGCAGTTCGGCGTTCCCAGGGCACCCCCAGCTGCACAGCAGCAGCCACAACCCCAACAACGACGAGAACCGCTCCCCGGCGACGCGCCCCATGGCCTCCGAGAGCGCCGCGCTCAGCAGCCAGCGCTCAGCAATGCTCCCGCCGCGGTGCGTCTGCGCGCTCGCCGGCCGCGCCTCCAAACAGCCACGCCCCAGGACAGCCCCGCCCCCGGAAAGCTCCGCCCCCGGAACAGCCCCGCCCCCGGGACCTCGCAGTCCTCCAGCCTCGTCCACCGAAACCCCACCACGCCCTTGCCCGAGCCCTAGCCCACCGCGCCCACCCCGCCTTCCCGAAGCGCACCCTCCTCCCGAAGACGTCAAAGGCAGGGCTCCAGCTCTCGGCCTCTGGTCCTCTCTGTCCGGGTGAAACACCTCCTTTTTTCATCCGGGCTTCCTACATGGGTGGCAGAGACTCAAGTACTTGAACTATTGTCTGCTGCCTCTCAAGTGCATTAGTAGGAAGCTGGATCAGAAGGGGTAGGAAAGACCTGGTATCCCAATAGGCTAATCCTCCACCTGCAGGTTCTAGTCCCGGTCGGGGCGCCGGATTCTGTCCCGGTTGCTCCTCTTCCAGGCCAGCTCTCTGCTATGGCCCGGGAAGGCAGTGGAGGATGGCCCAAGTGCTTGGGCCCTGCACCCGCATGGGAGACCAGGAGAAGCACCTGGCTCCTGGCTTCGGATCAGTGCGACACGCCAGCTGCAGCGGCCATTGGAGGGTGAACCACCGGCAAAAAGGAAGACCTTTGTCTCTCTTCTCACTGGCCACTCTGCCTGTCAAAAACAGACAAACAAAAAAAGAATAAATGAGTAAATGATGTAATATATATAATGGAATGAAAGGAATGGGAAATGGGCTGCAATTTTAAATAGGTGGTCAGGGTAAGCCTCACTGAGTAGCTGGTATTTGAACTAAAGCTTGTAGAAAGTGAATGACTGCGCCATATGTGTACCTAGGGAAAAAGCTTTGTAGGCACAGGGAATGTCTGGCATGTTTGAGAGACAGCAAGAAGGCCATTTAAACAGAGGGGTTTTTTTTTGTTTGTTTGTTTTGGTTTTTTTGTGGTTTTTTTTAAGATTTTATTTACGGCGTCGGCCCTGTGGTGTAGCAGGTAAAGCCGCCGTTTGCAGCGCCAGCATCCCATATGGCCACCGGTTCGAGACCCAGCTGCTCCACTTCCAGTCTAGCTCCCTGCTGTGGCCTGGGAAAGCAGTAGAAGATGGTCCAAGTGCTTGGGCTCCTGCACCCACGTGGGAAACCCAGAAGAAGCTCCTGGCTCCAGGCTTCAGATCAGGATAGGCTCAGCTCCGGCTGTTGTTGCCATTTGGGGAGTGAACCAGTGGATAGATAGAAGACCTCTCTCTCTCTCTCTCTCTCTCTCTCTTTCTCTTTCTCTTTCTCTCTCCTTCTCTCTCTGTAACTCTGACTTAAAAATAAATCTTTTTTAAAAAATATTTTATTTATTTATTTATTTGAGAGACAAAGTCACAGAGAGGGAGACGCAGAGAGAAAGGTCTTTGCTGGTTCACTCCCCAAATGGCTACAACAGCCAGAGCTGGGCCGATCCAAAGCTCAAAGCCAGGAGCTTCTTCTGGGTCTTCCATGCAGGTACAGCACTTGGGCCATCTTCCACTGCTTTTCCTGGCCACTAGCAGAGAGCTGGATCAGAAGAGGAGCAGTCAGAACTCAAACCAATGCCCATATGGAATGTGGGCACTGCAGGCGGGGCCTTAGACTAGTGTGCCACAGCGCTGGCCACTATTCATTCTTTATTTATGTGAAAAGCAGAGCAACAGAGAGATCTTCCATGCCCTGGTTCACTCCCCAAATGCCCACCACAACTGGAGCTGAGCCAGGCTGAAGCCAGGAGCCAAGAACTCCATCTGGGTTTCCTATATGGGTGGCAGAGACTCAAGTACTTGAACTATTATCTGCTGCCTCTCAAGTGCATTAGTAGGAAGCTGGATCAGAAGGGGCAGGAAAGACCTGGTATCCCAAGTGGCAGCTTCATCTGCTGCAGTACAATGCCTACCCCGATAGTAAAAACTTCTAACATAAAGATAGGAGGAACAAGTCACCTCTTCCACTACTTCTAGGAACTACAAACTAAAAAAAACAACTGTGTATATTTTGCTTCCTTTTTTTCCAAACTGCATTATGACCTCAATATCTCAGTGCACTAAGTCCAATCGATATTCAATAAATATGTGTTGGTTGATTGGAATGGGCTACTTTAGAAACCTTGACCCAGGTTTCATATTTGGAAACTTTGACTTCTGATATCAAAACCTTGGAAAACCTTGTGAAAGGGTTTGCTGCAGTGAAGAGACAGTTCAGAAAGCTCCCCAGGACAGGGAGGATGGAAGGCTGTTTAATTCTGTTCCCTTGCTCTTTCAAAATAATGGTGCAAATAAGATTCAAAAAGGCTTAAAAAACATGGGGGGGGGGATGTTACCTAAAAATTAAAAAAAAAAAAGTGTAATTACCAGGTAATATATAACAAATATTTAGTCTTATGAGTGTTATGCAAAACAATTTCCCAGGGAGCCTAACACTGAAGATTCTCTCCTTGACCAAACTCCACCCAGGCGCTTCTAAGCTTTCTTCAGCTGTACAAATGAACAAAGCACGAACAGGGGTTCTAGTAGCGTCAAGCTGCAACCCTAGGTTGACCCTACTGCACCCTCCCCCAAAGTACCTGCTTGAGAAAACTCTTGGCTTGCCAGGTGTTTAGCTGTTCCAATCAGCATCTGAAGATAGGGTTCCTGTCTCCCAGCCTCTGTGGGAGTCACATCACAAATTGCCTTCAGAGCCAGTTAACAAACCCAGACAGCTTTCACAAGTTCTAACCCTAACTTCTCACCCCCCTGACTCTGCTGCTGAGCCCCTTACCTATCCTCTTCCCTAATCCCTCATTCTCCCTTTAAAAGGTGCAGGTGCCTCAGTACCCAGGGAAGTTGACTTCTGTTCACACTGGACTTTTTTTCCCCTATTGTGATAATATGTTACAGATTAACATCTGTTCCTACTGAAACCCAGCCCCTAAGCCTTGCCCTGAATGCCCCTGTGAGATACCATCAGGCCCCTTGTCTTTCATGACCTCCCAGCCTTCCTCCATTAGCTTAAAGGGTTTCTGCCCCAGCTTTTGATAATCAACTTTCTTTTTTTTTATCTTTTATTTAATGAATATAAATTTCCAAAGTACAGCTTATGGATTACAATGGCTTCCCCCCCATAACTTCCCTCCCACCCGCAACCCTCCCCTTTCCCGCTCGCTCTCTCCTTCCATTCACATCAAGATTCATTTTCAATTCTCTTTATATACAGAAAATCAGTTTAGTATATATAAAGATTTCAACAGTTTGCCCTCACATAGCAACACAAAGTGAATCAACTTTCTTTTAACATTAATTCACAGAATGGAGGGTGTGGTGCAGTCTTCAAGGTTCTAATCATCAGACTCATGCGGTCATAGATTGCATCCTGATATTTGGTCTTGTCTCCAGAAGTTTCTTTTCCAGGAACTCCAAGCCCAGAGCACAAAAGCACCAGCTGCCTGTAACCTCCAAACTAACAGAAATTCACCTTGCCAGCATCAAAATCCCTAAAGGACTCCATATCGCTGACCAGTCGAAGGAAGTTCATGAACGCTGCAGACCAACTAGTAACTTGCACTTTTTTTTTTTTTTTTTTTTTTTTTGGACAGGCAGAGTGGATAGTGAGAGAGAGAGAGACAGAGAGAAAGGTCTTCCTTTTTGCCGTTGGTTCACCCTCCAATGGTCGCTGCGGCCAGCGCATCGCACTGATCCGAAGCCAGGAGCCCGGTGCTTCTCCTGGTCTCCCATGGGGTGCAGGGCCCAAGCACTTGTGCCATCCTCCACTGCCTTCCCGGGCCATAGCAGAGAGCTGGCCTGGAAGAGGGGCAACCAGGACAGGATCGGTGCCCCAACCGGGACTAGAACCCGGTGTGCCAGCGCCGCAAGGCGGAGGATTAGCCTGTTAAGCCACGGCGCCGGCCGTAACTTGCACTTTTTTAAAAAAATTAATTTATAGGCGCCGGCACTGTGGCACAGCAGGTTAAAGCCCCAGCCTGCAGCATCGGCATCCCATATGAGTCCTGGCTGCTCCTCTTTCAATCCAGCTCTCTGCTATGGCCTGGGAAAGCAGTAGAAGATGGCCCAACTCCTTGGGCTCCTGCACCAGCGTGGGAGACCTGGAGGAGGCTCCTGGCTCCTGGCTTTGGATCAGCTCAGCTCTGGCTGTTGCGGTCATTTGGGGAGTGAACCAGCATAATGGAAGACCTTTCTCTCTTTCTCTGGCTCTACTTTTCTCTGTAATTCCTCTTTCAAATAAATAAAATAATTCTTTTAAAAAATAAAATAAAACAAAATGAATTTATTTGTTTTATTAAATGTTGATATGATGTATGATCTATAGATATTTATTTGATTTACAAGACAGAATGAATGAAGAAAATTTATCTATGATTACTTAATCACATATAAAAAATAAATAATTAAAAAGAAGCCACGAAAGGCGCCCAGGGCAGTCTCATGTCACAGAAGTTGAAGGCAATGACTAGGCAAGTGCTCCCCAGAGAGAAGCAAATGAACACTTAAGACATTTCTACTTCGTTCTGGAGCAAAGGATTCAGATTTTTAAAAATAATTTTTAAATGTGTATAAGGGAAGAAATTTCATGCATTTCGTATAGGTACAGTTTTAGAGCATGATACCTCCCACTCTCCCTGCTTCCTTGTATTTAAGAACTTGGCACTTCTCAGCCACAGATTCAGACTATAAAAACCTTTACTCCTAACCCTTCGGGCAGCTCAGGAGTCAATTGAGGGCTGCCTGGCTCCTTGCTCTGCTCTTTGCAATAAACTACTTTCTTTCACCATCCTGGGGCCAGTAATTGGCTTTCTGCACATTGGGCAAGTAGATCCAGTTTGGGGGATTCTATAGCAACTCCACCAACCAGTTTTTGGGGCTGTTCTGTATCATTACCATTTTAGAGTATCCTGTTTCTTTGACAGTAGTCAGCTCCTAAATTCTGCCATTGCTCCATATGTTTTGATTCTTCTTTGGAACTGCCTGGAAAGAAAGTATTCTGCTTTCTTCTTCACATCTAGTTTCTTCCTTTTTCTCAATAGTCTAAGCGATATTTATTCTATCCTGGGAAAGACAGGAAATTCAGAAGCGCTATAAGAGAAGATAAACATACCTGACTGCATAAATCGCCACATTTTCTGTGTTCGTGGAAAACAATCCTTACAGAGTAGTCTGCGCTCACTTTTAACCTAAGGAAATGGAAGCTGTTTAAAGCTGATCGCTGTGCTATGATGGATAATGGTGAAATGTAGGAAACAATGTATTTTTTTTTTAATTTTTGACAGGCAGAGTGGACAGTGAGAGAGAGACAGAGACAGAGAAAGGTCTTCCTTTGCCGTTGGTTCACCCTCCAATGGCCGCCGCGGTAGCGCGTTGCGGCCGGCGCACCGCGCTGATCCGAAGCCAGGAGCCAGGTGCTTCTCCTGGTCTCCCATGCACTCCCTGGCCACAGCAGAGAGCTGGCCTGGAAGAGGGGCAACCAGGACAGGATCGGTGCCCCGACTGGGACTAGAACCCGGTGTGCCGGCGCCGCAAGGCGGAGGATTAGCCTAGTGAGCCGCGGCGCCAGTCGGAAACAATGTATTTTTAAAGATAAGAATAGTTAAATACACAGGGCTACATCCTTACAGATTATTATACAGCCATTAAAAATGTTGTTCTGAAGAATCCTTACATGAAAATACTACATAAGATAATGTGAAATCAAACAAGGGATTATGTATAAAGTGTTTCATAGTGGAGGAAGCAGATAATAAGGTACTTGAATGCATGAATTGAACACAAGAAGGGAAAATATAAAGGGGCCGGCATGGTGGCACAGTGAGTTAAGACACCTATTGGGCCGCCAGCACCCCATATCTGAGCGCCAGTTCTAGTCCCAGCTGTTCTGCTTTCAGGCCACTTCCCTGTTAATGCTGCTGGGAAAGCAGCAGAAGATGGCCCAAGTACTTGGGTCCCTGCCACCCACGTGGGAGACCTGGATGGAGTTCCTGGCTCCTGGCTTCAGCCTGGCTCAGCCCAAGCCCTTGCAGCTATTTGGGGAATGAAGCAGCACATGACAATTAATCTCTCTCTCGCTCTCGCTCTTTCTCTCAGTCTCTAGCTCTTTTGCTCTTGTTCTCAATCTCGCTTTCGCTCTGCCTTTCAAGTAAATAAATACATCATATATATATAAAAAAAGGAGGGAAATACATAAAATGTAAGTTATCTCTAACTTACATTCCCTGATGGCTAAGGATCTCTAGCCTTCAGGGAAATGCAAATCAAAACCACAATGAGGTTTGACCTCTCCCCAGTAAGAGTGGCTCTCATTACAGAAATCAACAAACAACAAATGCTGGAGAGGATGTGGGGAAAAGGGCACCCTAACCCACTGTTGGTGGGAATGTAAACTGGTAAAGCCACTGTGGAAAACAGTATGGAGATACCTCAAAAATCTGAATATAGACCTACCATATGACCCAGCCATCCCACTACTGGGGATTTACCCAAAGGAAATGAAATCAGTAAACAAAAGAACTATCTGCACCTCCATGTTTATTGCAGCTCAATTCACAATAGCTAAGACATGAAAGCAACTGAAATGTCCATCAACCGAAACTGGATAAAGAAATTGTGGGATATGTACACTATGGAATACTACATGGCGTTTAAAAAAAAAAAAAAAAGGATGAAATCCAGTCCTTTGCAACAAAATGGAGCAAGCTGGAAAACCTCATACTTAGTGAAATAACCCAATCCCAAAGAGACAAACACCGTATATTCTCCCTGATTTGGGAGAATTATTAGCACACCTAAAATGAAAGATATAGAAGCGAAATTGTCACTTTCAGAATCAGTGTCTTCAAGAGTCCTTGACCTGATTGTCGAGGGACAGTTTACCATTGTTACTTTTTACTGTGTATATCCTTTTTGTTTTGTTTTGTTGGGTTTTTTCTCTGTTTTCTTTCTTTCTCTCTCATTTCTCCTCTTCATACTATATGCTGAACTCTCTATGTAACACAGTTAATTATATGTATTTTAAGGCAATTGGAAAAAGATCCCAGTTAAAAAATAAGAGGGGGGAATAAGAGATGGAGGAGGTAGTTTATAACTACAGTCTAGTTCTGCATACAGTCATACAGACTTACCTCTAAGGGTACAGCCTAAGAATTAGTCATGGGGTTCCAAACCCATAAGAATCGGTGGTATAAACACGATCTTCACTATTAAAATGATCATATTAAATGTTAAAGGCAACAGATAGATCAGTCTAAGTTTAAATATATAAATAACATCAAGTACCCGGTAAAAATAATGGAATTAAAAAGGAAGGAAAGACCAACATGGGATGCAGTCCACACAGCACACTCCTAGAAGGACATTCGCAGTAAATAACACTCTGATCTCAGAAACAACCCTTAAGGCTTCCTGGTCGGGCTGAAAGGCCTGTGAGAGCGTTTCAGGCAAGGAAAGCCAAGACTCTGACAGAAAAAAATATCCTACACTGAGGATCTCTGTGAGACCTCAGAGGAAAGAAAGGGTCATCAAAGAAGAGACACTCTTCTCTGAAGGGAGGCCAGAACATCCGCTTTGCTTATGGCCCTGTCCAAATACTGATGGAGTCTATGGTCACAAAAGGCTTCCATAGCCTTGGCAGCCCATGGCAAGAGCCTCAGATGATCACTGCCATCACAAAAAAAAAAGAGTGTTAATTGTTAAAGGAACAACAGTAGTCACTGTGCACTTGCTCCCCAGGAAGGACTTCTGTCCCTAATGAATTATATGAGAATCAACTGCAAATTCTCTCCCCAAACTGTACTCTATATGTTGTGTGTGTTCATGGGTGCAAATTGTTGAAGTCTATGATAAGCATGGAATTGGTCCTCTGTATATAGTCATACTAAAAGTGAACCATAATGAAGAAGGAGATGGGAGTGTAAGAGGGAGGTGGGATGGGAGCTGGTGGGGGGGAGTATGAAGGAAAGAACCACTATATTCTTTAAGTTGTATCTATGTAAAAATGCATTCATTAAATAAAAATTTTAAAAAGTTATCTCTAGGGTATACAATTTTAGGCAACATTTATTTCTACTCATATTAATTTTCTGAATTCCCAAATTCTTTCTAAATATTTGTATTAATATTAAGAAGCATACAGAAACTTACAGGTAAATTTCATAAGGCTCAAAGGACTGTAAATGAGGCTTTCACTGGAGGGAAAAAAAGCCTAAACTTTTTCAGGTGGCAAAGAATAAAATTTTAAAAGTAAAAACAAAAAATAATGCATGAGAGGATTCTATCCCGGTTGCCCCTCTTCCAGGCCAGCTCTCTGCTATGGCCCGGGAAGGCAGTGGAGGATGGCCCAAGTGCTTGGGCCCTGCACCCGCATGGGAGACCAGGAGAAGCACCTGGCTCCTGGCTTCGGATCAACGAGATGTGCTGGCCGCAGCGGCCATTGGAGGGTGAACCAACGGCAAAAAGGAAGACCTTTCTCTCTGTCTCTCTCTCTCACTATCCACTCTGCCTGTCCAAAAAAAAAAAAAAAAAAAAAATGCATGAGAAAAATGCCGCCATTAGGACAAAAGGGTTGTGATTATTATCACAAACATTCTAAGAGTTCTACAGATGGATGGGAAGTGAACAATTCAATATAAATACAGACAAATGTATGAATAGGCAATTTGTCAAAGATGAAAGAAGTGTCAATGGTTTAAAAATTATATACATATAATATATATATGTATGTACATATATATAGAGAGAGAGGGAGAGAGAGAGAGAGAGAGAGCTCCACCCCAGTAGCAGTTTAGGTAAATGCGAACCAAAACAAGGATATACTATTTTTCATTTATCATATCGGCAAAAATTAGTAAAATACAATATCTTAGTGCAGAGAAAAGTGGGGTGGGACGGGGAGGTCTTAAGAACTGACTTTCCAGGCCAGCTCTCTGCTGTGGCCAGGGAGTGCAGTGGAGGATGGCCCAAGTGCTTGGGCCCTGCACCCCATGGGAGACCAGGAGAAGCACCTGGCTCCTGCCATTGGATCAGCGCGGTGCACCGGCCGCAGCGCGCCAGCCATGGCGGCCATTGGAGGGTGAACCAACGGCAAAGGAAGACCTTTCTCTCTGTCTCTCTCTCACTGTCCACTCTGCCTGTCAAAAAAAAAAAAAAAAAAAAGAACTGACTTTCAAAGCTCGTTAGTGGAGACGTGAATGGCTACAACCTTTATCTATGAAGATTATGTACATGCCATTTAATTCAGTGACTCCAGGTTTGGCAACCAATTTATATTTGTACCAGGATGCTACTGTAATGTTGTTTGTAAATGGGGGAGAGTAGAGTACCCTACATGTCCATCAATACCATGTATGGTAGTTTACTTGTTCACTTTACCATCGAATAAATGTAATTTATTCTGTGTGTTACTGGAGACAGCTGATCAGAAGTCCTTGTCTTCATGCAAAAAAAGAACACAGACAGGGGACAGGGAGTAGCAGTGAGCTGCTAGCCACATTTAATGAACGCAATGCCCCTGCTAGGCAGGCATCTCAGCAGAGAACTGGGGGCCCTGCCTGGATTCAGACTGGAGATTTTATGGACATGGGTATAGGCTCACCGTTTCTCCTCCACTCCCCTCTTCTGGGATCATCCTGGGCTGAGGGCTTTCCAGGTGTGGCAGGATTTGTGAAATTCCTCCCAGAACTTCATTAGCACAGTGTTATTGGTCCCGAGAGAGCAAGATTCCACTAAGCTGCCCCCGGAGAGGGAGAGGGCTGGAACCCACCTAACTAGGTTGTCCAACGAGGGCAATGGCTAGCTTCCCAGGTGTGCTTCTACTTTTCCTTTTTTTCCCCCCTCATTCAACCACACAAAAATTCCCATTTTATTCAGCCTCTGTCACATACTAATCTAATATCTACCATGCCACCTAGTATACAGGCTGTTATGCAACTACTGAAAAACAGTTAGATCTGTATCTGTTGAATTGGAAAATATGCTAAGCTTAAGTGAGAGAAGCAAGTTACAAAGTATTACCTCTGGCATTATTTTCTAAGTAACTGAAAATCCCAATTACTTATATACATGTGCCTCTCTATGCATATCAAACAATATATGGAAATTTACAAAAGGGGAAGAATGAAGAGAATTTTAATATTTTCCTTATATATCTATATTGTTTTACTTGTCAGAGCGAGCATATATATTACTTTGGTAACTTAAAAAAATACTGTACCAAAGAAGTACTTGTGCAATATCCATAGAGAGAAATTTTGTTGGGCAATGAAATGAAGAACTGATATGTGTTCCATGGATGAACCATGACAGCATAATGCTAAGTGAAAGAAACCAGCCACCTGTGTGATTCCAGGAAATGTCAAAATGGGCAAATCTATGCGACAGAAAGATGAGATGGGGAGTGGCATGGAATGGGAAAAAGGCAGTGACCGCTGATTAGTAAGGGTTTCCTTTTCGGAAATTAATTGTGGTGATGGGTGAACACCTCTGTGAGTAAACTGTGAATTAAAACTTAAGTGAGTATCTCAAGTAGGTGTTAAAAATACCCTTCATTATTAAAATGTGTCTTATTCATGTTCAAGAGATGAATATTTCATATATTTGAATATAATATAATAATATAATATAAATTGAAATATGCAAAGACTAAAGATAATTTCCAAAAATAGAAATCCAAAATGTATCACTACTTTGAAGAGGAATTTGTAAATTCCCTCTTTTTGGGATGCATAAATTCTCCTTTGTTTTGAAAATATTTCTATTACTTATAAAATGCAATATGAAATGCACAATGAGTACACTGAATCACATTTCAGAGCCCTAAATTTTCTAGTTCCTAAAAGAGGACTGAAGCTTATGTATTTTCATTTACTTTTAAGATTATTGTGACCTGTTTGCATACTGTTTCTTAAAATATTTTTCAAGGTACATTGATTATACCAAAGAAATGCAAATATAAAGAAATACCCTTTACTTGGAAATATTTTTCTGGCTCTCAAAAATTTGATTTTAGCTCTAACAAGGCAAACACTTCTTAACTAAATTCTTCTTTTTAAGTAAAAAAAAATTTAATTGAGCTTTTTCTGCGCTTAAAGAGTAAAAACATGTATTCAACTGTATTGGGATGAAAAAAAGATAGTTTCTTGTATGGATGAAAAGTAGATCATAGACTGTCAAATTTTCATTTTTTATGGGTAAATGAATATGAAATTCGTCCTGGCTTCGGAGAGAACAGCTGCTTGCATTTTCTCATAAGAGTTTCTTGTGAGCCCTATTCTCAACAGCGCCGCTGGTGTAGTGGTATCATGCAAGATTCCCATTCTTGCGACCCGGGTTCGATTCCCGGGCGGCGCACAGCTCTTTTGCTCTTCAGGAGTCCATTGAACAGTCAGGACGAATCCTGCTGACGGAAATATTGCGGTCATTTACCATCTCTGTAAGCTTCTATTTCATTAGAATTCACTATTAAAACCTTAGGATCCAGACGGCAGACAAAAGTTTAGGCAAGCTCCCTAAAAGGTAACCCTTACCCCTGCGCAGTCCGCGGCATGCCTCGAGTCAGTGCAAGAGCGGCTGCGCAACAAGTGAACCTATGGAAGGAGGGAGAGCCTTGCTGCCGCGAGGTTGAGCGCGCAAAGTTACTCTGCGCCTGCGCGGCCGGGGTCACTCCGCTGGCGGCCCCAGGGCTCCCGGCTGGCCGCCATCTTGTATCGGGGCTTCATTGTTCGCGCTGGGCCAGGCGGTCGAGGGTAGTCGCCGCCACGGGAGGAGGCGGAGTAACCTCTAGTCCACGAAGAAACCCTGCTATTCCGCAGCCATAGCTGCCCAAAGGAGTTGGGAGGTAGTAAAGGGCAGGGAGCTGGACCTGGAGGCGCCGCCGCGACAGCAGCAGCCATGGAGGACGAGATGCCCAAGACTCTGTGAGTCTGGGGCAGCGATGAGGGAGGCGGGATGGTGGTCGTCCCGGAAGGAGGCCTCGGCCCCGCGCCGCTGCCCCGCCTAGTGTTCTCCGTGGCCGCCGCGAGATCGCGCTTTCCCTCTCCTGAGCGCACACCTGGCTGCTTGGGACGGAGACCCGGGCTGTGAGCGGACGCTGCGGAGGGCGAGGGGTCAGCCCTGCGAGTGCGCCCCGGGTCTGAACCGCACCGCCGCGGGGCGCGGCCCCTCGCCGGCCCAGACCCGGAGCAGAGACTTTTCCATTCAAACCCCGTCTTGGAACTCGGCAGACCTCCCTTCCGACTCGTTCTCTTCCTGCTCTTCTTCCCGCCCCGTCCTGGTGTTTCTGTTTCTTGGTGATCCCCTCATTATCTTTGTAGTCCTCTCTGATTTTACTCCGGTCCTCCGCCCGCAACTCCTCCTGTCACGTTCTCGTTGATAGGATCTTTTATTCTCGCGGCTGCTCGTGTTCCCTTTTAGTGAAGTAAACTTTATTCTGGCGGTTGCCAGCTGGACAAAAGCCAGGTCTCCTTCGTTAACCACTCGCTGGCTTTCCTGCCGTAGCACCCCCGAACAAAAAGCCGAACGGGACGCCCCAAGGATTTTGAAACTGCTTTTTAAAAAATGGAACCTCCCCACCCCCGGCCCCGGGGAGTGGATTCACTCGTTTCCACCGTCGCCTGCTCCTGCTGGCATTGACATGTGGCGGAGAGAACGGGCGGTTTTTTGTGAAGCAACAGTTAATGAATATTCAGGTCCGGGGATTTCTAGAATTAGTGTTACAGGACCTGAGTTTGGGCTGTTTGTCTTCTAGCCCACCCCCTCCCCCTGCCTCTTTGTTTTTCTAAGCACTATTGCATGAGTGATCCTGCCTTTGTTGCATTTCTCTTAAAAAAAAAAAAAAAAAAAGCTCAGTGGGGGTTTTGGTTTGTTTAAAATACATTTTGTGTATATCTGAGGTCTACAGTGATATTATTGGATTCATCTAGTTAACATGTTACTGTAGAGAAACATTGCTGTGTATCATCTCATAGTTACTTTTCAATGGGTTCTTGACTAGCTTTTTGTTTTCATTCTTCAGAAACTGCCAGTTTGAGAGCCCTATGCATTAATCATGCAATTTTAGATTGTTTTTCCAGCTGTCTGGATATTCAAGTTATTCTAAAGCATTTATCTTTTGTAGGATGCAACAGGACATGGCCTTTGTTTTTGGAAATATTGTATCTGTAGAGGACTACTCTCAAAAATTATTAGCCTCCTTAGGTGTGAAAACCTTTTTTCTCCACTTGCCTCTTAGGTAGAACTAAAGAGAGTCAGCAGCTTATTGGGTTAAACATTTTCCTTACTAATGCCTTCAAATGTAAGAATCTTTCATTACTTTGAAATTTCTTAATTTCAGTAACTGCCAGAAATATGTGGGAACTTTTTAGTATTTTTGATTTGGGGCTATCAAATAATGAAGACAACTTCAGCTGTCTCAGGCCAGTCTATAGAAACAGGTAGTTGCATAGTACTAGCCTGGGGACAAAGAAGGAACCCATTGCAGGAGAAGTAGTGGAGTTTTATTCACAGGCAGCTATTGGCTGCTTATTATATACCAGGCTCTGTGTTGAGTGCTTTACATGCTCATTTACCCTCTTCAAAACTCTTGAAGTGTTTCCACTTCATAGCTGAGGAAAAACTAATCTTCGAGTTTGAGTAGCTCACCCATGATCATATATCTTTTGTTCTTAGATTTCTGCTGTCCTCAACTTTCAGCTGTTGATGTTTCTAATTGTGCTTTGTAGCCCTCAATAGAACATCCCTTCCAAGAATCTTCTCCTCCAAAGTAGTCCCTGCTCTAAGATGTCTTGTTAATCACTCTTTTGCTTCTACCTTCCACAAATCCAAACGCTCACTCTTCCCGAAGATTTCCCAGCAGGATTTTTACATTTAATGTAAAATGCTTGCTTTCACAACCCTGGAAGTTAGCACTTTAATATGTTCTTAGTACAGTGTCTGGTACATGGTAAGTAAATAAATTTGTCCCAAAAACTGGTACCATTTCAAGGAATGAATCAAGATTTTACTCATTCTTGAGAATAAAAGAGAGTCTGAATCTTAGTGTCACCTTGTTAAGTTGAAGGTTGCCAGTATTCAGTTTCTTGTCAGCAGTACTTTGGAAACATTGCAAGCAAAAAAAAATCTTCAAGTTTATACTGCAAAACTGTTTTGAAGAGTATCCAACGTACAATTAAGAAGTTCAAACATATGTAGGGAGTGGATGGGTAATGTGTACATACTGCTATTCTCTGCTATTCTCTACTCATGTATAAATTTGAAGTTTTTCATAATAAAAATGTATACAGTAAATCTGCATTGGCCTTGGTCACTTTACAGACTTTGAGTTTGTGATTTAAAAGGTACACACTTGATTAGAAATACATTGCTGGTGCAGAAGTGAACTGATGGACATTAATTCTCTCAAATCCCAGCACCTTAGCATCCTTTGTGTGGCCTTGTAATCCTTGTGAAATAGCTTCTCTTTTATGTTGAGTTAAATGCGCTTGTTGACTCTTATCAAAGGTTAGGTTGAGGTTAGGATAAACTAAAATAAGATATTTAAGAATCGTGTAATACTAAATTATTTAAGAATGCTAGAAATATATTCATTCAGTAATACTTAAGAGCATATACCACATGGCTGTCACTTTTCTGGGAGCAGGGGATACAACAGTAAATATAACAAATCTTAATGTTTATTTAACAGCACTTACATTAGTAACTGTGTTAGTGCTGAATGAGTGACATGGATAAATGTTAAGGCAGGGTCAAGGTGGATGGGGTGGGTACTAATTTATAGGGAGTGGTAAGACAAGAGATAAGTGACATTTGAATAGAAAACTGGAGGAGAGAGACATGTACCTAAGGGAGAGGCTCTCTAGAAAGTGCTAGGGATTCTGGGGAGACACACTTCTCAGATAACCTGAGGAGAGTGAATAGGAGAGAAGCAAGAGATGAGGTGAGAATGAGGGGGGCGGGGGGGCAGAATATACTGGATTATACAGGGCATTCATTGTGAAGGCTGTGTCTTTCTGAGTGGGAATGGAAGCCATAAGAGGGTTTTAGGCAGAGGCCTGATATAGTCTGTGTGTTTTTGTGTTTTTTTTTTTTTTTAATAGGCAGAGTGGATAGTGAGAGAGAGAGAGAGAGACAGATAGAAAGGTCTTCCTTTTTGCCGTTGGTTCACCCTCCAATGGCCGCTGCGGCCAGCGCATCTCGCTGATCCGAAGGCAGGAGCCAGGTGCTTCTCCTGGTCTCCCATGAGGGTGCAGGGCCCAAGGACCTGGGCCATCCTCCACTGTACTCCCGGGCCATAGCAGAGAGCTGGCCTGGAAGAGGGGCAACCGGGATAGAATCCGGAGCCCCAACCGGGACTAGAACCTGGTGTGCCGGCACCGCAAGGCGAAGGATTAGCCTGTTAAGCCACGGCGCCGGCCTTGATATAATCTGTTTTAACCTTTACAGTGGCAGAAATAAGTAGTCAGAAATCCAGACCAGGTGAAACATACAATGGTGGTGGCTTGTTACAAAGGAGTAACGGTGGAAGTGAGAGGTGGCTGGATTCTGAGCATGTTTTGAAAATGTTAACAGTAACTGCAGTGGACTGGATTTTTTTTTTCCTCCTAAAGATTTATTTACTTGAAAGGCAGAGTTAGAGAGAGAAAGAAATAGATCTTCCATCCATTGACTTACTCCCTAAATGACCACAATGGCCCTGGACTGGGTCAGGATGAAGCCAGGAGCCTGGAACTCCTTGCAAGTCTCGCATATGGGTGCAGGGTCCCAAAGATTACAGCCATCTTCCACTGCTTTCCCCAATACTCTAGCAGGGAGCTGAAACAGAGGTAGAGTAGCCAGGACTCAGATTGCTGGGATATAGAATGCCAGTGTTGCAGGCAGTAGCCCCAGTGAATTGGATTTGATGTGAGAATAACACATCAACAGTGAGTTTATTTACAAATATGTATAATCAGTCATCTAATAAGTTTCTTGCAAAATATAAGAAAAAATTTAAATAGTCCTGAAAGTATGTATATCCCTCAAGCCATCTGCAAACACAGTGTTAGATACATCTGTTCAAGGGTTTGTTTTGATCTCCAAGTGAAGGAGGTACTAGCTAATAGGCAGTTCCTGCTATCAGTGCAACAGATTATTTGTGAAAAGCAGACAGTTGTGAAGTACCTAAGGGAGTAAGGTTGAGGTGTTGATGTATTGTATCCTGTGTCACTATTCTACATAATTTCTTAATTAGTAAAACATAACCTTTTACCCTGAACTAGAAGAAGTGAGGTAAAAAGAGGTTATTGCCTAGCAAATTGCACATGTTCAGAAGTCATTCTGAGAGACTATAAGTTATCTCTCTCTCTTTTTTTTTTTTTTTAAGATTTATTTATTTATTTGAGAGGCAGAGGCAGAGACAGAGAGAGGTAGGTCTTCCATTCACTGGTACACCCCCAAAATGGCCACAACAAAGCCAGGAGCCAGGAACTTCTTTTGGGTCTCCCACAGAGGTGCAGGGGCCCAAGCACTAGTGCATTAGCAGGGAGCTGGATCAGAAGTAGAGCAGCTGGGACTTAAACCAGCGCCCATATGGGATTCTGACACTACAGGTGGCGGCTTTACCCGCTATGCCACAGCACCGGTAACAAGAATCTCTAACAGTTCCAGGCAGTAATCTGGACAGAAAATACTGATATGATTAAAAATAAAAATCTCTAAGGGAATTTATCAGTGGTAAAAACCTACTTATTTATGCTTTTTTTTTTTTTAATTTGACAGGCAGAGTTAGACAGTGAGAAAGGTCCTCCCTCCGCTGGTTCACCCCCCAAATGGCTGCTACAGCCGGCACGCTGTGCCAATCTAAAGCCAGGAGCCAGGTGCTTCCCCCTGGTCTCCCATGTGGGTGCAGGGGCCCAAGCTCTTGGGCTATCCTCCACTGCCCTCCCGGGCCACAACAGAGAGCTGGACTAGAAGAGGAACAACCGGGACTAGAACCCGGTGCCCACATGGGATGCTGGCACCGCAGATGGAGGATTAACCAAGTGAGCCACTGCACCGGCCCTTATTTATAATCTTCACAGGAGCCTCGTTGCTAAATTCTGCTTTTTAAGTTTTATTTGTAGGTTAGTTTTCTAGAGGTGTATTAATAAAAAGGAACACTTAGGTGTTTTGGATCTACTTTTTTTTTTTTTTTTTTAATTATTTATTTGAAAGAGCCACAGAGAGGCAGAGAGAGAGAGGTCTTCCATCCACTGGCTCACTCCCAATTGGCCACAATGGCTGGAGCTGTGCCGATCCGAAGCCAAGAACTTCTCCATAAACAAAATAACAGGGTCTTCCCACACAGGTTCAAGGGCCCAAGGACGTGGGCTGTCTTCCACTGCTTTCCCAGGCCATTGCAGAGAGCTGAATCAGAGGTGGAGCAGCCAGACTCGAACCAGCGCCTACATGGGATGCTGGCATTGCAAGCGGCGACTTTACCCACTAGGCCAGAGCACTGGCCCCTACTTTTTTTTTTTAAGCTTGTTGATTGATTTTTGAAGCTTTTGTTTTTCTTTTAAGATTTATTTATTTGAAAGGCAGAAAGAGAGATTGATCTTCTGTCCCCTAGTTCACTCCCCAAACGGCCACAACAGCTGAGGCTGGGTTGGGCCAAAGCCAGGAACCAGGAACTCTGTCTTGGTCTCCTGCATGGGTGTTACAGAAATCTGAGGTGGGAGGTAGATATATTAGGACAGATGTATGGCTGGAGCTGACAGAAGCAGAGCTTAGGACTTCTTCCCTCTCTAGACAAGATAACAGTGGGCAGTTGCTTTGCTGGTTAGTTGTGAGCAGACACTCTTCAAGGTCTGTGTTGGGAGGAGGGGTCTGCTTCTCTTTCTTTGTCTCTGGTTGCAGCCATATTTCCTCTACATGGGGAGCAGGGGCCCAAATGCTTAAGCCATCTTCAGCTGCTTTCCCAGACGCATTAGCAGGAAACTGGATCAGAAGCAGAGCAACCAGGACTCCGGCCCCCACTCTAATGTGGGATGCTGGCATCTCAAACTGTGGCTTTAACCCGCTGCACCACAATGCCAGTCCTGGATTCCACTTCTGGAAATATTTGATGTTAGCTTCAAACATGTGTAATGCATTTACACAAAGTCTTATTCCTGGCAGAATTTTCACTTAGTAATTTTGATGACTTTTTCCATTGAGTCTCACTTCTCATTCATTTCAAAAAGCTAAAAACCTTCAGAATACTAACAAAAATAAAACATTGGAGACTTACAGACCTTTCATGTGAAATTGCTGATTGCTGATATTTACCCAGATTGCCATATTTGTGTGTGTGTGTTTTTTTTTTCTAAACCATTTGAGAGAGTTGGTTGAGGATATGACACCTTGGACTTAAATACTCTACCATTAAGAACAAGGACATTGGGGCCGGCGCTGTGGCGCAGCAGGTTAAAGCCCTGGCCTGAAATGCTGGCATCCCATTTGGGTGCTGGTTCTAGTCTCGGCTGCTCCTCTTCCAATCCAGCTCTCTGCTAGGGCCTGGGAAAGCAGGAGAAGATGGCCCAAGTCCTTGGGCCCCTGCACCCATGTGGGAGACCCGGAAGAAGCTTCTGGCTTCTGGCTTCTGGCTTCTGGCTTCTGGCTTCTGGCTTCGGATCAGTGCATCTCTGGCCGTTGCAGCCATCTGGGGAGTGAACCAGCAGATGGAAGACTTCTCCCTCTGTAAAACTCTATCTTTCAAATAAATAAATCTTAAAAAGAAAAAGAACAAGGACATTACATAATAAGATATTTTTTCACATTAAGGAGATTATATTTCTCCTGCATTATGAGCTAACATATAGTGCATATTCATATTTATCCACGTGCCCAAGAAGAATATATTTCAGTTCATTACCTAAACAGTTAATTCTCTTCTGCTGTCTTTCCACTTCTGCACAGGATTGAGAAGTGATCTGAGGGGATTCTGTAAATACATGGGATACTTAAATCCATACTCTTAAGTTTATGGGACAGCTAAAAAGACACATTTTAATGTTCAAAAACAATTTGGAAAACAAGATCTGTAAGAAAGCTTTACACTTTTACTTTGCAGTCCAGCAGACTTTGTGAAAAAGACACTGGCTTGAACCTGCTCAGGTACAAATTTTTGTGTCAGTCAATATTTTAAAAGCAAATAACAAAGTAGCTGACTAGTTTATGCATCAAATAAATTTAAAAATGTATTAGGTACTCCCCGAATTTGCAGGAAGGGCACAGAACTTGCTTTAGAAAATGTTCGGGAAAGAGAGGCAGCTCTTAGTTCCTTGGTGATCATCAAGCCACAGACCATCCCCGGAGGAGTACTGCTCTTCTATCCACTGACGAGCAAATACCACAGCTTCCACTAGCACTGGACATGGGACTCCACTGCTGTGATTTATTACCAAAATGGATTCTTTCCAGTCTCTGCTTCTTTAAGGCCTGTGCACAGTTTCTGTGTTAAGATATCTAACTGGCCTAGCTGCATCACATGCACTTGCTCATGCTGCAAGGGAGGACACAAAACCATAATTGGTGTTTTCAGATCCTGTAGGGAGTCAGGCTTTGCCCTCGGGTGACGATTTCTCTAAAAATAGCAAAGGAGGTGTTTGGTAGCCAAAAAGAAAAAAAAATCCACTACACATACAACTGAAATTCATACTTTTAATAGGAAGTCCTTTGGCTTCAGAAACAAAAAAGAATGTGATAAAGTATGTGCAAATGAAAGAAGCATTTGTCTATGTAAATGAGGGTGAACTCTAAAGTATTCTACAAACTTTAAGAAACTTGTGGGCTTTTTTGTTTTCATGAAAATATCTTGGGTCTGAAAAGGGGCTGCAGATTTCAAATTTGGGCTGTTTCAAATTACAGTGCTTATTTAGCAAATAAACGAATAGTAATAGCATTGAGTTTCTAAAAATTTGAGGTAGGTATTGGCAGTTTACTGGTAAAAAAACAAGACTAATGTTTTCAGTCCTCATTTATATTTGCACAGACAAGAAAAGGAGATCTTGTCATTTCTTTATTAAGAAAACGTGCGGTGTTACCTGTAGTTTATTGTAATAAAGACACAGATTTGCCAGCAAATCTTGTATGTGATTTCCTCTTCAGACCATTTCTCTAAACAGCTGTGTATAGTTAGTTGATAGCTGCTCCTGGAGCTTAGGGCATGCAACTGATCATGTTAAGTGAATTCAAGTAAAGACAGCACAGACCTTAGTGCTTCTTTCAGAGTAGTTTTTTCTCACTGCCTTTTATTATCTATCTTTAAACTAGGTAGTATGACTCAGAAAACATTTCTCAGGAAACCTTAGAGACAGTTTTATGTAAAGAGCGATAGAATTTAGGTGCTCTAACCACTCTCCACTTGTCACTAGATTGTCTAGCTTCAACAGAGTAGTACCCCAGTTAGCTTCAGAAGAGCCATTTTTGTCTTACATGCAATCCTGAGGGCTTCTGTTTTCATTTATTTTTAATAAAAATGCATGAATAAACCTGTGTATGTGGCAGTTGTTCTTGATAATATTTTACAAATGTAAGAGATGAGAATAGACACAGAAGAGTTGAGAAGATAGTAGAGTTCTCACGTAATCTGCACCTGCTTTCCTTAGTGTTAACATCTTACAAAACATTGGCCTATGTATCAAAAATTGAGAAATTAACATTGATACAATGCTGTTAACTACAGGCTTTCATATCCCCAGTTTCCCCGCTGATATCCCTTTTCTATTCCAACGTTGGAATTTTGTTGCCATATCTCTTTATTCTCCTTCAGGCTTCGAGTGGATGTCTTTGTGACCTTGACACTTTCCAAGGACACTGGTTGTCCATTGTACAGTGACTACTTTTTTATTAACACACTTTGATAGAAACGAATCACTAAGGTTAGCTCACACTTGAGAGGAAAATTAAGTTACACTAACTAGATGGAGGTATATCAAAAGAATTTGTGGTCATATGGTAAAACCACCATTTCATTGGTTAAAACCAATAATATTTTAGAGAATATGCAAATACTCTGTTTCTCCTAACATTTCATCAGCTAATTTTAGCTTCCAGGGGTAGATCTTGCCCCTGGTTATTGCTGTGATATTTTACTGGTGATTTTTCTCTCATTCCTTCAACATTTGTTAATTTTCGTTCTGCAAGAGAAAGCCATTTTCCTCATTCAAGATCTGTTTTTTAAAGATTTTTTATTTGAGAGATAGAGTTTACAGACAGAGAGAAAGGTCTTCCACTCGCTGGTTCACTCCCCAAATGGCCGCAGTGGCCAGAGCTGGACCAATCCAAAGCCAGGAGCCAGGAGCCGGGAGCCCCCTCCAGGCCCCCAACATGGGAGCAGGGGCCCAAGTGCTTGGGCCATCCTTCACTGCTTCCCCAGGCCACAGCAGAGAGCTGGATCGGAAGAGGAGCAGCCAGGACTTGAATCGTCGCCCATGTGGAATGCTGGTGCCACAGGTGGAAGATTAACCTACTGCGCCACAGTACCGGCCCCATAATTGTTTCTTAAGGATTTTATTTATTATTATTTTATTTACTTGAAAGGCAGTTACAAAGAAGGAGACAAATATCTTCCATCTGCTGGTTCACTACCCAAATGGCCACAAGGGCCAGGACTGGGCTGGGCCAAAGCTAGGAACCTGGAACTGCACCACACACTGGTCCCCTGTATAATTGTTTTATATGCCCACTGTCCCCAGATCTAATTTAAATCTTGGTTAAATTTATCTTAGACTTTTGATGTGGCCGCCTCATTGGTATACTATAATTGGTATTACACACTCCATGTATCATTGCCCATCTATAAAATGACTTAGTTTGGGGCAGGTGTTTGGCACAGTGATTAAATTGCTCTAGGTATACCCACGTTCTATATCAGTGTCTGGTTTAACTCCTGGCCCCTCCTTGCTGATGCATACCCTGGAAGGTGATGGCTCAAGTACTTGGGTCCCTGCCACCCATGTGGGAGACCTGAATTGAGTTCAAGGCTTCTGGCTTCAGCCTGGCCCTGTCTGGTTGTAGTGGGAATTTGGGGAGTGAAGTAGTGAATGGAAGGCTTCTTTATATATCTCTCTCTCTGCCTTTCATATGAAAAGAAAATTTAAAAAAACGATTTTCTCGTGACTTAAAGCTTAATCACTGGGGGGCCAGCTCTGTGGCACATCAGGTAAAGCCACTGTCTGTAGTGCCAGCATCCCACTTGGGCACTGGTTCAAGTCCTGGCTGCCCCATTTCCCATCCAGCTCCCTGCTAATCTGCCTGGGAAAGCAACGGAAGATGGCCCAAGTCCTTGGGCCCTTGCGCCCGTGTGGGAGACCCAGAAGAAGCTCCTGGCTTCCAGCTTTGGATCAGCCCAGCTCCAGCTGTTGTAGCCATTTGGAGAGTGAAACTGCAGATGGAAGATCTCTTTCCCCTCCTCTCCCCCTCTGTAACTACCTTTCAAATAAATCCTTAAAAAAAAAAAAAGTTTAATTTGAAAGGCAGTAACAGAGATCTTTCATCCACTGCTTCATTCCCCAAATGGCTGCTGCAGCCCCGGCTGGGCCGGGCTGAAGCCAAGAGCCAGGAACGCCGTCTTGGTCTCCCACAACTTGCTAGCAGGGACCCAAGTACTTGGGCCATCATCTGCACAATACCAGGAAGCTGGATTAGCAGTGAAGTAGCCAGGGCTCAAATTGGTACTCCACTATGGGATGCCAGCGTCGCAAGTGGTGGTTGAAGATGCTGTACCACAGCACTGGCCCCCCAAAGCTCTCATTTTTTAGGTATGATTTTTTCATTTGGAATAGTTAAATAATCTCTGTAACTTTGATCTCTTATAAATACCCTTTCACACAAACCTTTCACCTAATGGTTTTAGCATAAATCAGTGATCCTTGCTTGAATCAGTTACTTCATTAGGGCTTGTACAGTGTTAATCTAATACTGTTTTTCTACACTTATTAACTAGCATTCTTTGTAAAGAACTTTCCTTCATTTGCTACAGCTGATACATTACATTGTTCTTGAGTTGCTATTGAAAAGACAAAATAAATGCTTAATTTCACCTTTAATTACTTAGTCACAATATAGATTTGGTATAATGATAACCTCTAATACTGTTAAATTGCTGTTGAATAAATCTTGCTATTTTTTGCTTTTTAATGTTTATTTTCACATATTGCTTATTACATTTTTCTTGTTACAATTTTACCTAAACCAGGCAAAAATCTTCCTGTAAGGCACTTTTTAGTAGTATATGCTTTTCAGATATGAAATCCCTTTGATAACATGCAACATTTAAATTTCTGTTGGTATTATACTTCTACTTACGGCATTTTATCTAAATAAACCTCAATTGCGTCACCCCACAGCCTGGAGAGAAAAACATTATGAAGTCACAAAAACGTTACCGGTAAAGTGTATTTGGCTAGTACTGATTCACTTTAAAATAGCCCTGAGAGGGGCCGGCACCGTGGCTCACTTGGTTAATCCTCCACCTGCAGCATCGGCATCCCATACGGGCACCAGGCTCTGGTCCCGGTTGCTCTTCTTCCAGTCCAGCTCTCTGCTGTGGCCCTGGAAAGCAGTGGAGGACGGCCCAAGTCCTTGGGTCCCTGCACCCACATGGGAGACCAGGAAGAAGCACCTGACTGCTGGCTTCAGATTGGCGCAGCGCGCCGGCCGTGGTGGCCATTTGGGGGGTGAACCAATGAAAGGAAGACCTTTCTCTCTCTCAGTGTCTATAACTCTACCTGTCAAATTAAAAAAAAAAAAAAAAAAAAAAGCCCTGAGAGCGCATTTAGCCTAGCAGTTAAAGCGCCCGCATCCCATGTCCAAATACCTGACTCCAGCTTTCTGCTCATTCAGACCCTAGGACGCAGCGGTGATGGCTCCAAGTGATTGGGTTCCTGCCCCAACATTTGAGACCTGGGTTGAATTCCCAGTTTCCGCCCAGCCCAGCCCAGCCCCTGCCATTGTAGGCATTTGGGGAATGAACTAGCTGATAGGACACACTCTTTTTCACACTCTTTTTCTCCCTCTTTGCCTGTAGGGTAAATTAAGGAAAAAATAGCATATAGGTGGATTCAGGACGAGTTTAAAGGAGAGAGTCAAAAGCTGAACTGAGGGGATGGGCATTGTGGTGCCGAAGGTTAAGCTGCTGTTTGTGATACCCAGATCCATATTGGAGTGCCAGTTTTCAGTCCTGGCTATGCTACTTTCATTCCAGCTTCCTGATGCACCTGGGAAGGCAACCCTGCCACCCACATGGGACATTCAGATGGAGTTCTTGGCTCCTGGCTTCCTCCTGGCCCCGCCCTGGCTGATAGAGTCATTTGGATAGAAAACCAACTGATGGAAGATTTCTCTCTCTCTTTTTCAAATAAAAATAAATAAATCTTTAAAAGAAATAAGTTAAACTGAACACGGAGGGTACTGAGTTAGTTAACAGGACAACCCTAGCTGTTGGAATAATCAAAACAAGGCAACCCATAATTTAAAAGCCTATATGGAAATTCATTATATAGTGACCTTGAGATAAGCACCTCTGTAGTGCATTTAATTTATTTTTTAAAAAGATTTAGTTATTTATTTGAGAATCATAGTTACACAGAGAGAGGAGAGGCATAGAGGGAGAGAGAGGTCTTCCATCCACTGTTTCATTCCCCAAATGGCCGCAATGGCTGGAGTTGCACTGATCCAGGAGCTTCTTCCAGGTTTCCCACGTGGGTATAGGGGCCCAAGGACTTGGGCCATCTTCTCCCGCTTTCCCAGGCCATAGCAGAGAGCTGGATGGGAAATGGAGCAGCCGGGACTAGAACCGGCGCCCAGGCCAGGGCGTTAACCCACTGTGCCACAGCTCCAGCCCCTCTGTAGTGCATTTTAAATATGATTAGATAAGTGATGCTTGTTTTGTCTTCCAAGGCACATTAGTAGGGAGCTAGATTGGAAGTGGAGCAGCTGGGACTCAAACCAGCACCCCTTTGTGATGCCAAAGCCACCAGCTCTGGTATAACCCATTACACCACAATGCCAACCCCAATGCTTTCTTTGTCTACCACCAATTTAGGATACTATTTTTGGGTACTGCCTTCAGAACTTAAGACCCATTCTTATGAATACTATTTTGATGGCAGGTTTAATCATTGGAGCATAGATTTTGGAGTACAGAGGGATGGGGAAAAGCTAGTGGCATCTCCTATGATTCCTAGTACATAGAAGCTGCTCTGAATATTGGTTAAATATGGTAATCGAGTAATTAACACATTTTAAATTCAATAAAAATATATGACATTTTCTTATATGTCTCTTAAATGGAATGTCCTTAGATTTATATCTATTAATTTGTATAAAATTGTTTAATCACCTTCAACATGATGCAGTGTATGTAAAGGATAAATATATTGAAATAATTTCCTTTTTTTTTTTTATTTTTTTATTTTTTGACAGGCAGAGTGGACAGTGAGAGAGAGACAGAGAGAAAGGTCTTCCTTTTGCCGTTGGTTCACCCTCCAATGGCCGCCGCGGTAGCGCGCTGCGGCCGGCGCACTGCGCTGATCCGATGGCAGGAGCCAGGTGTTTATCCTGGTCTCCCATGGGGTGCAGGGCCCAAGGACTTGGGCCATCCTCCACTGCACTCCCTGGCCACAGCAGAGAGCTGGCCTGGAAGAGGGGCAACCGGGACAGGATCGGTGCCCCGACCGGGACTAGAACCGGGTGTGCCGGCACCACAAGGCGGAGGATTAGCCTAGTGAGCCGCGGTGCCGGCCTGAAATAATTTCTAAGTTAAGTAAAAAAGAAGCTAGTGACATCCATCCTTACATACCTGAGCTTACCTCAGCTGGTTCTGTAGCCTGAAGTCAGTAGAGATCTATCACAATTCAAGAAATACAGGCCAGTGCCGTGGCTCACTTGACTAATCCTCCACCTGCGGCGCTGGCATCCTGGGTTCTAGTCCCAGTTGGGGCGCTAGATTCTGTCCCGGTTGCTCCTCTTCCAGTCCAGCTCTCTGCTGTGGCCCGGGAAGGCAGTGGAGGATGGCCCAAGTGCTTGGGCCCTGCACCCGCATGGGAGACCAGGAGAAGCACCTGGTTCCTGGCTTCGGATCAGCGCGATGTGCCGGCCACAGTGCGCCGGCCACAGCGGCCATTGGAGGGTGAACCAATGGCAAAAAGGAAGACCTTTCTATCTCTCTCTCTCTCTCTCTCACTATCCACTCTGCCTGTAAAAAAAAAAAAAGGAGGAGCCAGTTATTTGTGGACATTGTACTTCTGCTATCTAAAAGCTATACTTTATTCATGATTATTGACCTACTAGATGAAAGTATCACTTCTCAGGCGAGGCTTCACAACTATTCCTGGTACCTAGGTCTTTGCCTGTCCCTGTTTTTGCCCTGACCCCATCATGATCAGTGCATCATACTCTGAAATGTTATAAAGAGTTCAAAACTTCAGGGGTTCCTGACAGTTGGTATTAAATTTAAAAACAGCCAAAGCTATTTGCAAATGACTTTTCTGATAGGAACATTAGAACATTTCCAGCTGCATCAAAGGAGAATTTTTTAGGTTCTAGGAAAGAGTATAAAGGGCCTGAGTATATTAGTCAAGGTCGTTTGGGAAGTCTGTCGCTTATATGCTGAGCCCCCGAGTTCTCTAACCGTGGTGCACCTTGCGAGAGGTGCAGAAAATAGGGCCTACAGGCCTTGTCACTTCATCTATTCCTGCAAAGCCAGCTGCGGGCAGGACCTGAAATTCAGTAGCTCTGTAGCAGGCTAATTTTTAGGTTGATAATTTTGTATGGCTTGAGAATGATGGGTTTGTTTGTTTGTTTGTTTTTATTTGACAGGTAGAGTTATAGACAGAGAGAGAGAGAAAGGTCCTCCCTCCATTGGTTTACTCCCCAAATGGCCATCATGGCTGGCACTGTGTTGATCTGAAGCCAGGAGCCAGGTGCTTCCCCCTGGTCTCCCATGTGGGTGCAGGGGCCCAAACACTTGGGCTATCCTCTACTGGCCTCCCAGGCCACAGCAGAGAGCTGGACTAGAAGAGGAGCAACCGAGACTAGAACCCGGCACCCATGTGGGATGCCGGCGCCGCAGGCAGAGGATTAACTAAGTGAGCCACGGTGCTGGCCCCGAGAATGATGTTATAAATATCCAAATGACCATTTTTCTTAAGAGATTTATTTATTTATTTATTTGAAAAGCAGAGTTATAGAGAGGCAGAGAGAGAGAAAGAGGTCTTGCACCCTCTGGTTCACTCCCCAGATGGCCACAATGGCCAGAGCTGCGCCGATCTGCAGCCAGGAGCCAGAAGCTTCTTCCGGTTCCCCGACTTGGGTGCAGGGGCCTAAGGACTTGGGCCATCTTCTGTTGCTTTCCCAGTCCATAGCAGAGAGCTTGATCAGAAGTGGAGCAGCCAGGATTCAAACTGGCACCCATATGGGACACCGGCACTGCAGGTGGTGGCTTTACCCGCTAAGCCACAGCACCCTCCAAATAACTTCTGACAGGAAAAAGGTTCCCTACCCCTAAATGAGCTAACAATTTAAAAAAAAAAAGGCAGGCATGTGGAACCTTCTACTGGAAATTGCCTTCCCAGTACCAGCTTAAGTATAAGTCTTCCCCAAAGTGGAGTTAACGCTGTTCAAGTGCTTACTCAGTACAAAGAGCATTTGTAAGCCGGTAAAGGTAGAGAAGTGCTGGTGGATCTGATGGAGAGGGCCCTTGCCTGTTCTCAGCCCATTCTCGTGCCCTTGAGTGGCCATGAGCACGGCATGGTTGCCAGAAGTGTCTGATTCCCCTTTTGTTTCGTGGCTGTACATAGTGAACACCATTGCCATCGTGCATTAAGTACACATATAATTCCAAAACATGCTCATGCTTCATCACGCCTAGGATGAAGACATATACATCTGTGTACGAAATGTCGGGTACCAAAGTACACCGTGGATAGCGATTGTTTCCCCTCATGATCATCTGGCTAGCTGGGAGCGCCAGCACTGCCCTTGCTCAGCACGGCCAGAGAAAATCACACTGCGTATCACTAACCCAAGGAGAGATCCAGACACAAAGCATCCTTCCTACTGAGTGCATATTCCTTTCCCGCCATCATAAAGTCACAAACTCCTAAGTGGAACTTTTTTTTTTTTTTTAAACGATTTATTTATTTATTTGAAAGAGTTACACAGAGAGAAGGAGAGGCAGACAGAGAAAGGTCTTCCATCCACTCCCTGTTCACTCCCCAGTTGGCCATGGTGACCAGAGCTATTCCGAAGCCAGGAGCCAGGAGCTTCTGGGTTTCCCACATCGGTACAGGGGCCCAAGGACTTGGGCCATCTACTGCTTTCTCAGACCATAGCAGAGAGATGGATCGGAAGTGAAGCAGCTGGGACTTGAACTGGCACTCATATGGGATGCAGGTACTACAGGTGGCGGCTTTACCCGCTACACCACAGCACCAGCCCCCTAAGCCAGACATTGTAAGTTGGTACCGTCTGTATCTGTAAGTGCTGCCAAGTGCATGTGAGAGCAGGTGGAGTCACAGGCAGGCTGTAGGGGCCATCATCCTACCCTGTCTTTAAATGCTATTTGTTCCTGAAGAGTCAACAGTTTTTTGGTTTTTTTTTTTTTTTTTTTTTTTTTTTTTTTTTTTTTTAGGGTTTGCTTATTTGAAAGGCAGAGTGACAATAACAGCTAGGGCTACTCCAGGCAAAATCCAGGAGTCAGAATTCCATCTCCCATGTGGGAGGCAAGAACCCAAGTACTTGGGCCATTAGCTACTGCCTTATAGGGACGTTAGCAGGAAGCTGGATCGGAAGTGGAGTAGCCAGGACTCTTAGCAGGCACTCTCATGTGGTGTGCTAGAGTCCCAAACTGCAGCCTTAACCACTGCGCCATGACACCAACCCCAGCACTTTTCCTTTTGCCATCTTCCAGTGGCTTCAGAGTGAGAACTCTATGTGTTTGATAGAGAGAAGAAATCGAATCCATACTCAGTGGGCTTGTATAGATGTTTATTTTTCTGGTGGGAGTTTATACCTTTCAGATCCTCTGAAGGCTATCCAGCAGAAGGATGAGAACACTTCTTGGGAAACTGTATGGTTTGATTTCAGAAGTGATATAAAACTCTAACTCTGTAACATAGTAGACATAATCTCATTTCAGAATCCCATTTTGGGAAAATTTATGTGTAAACTCTTTACATAAAGATATAATAGGCTGGCGCCGCGGCTCAATAGGCTAATCCTCCACCTTGCGGCACCGGCACACCGGGTTCTAGTCCCAGTCCGGGCGCCGGATTCTGTCCCAGTTGCTGCTCTTCCAGGCCAGCTCTCTGCTGTGGCCCGGGAGTGCAGAGGAGGATGGCCCAAGTGCTTGGGCCCTGCACCCGCATGGGAGACCAGGAGAAGCACGTGGCTCCTGCCTTCAGATCAGCACAGTGCACCAGCCACAGCGCGCCGGCTGCGGCGGCCATTGGAGGGTGAACCAACAGCAAAGGAAGACCTTTCTATCTGTCTCTCTCTTTCTCACTGTCCACTCTGCCTGTCAAAAAAAAAAAAAAGAGTCATGTGGTCTTGTATAATTTATGTTAATTTTGTTAGTCATATTATCTGGTATCTCTCTATTCCCTTTTACCCTTCCAATCCGGATGTTCAAGGAAAGGTTTCCCATCCCTTTGGGAGCCTCCACACCACCTTGTATGTGGCTCACATGTAACTTTTCAAACATTTGTTCATTGCATAAGCAAAGTCTACCTAAATTAAACAGTATTAGTGGAATCATATGAATTAAAAATTGAAGGAAAATTAATTTTCTCAGTAATAGTAGAAGTAATTGCAGGGCTTCCCAAGATAGATTTTATCAAATATTCTGTACATCTAATAATTATTCACTGGAGAATTTTAAAAGCATATCTTCCTAAGATAAGTCTAGATATTTAGAAACATGCTTTAATTTGCAAACCCTTGACTCAAACATGCATATACGAAGAGACTAGCTTCCCCTCTACCAGCAGTGTCTAATATATTTGCAAATAACCTATTTTACCTTTATTTTGGAAGAGATTTTTAGATATTGGCAGATTTATAAGTTACTCCTAAATAGTATAGTTTGAGCAGAGATCTACCTATTCTCTGAAATCATTTTTTTAGTAAGCGACTTGAAAAAGAAGCAAATCTAAAATGATAAATTGTTTTTCTTTGTGTTTCAGATATGTTGGTAACCTTTCCAGAGATGTGACAGAAGCTCTAATTCTCCAGCTCTTTAGCCAGATTGGACCTTGTAAAAACTGCAAAATGATTATGGATGTAAGGGTATTTTACTTATTCAACATTATTTTGATAACATTCATTATGTAAAGCCCTTACTTCTGGAAATTCTTAGTTTGAATAGTTTAAATGCAAAGGGACTTTAGTGAACTGGTAATGAATCTCTTGGTGGCTGAATTAATTTGATTTACTAAATGAGGGAAGAAGAAAGTAAAACTAATTTCTAGAACAGATGAAAAGAATATGTATGCTCTTGTTTTAAGAAGCATTGAGGCATCCGAATTACTTACCGTGTGGTAGGCTTTTGGTGTAGCAGTTAAGATGCCCATTGAGATGCCCACTTCCCAAATCAGAGTGCCTAGGTTTGAGTCCCAGCTCTGCTGTCCATTTCAGCTTTCTGCTGATGTGCAACCTGGGAGGCACAGGTGATGTTGCAGGTAGTTAGTCCCTGCCACCCATGTGGGAGACCTGGGTTGAGTTCCCAGCTCCTGACTTTAGCATGGACCAGTCCTGACTGTTGCAGCCATTTGGGGTGTGAACTCCATCCTAGTCGCCCACAGAGGTGGCAGGAGCCTAAGTACCTGGGCCGTTTTCTACTGCCTTCCCAGGCACATTAGCAGGAAACTGGATTGGAGGTGCAGCAGGCAGGACTTGACCCAGTACTCCAATGTGGGATGTTGGTGTCACAAGTTGTAGCTTACCTCCTGCACCAGAGCACCAGCCCCTTCTGTAAACTTTTGGTTTTCTTTTTTCAGGGAAAGAAAATTGTGTGTTTGTGTGTGCGTATCTGCTACTTTTCGGACTTTTTTGTGTTCTGATTTAACTGTTTTATAATTCATATTTTAAAAAGTGATTGTTTGAAAAAATAAATAAAATTTAAACAATTTTAAACAAAAGTAGTTGAGAGTAGCATTAAGTCTCACAGTTAAGATGCCTACTTCTGCATCAGAGTGCTGAGGTTCAATTTCCCAGCTCTGACTGCTTTGTTTGTTTGTTTGTTTGTTTTAAGAATTATTTATTTATTTGAAAGGCAGTTATAGAGAGAAAGACACCTTCTCTACTGGGTCACTCCCTAAATGGCCATAACGGCCAGGGCAGGCTACAGCCAAGAGCCTGGAACTTCACCAAGGTCTTCCACATGGATGGCAAAGGCCCAAGCACTTGGGCCATTTTCTGCTGCTTTCCCAAGCACATTAGCAGGGAGCTGGATCAGAAGCAGGACTGGTACTCATAGGGATGTTTGCCTCACAGGTGGTAGCTTAACCTGTGCCAAAGCACCAGCCCCACTGCTCTGGTTCATGACTCCAAGTGTAGATCCTGGGAAGTAGCAGTGGTGGCTCAGATGATTGGATTCCTTGCTCCCAGCTTTGGCCCTGGTGCAGCCTTGGCTCTTGCAAACATTTGGAGAGTGAACCAGCAGATGAAAGCTCTCTGTTGTCAAGGCTGTCTCATAATACTGCAGGGTCAGGTACATATCAGAGAGCTGGAATCAACAAATATTTTCGTGCTTTCCAATCTATCACTTTTAAAAGGGATTTGCTTTGAATAAAGTAGAAGAGATATCTATACTTGAAGAGAAAAGACAGGGAAATGATGTGGAATTTAAAACCAGTCTTTCCTTGATCAAAGTTTCCTTCCTTATCCTAGTAATAGCATTTATGTAATACTTGCCACTGTCAGTTATTTTAATATATTATAAGAAATGCCAGATGGAAATATAAAGACATATTATTAAGAAGTTATTTCATGTGTGAGAAAATGAAGCAAAACAAGAATTTGTAATTTTATCTGTTTGAATACAAACCCTCTCCATTAGTTTATGTACTGATATTCTCCTTTCTCTCTATCTGGTCATATATTTCTTTCCCTTTCTTTCAATTAATTAATTAGATATAACTTCCATCTGCTTGTTTATTGCCCAAATGCCTATGGTGGCCAGGGCCAGGCCAGGCCAGAGCCAGGAACTGGAAACTCAGACAGGGTCTCCGACACTGGCAGTAGGAACCCAACCACTTGCACCATCACCTGCTGTCTCTCTGGGTGCCCATTAGCAGGAAGCTGAATTATAAGTGGGGCTGGGACTCAAACTCAGGCTCTCAAATATGAGATGCAGGTATCCCAACCAATACCCTCACTGTTCCCTCAGGCACTCACTCCTGCTCCTGTATTTCCATGGGTGAAGCTCACTAGACAAAATGTTAATGACTGCCTAACCTACTGAAAAGACCGACTAGGCTAGCCTTTGCTATTTGTTATAAACCAGGGTGCCTAAATTTGAATCCTGTCTCTACCTCTCCATTCCAGCTTCCTGCTAATGCATTCTCTGGGAGGCAGTGGGTAATGGCACAAATACTTTAGTCCCTGCCACCCATGTGGAAGATCTGGATGGAGTTCTTGGTTTGGGCCTGCCCTGATTCTGGCTGTTGCAGGAATTCGAGAAGTGAACACATAGGTGGAAGGTATCTCCCTCTCTCTCTCTGCCTTTGAAATAAATAAATAATAAGTAATTTTTAAGTTAAAAAGAAAGAAATGTAGACTTATTTTGTAAGTCCACATTCTAAAACTTCACTTACCAGAGATAGTTTTCAAGACCTATTTACTCATATTTCTGAAACAGATTTAAGGATAAGCTAAGGTCTTCTACCCAGCATGTCAGAAGCAGCAAAGACATGTATATTTGTAGCAATAAAAAGTAACATAGGGTGCTGGCACTATGGCATAGTAGGTTAAGCCTCCATCTGGGCTGCAGGTCTGGTTAGTGTCCCGGCTGCTCCTCTTCCATTTCAGCTCCAAGCTGCTTACGGCTTGGGAATGCAGTGGAAGATGGCCCAACTGCTTGGGCCCTGCACCTGCTTGGGAGACCCAGAAAAAGCTCCTGGCTCCTGGCTCCTGGCTCCTGGCTGCAGATCGGCTCAGCTCCAGCCATTGCAGACATTAGGGAGTGAATCAGCAGATGGAAGATTTCTCTCTCTCTCTCTCTCTTTCTCAAATAAATAAGTAAATAAATCTTTAAAGAACATGAAAACAGAAAAGTAACATATAACAGGGAAGGGATAGAAAAATGATAGAAACCAAAGAAAAACTATACATGTCTAGTCAAACTTCCGTAGCTGAAAGAAATGGTTATACTTACAAAGTAAGAAACTACAAATTCAGTAGTTGTAGAGGAAGAAACTACAATTTCAGTATTTATAGCTATATAACCACTTAGGACACTTTAAAAACTTTTAATTTGGGGCTGGTGTTGGGACTTAGTGGGTAAAGCCACTGCCTGCAATGCAGGCATCCCATGTGGGTGCCGGTTTGTGTTCTGTCTGCTTCATTTCTGATCCAGCTCCTTGCTAATGACCTGGGAAAGCATCAGAAGATGGCCCAAGTTCTTGGACCCCTGCTACCCATGTGGGAGACCTGGAAGAAGCTCCTGGCTCCTGGCTTCAGCCTGGCCCAGCCCTGGTTTTTGCAGCCATCCAGGGAGTGAACCAGCAGATGGAAGATCTCTCTCTCTGTAATTCTGACTTACAGATAAATAAATAAATATTTTTTAAAATTTATTTTTATTTATTTGAAAGGCAGAGTAATAATGAGAGAGAGAGAGAGATCTTCCATCTGCGGGTTCAGTCCTTGGATGGCTACAACAGCCGGGGCTGGGCCAGTCTGAAGCAAGGAGCCAGGAGCTTCTTCTGGGTCTCCCACAGGGGTGCAGGGCCATCCTCTGTTGCAATTCCAGGTTCATTAGCAGGGAGCTGGATCAGAAGTGGAGCAGCCGCAACTTGAAGCAACGCCCACATGGGATGGAAGCACGGCAGGTCGCAGCTTAACCCACCACCCATAGCACCAGCCCCATAAATAAAATCTTTTTGAAAAAAATTCTTAGTTTAAAATTTAATTATACAAATATCATAATAGCATGTCAAGAAGATAGCTTTCCATAAAATGTTTGTTTTTAAGTGTTTACTGTTTTCTCTTAAAATTTACTTATGGAATGGTCTCTTCATTCTCCATGACCCGGTAATTGAGTTATATAAAACTTAACTTTTCAAATGTGCCTAATTTTAAGGTAGTGGGGGAATAAAGCCTCACGCTGGCTTTTGTGGTTCTTCTCCAACAGACAGCTGGGAACGATCCCTATTGTTTTGTGGAGTTCCATGAGCATCGGCACGCAGCTGCCGCACTAGCTGCTATGAATGGGCGGAAGATAATGGGTAAGGTAAGCTGTCATGATTAAAGTAGGTGACTTGCACTGGGAAATTTAAGATACATATGGTCCTGTTTCCTTTTGGAAGCATTAAATTCACTTCATAGCAGAAGGTCCATTCATCACATTTCAGATTTAGAAGGGGGGAAAAGGGATTCAGAGGACAGAGGTCCATGTTTGTGTTAGTATTCTCCATGGTGCCTTGTAATGGTAGATACTAAAATATTTGTTGAATTACTGAAACTTGGATGAAATGTCTAGTAACATTGGATGCTAATGAGGAAAAATAAAAGAGAACAATTTTACTTGTACTTTAGATGAGAAAGATTAATTAAATGCTAACAGAAATGTATAAAAATTAGGATTTGTCAGCATTTAAGTGTAGGAGACTTTAACTGAATTGGCAGTCCCTTGAGTGTTTCATCTGAAACGTAGCACTTCCCTGTGTGTTCATAAATGCAACTCTGATTTTGAGCTTTATTTTCACAAAATATAAATGTAGAAAAATTTTTTTAGGAAGTCAAAGTGAATTGGGCAACGACCCCCAGCAGTCAAAAGAAGGATACAAGCAGTAAGTACATCCTGTAAACTTCAAACCTTTGTTTTTATTATACTCATTAGTTTTACTATAAAGCATATAAACATCATACATATTCGCAGTAATATTTTGATCGTTATCCTAAGATATGATTTAATGTGTTTGTGTTAATAAATTTAAGAACAAATCTAATCTTTGTCATCAGGTAGTACCGTTGTCAGCACACAGCGTTCACAAGGTAATTGTATCTTCTTAAACATAAAATGAAATATCTTGAAAGGGTATTCACTAACCATCTGAAGTGTTTTTGTTTGATGTTGGGGGAGGGAAGGGGTGGTGGTAATATTTCTATTTGTCTCTGGCAGTATTTTCCCCCCTTCTTCCCAGTGTTGACCAAGTGTGGCTTGTCCACTACCTTGGTGCTAGTTCAAGCTCTGTGCCCTTGGTAGCAGCTGATGCCTTAAAAATACTTTCACCATCTAAAGGGCAAGATACCCTGCTTCCTTGAGGTCTCCATCTGGACTTCCTATCCAGATCTTCCAAGTGCTTGAGTTGCTCCTGAAACTGTTTCCCAAGGAGCAGCGCAATATGTTGCTTAAGGCCTGCCAGAAAGGGGTAACTTCTTTCCAAATATGCCTTGTCAAAAGTGATATGTGTGTGTTCATTTTGAAGTGTTGGTCCAAGGATTTTGCATTTTTAAAGTGTTTCTTTTATGAGAACTGTCTCTCTTTTTAAAAAACTTCAAATATGGGTTGGTTATTTCTCTCCAATGCTTTTTGATGGTTCTGATATAAAGTGAAGGGATTATTGTTTTCATTCTGTTGCCTTCAGTCTTAGTTCACTTGCACATGGATTCACATAAACTGAATGGTGTAATGTCTGGGCAACCAAAACTGTTGGCTTTTGAGAAAACTGTCAAATACTTTAACATCAAACTGTTGCAATGCAAGGTATTTCTTTGATTGTTCTTCACAAAATATGGTTAAACCAAGTGTATCATGTAGCTAGCTTCAGTCAGTTGTCTTAACTGAGGCAAATCCAGTCTACATAACTCACAGTACCACTATTTTATTTTAATTTGTAAAGTCTTAGTATAGTGGTAAACCGAATAAAAGTAAACTACTGTTATAATGCTAACTAAGTCATTATACTTTTTTTTGCAGAACTGAAACTTGTTTATTATTAGTTCTTAGGCCAGTATAATAATTGACTATTAATAGCAATATAAATGTCAGTTTCCAGCTAGAGATATCAACCTTTTAAGGAGGTTCTTTCCCATGTTGTTACTGATTCATTGTATTTAAAATTTTATGGACAGGACTTGTATAGATATAGACTAGTGTTTTATTTATACTTTTTTATAAACCATGAATTATTTTAATATTTAAATTCTAAAGTTTTATTTTTCTTTTCACTTCCCCTTCCTTCCCCTTATAAGATCATTTCCATGTCTTTGTTGGTGATCTCAGTCCAGAAATTACAACTGAAGATATAAAAGCTGCTTTTGCCCCATTTGGAAGAATATCGTAAGTAACAAATGTTAATTAAAAACAGTCCTATGTAATTTGAAAATAATTTTATTGTTAATTTTGGGCATTGATTTTAACACTTGAATATAATACATTACATTGTTTAGAGATCATTCAGGAAGTTAAGAGCCAAAGATTGTTTTCCTATTGGTGGAGAGATCTTTCCACTTAGGCAATTTTGGTACTTTTTCAATTAGCATTAGCTTTTAAGAGAGAAATTTGCCATTGTATGTATTATAGTTTCTTACATAAATGTTTGCTAGCTTGGTGATGATCTTTGGTAAACTTGTGCTGGGACTAAGGAATTTAGACCATTTGGGCACTTCTGTGATACCATGCATTTTGTGTCTAGATAATTTAACAAAAAGAGACCTTAACAATTGAACCTTTTAAAACGCAGTTCCATGTTATTCCTTAGGTATTCCACCCCCACGCCCTTTTTTAACTGTTAACAATAATACTAGTGCCTTATAGTATTTTTGTGGAGCACTGTCTTGCTTGCATTTGTTATTAATCATACATTCTAGGCCCATTGTAACTGTCTCCCTCAAGATAGCGTTCATCATAAAAGAACTTTACTATTTTGGAAGGCATACCATATTGGAATAAGAATAAAAAGTTGCTCAAAATTCTTAGGAATAAATGTTGAATTTAGAAAATAATTTTTTAGGGTTTCTTGTTGCTTTGTTATTGTTTCAGCTAGAAGAGTAGTAAAAAGAAAATGGCTAGCTTGGTTTGAACAAGCAGCAGAGATGAGAAGGTGAGGATACTGGAAAGTAAATGCCAGTGGCATTGGTGATGAATCTTGGGAGTTTTATCCCTTGAAGAGTTGTAGTTCCTTGGTAAGAGAATGACAATGCATTGTGAACAAGGAATGGCCAACTTTGAAGGCATTCACAAAATTAGGGCTTATAAATGGACTCTTCTGGTAGACGACATTTTTGTTGTGAGAGCTGATGAGGACGATAAGTGAGGCTTTAATTTCTATTACTCTGTCTTAGAATTGTAATACTGGTGAACTTGCTTTTAAGAAGATACCTAGACATAGAGGGTTTAGTTTTTGGCCTCTCAAAGTCTCTGTAAATCTCTTTTCAGAATTTTGTGTGTTTTCATTTGGTGCAGAGAATCGTAAATTTCATCCCATTCTCAGTGTGCTCACAGGACCATAAGAGGATTGAGAACCCTGATTTATATCTTTGCTATAGCTTTTTCAGAGAGAACTAGTAAGAGTTGAATGTATTTCAAGGCTGATATTTCCTGAAACTTTAAGAAGAAAAAAATCAGCAGTGTGTACACATTAAGTTAGCTAAAAAGTTTACTAAATGCTTTGATTTGAAGTAACTTTTTGAGAACATGGTACTTTTAGTTTGGGATTAGCCAAAGGTCATTTAATAATTGACCTCCTAATTTTAGGCGTTTCATGACTTTTTAATTGTGGATTAGTAACCACTTTGCAAAATATATTGGTGTCCTGTTTTTAGTCTGCAGATTTTCTGGTTGTCCCATGGCTGTTGACATTCGCACTATTTTTCTTCATAGGACCTTTTTTAAGTTTTAGAATTTTCAGTTAAGATAATATATGAGGGTACTTGGAAAAGTTTAAGGAAAAATAGAATTAAAAGATAAGGGTTGTTTTGCTGCAAATGGTTTTTGAAGTTCTTTTATGATTTTTTTTGTAATAGATGTTTTCCATTAACTTTTGGAAGAGTCCTCATGTGTTTGAGCTTTAGGCTATGCAAAGAGTTAGCTTTCTGACGTTTAAAGGAACCAATTAGTAGCATATCTTTGCTGTTGTTATAGGTGCTGTATTGATAACTGTCTGTTGAAGGGTTCTCATGATTCTCAGATACTTTCTAGAGAGTACCTAAAACTGTGCTTGCTTTACAGAAGCTGTGTAGTAAGTGGCAGTCTATTAAAATATTTAAAAATATGCTTTCCCTAATTCACACAGTTTAAATCCTTCCTGTTTCTTGAGTTTAGAGTAGTCTAGCAAATAGTTGTAGACATATATCAGTTACCAAAATAAATGCATGTACCGTACAGATAACTCAAGTGTTTTTATATATAGAGAAGTGACTTACATTAGTTTTCCCTTTTCACCACCACCTCTTTGTCATTTTGACCCTAAACACTTAGTAAATAATTCCTAAATTGACCTAAACTATGCTTGTGTACCCTAATTAATATAAAATTACATTGCATGGCTTTTTGACTTTTGTTGTACAAGTGCCTGTTTTGTTCAAGTGTCCTGAGAGAACAAGCATTGTGACATACCTGGCTAACTTAAAAGCAAATTGCCTAGGAAGCAAAATTTGAGTCCAATTTTTTGAGGTATGGAGTTTTAGCTGTCATGGCTGGGTTTTTACTCAATCTCAAATAATAGGGCTCTGGTTATTTTGCAGAGTGTCTCTGAAGAATGGACAGAATTGCCCTGGCTAACTACAAGCTACGGTTCACAGTGGATAAATGTTGGCGTGCTTTTTTACTTTCTGACTTTTTAAAATTTTGCTTTTATATCTTGTAGTTTTCAATCAATCTTATATAAATGAATGCTATTAAGAAATTCAGTATAAAATCTTCTCTTGTATAGTTTAAAACTAAAGTGTGTGTCTTAGAATTTTTCTTCAATGATTTAACAGTTCTGAAAATGTCAAGTTCTCAAAATTTACCCTAGTCCAGAAAGGGGGTATAAAATTGATCTGAGAAAATGAAATAATTACTTCAGGGAATATATACCTTTTTAAATCTTTTAGTTTTCAGTTTTCTATTTTAAATTTTTAATGGTTAGGTGGAATACTCATGATATCCAATAGCAAATTATAAATTGCATGGTTAAAGAAAGCCATTCATTTAATGTGACTATGAACCTTACAAGTGATAAGTAATTCATGTGAATAGCTGCTTTCACCATGCTTCACATTTAAGTTTAAAAACCCTTTCGAAGTAGGAGGCCCTTTCTGTACAGCATATATATATGTGTGTATATATATATATATATTTTTTAAAAGTTACTGAGATTTGCATGTTTATAAAATTAAGCCTCATTTGCTAATAAATGATAAGTTTTATAGAATAAATGATGAATTTTCATTAAAGGTTCACTTTAATGAAGGTGAAAGAACATGAAAATGAGTTGTATGAAATTGTTTTATATCCAGAGGACTGTTTACAAGCCTGAATCCACTTCTCATGGTTTCTGTTTTCAGAGACGCCCGAGTGGTAAAGGACATGGCTACAGGAAAATCGAAGGGATATGGCTTTGTCTCCTTTTTCAACAAATGGGTGAGCTCAGTCAAAAGTGCCTGTGCAGTGCTTGAAGAGGAAAGAGTGGAAACAGTTGGCCTAATTATTCATCTTCCTTTCATCTGCTGTTGTTCATTTCTCTGAAAATTAGCATGCTTCTTAGAGGGTTCTTATTTGGTTATTTACTCAATATTTGCTTATTAGCACCTGATATATACCGGTACTGATTTTCACACTGTCGATAATAGAAATGCTTAAATTGTCAGCCAGCCAAAGGTAGATGTTGAAAATCTCATGTGTGGATGTAATTCATTATCTCCATTTGTATTTCCATGTTAATTTAAAAGTAGGTGATAAATGCTCCAATAGATGGGAACTTCTGCATGTTTTTAATTTCTCATTTTCTCCTCTCATTTGTGAACCCTCACGAAAATCAGTTTGCATGGGCTTGAAATTTCTGGTTCTCATAGAAAAAAGAAAGAATAGTACAGTACTAATTATGGAAAGGTTTCTACCAAGTATTGTTAGATAAAAAGTTAATTTGTGTCAAAAGGAAAAGAGACCGATTTAGTGAGAGGGGTGTATGTGTGATTTCCCTGAAGGGATAAACAAGAAATCTGTGATAGAATTTCCTGTTTGGTGGTAGGTTATCAGAACTAAACAGATAGAGGATAGGCTAAGAAGCTTCTCAGTATATTATACTTTTTGAAAAATGTTTATTTTTATTTAAATGTAAGAGCAACAAAGAGAGTGAGAGACCTTCCATCCATTGGTTTTCTCTCCAAATGCCCTCAACAACCAAGGCTAGGCTAGGCCAAATACAGAGCCAGGAGCTCTACCTGGATCTCCCAAGTGGGTAGCAGGGACTCAAATTCTTGGCTATTACCTGCTCACACCCCTCCTGTGCATTAACAGGAATCTGGACTTGAAGCGTGGGCAAGACTCAAACCCAAGCACTTCCATATGGGATGCAGGTGTTCGAAGCAGCAGCTTAACCCACCAGGTCACATTGCCGGCTCCTGTATTGTACTTTTTGGTGTTTGAACCTTGTAAATGTATTGCCACTTCAAATAATAAAGAACTTTGAACATTTTTAGTATGCTAACTGAATGTTCAAAATAGTTAAATATAGCAGAACCACACTTTCAAACACATAGATAGGCATGCTTGGTGGGAGAATTTATATGATTAGTCTTGGAATATTCCCCAGGGCCTCATTAACCTTGGGTTTTACTGTGTTTTTTTTTTTTTTTTTTTAATATTTATTTATTTATTTGAAAGGCAGAGTTACAGAGAGGCAAAGAGAGAGAGAGAGGTCTTCCATCCACTGTTTCACTCCCCAAATGGCCGCAATGGCTAGAGCTGCACTGATCCAAAGCCAGGAACCAGGAGCTTGTCCCGGGTCTCCCACGCGGGTGCAGGAGCCCAAAGACGGGCCATCTTCTACTGATTTCCCAGGCTGTAACAGAGAGCTGGATCCGAAGTGGAGCAGCCAGGACTCAAACCAGTGCCCATATGGGATGCTGGCACTGCAGGTGGTGGCTTTACCTGCTACACCACAGTGCCAGCCTTGGTTTTATTGTTTTACTTTTATATTACAACTATTGGCTGCCAATGATATGTATAGAAACACTACCTTATATGTTAGACTGCTTTAGAACAAGCCTTTAAAAGTTTTTTAATAGTGTGAAATATATTTTTGAAAATCTTATCTTTAGTAAATGGAATATTTGAAGTAAATAACTCCAGGTCAAATTTATGAACATCATTTATAATGATATACTATGCTATAGTGGTTCCTTCTGGATTCTTTTTCTGTTAATACATCTGTTTCCCGCTATGCCAAATAGTGTCAAACTGCCATGATTTTTCTAGTTCCTGTGTCTACTTGCATTGTAGTACTATCTGATTATTCCTAACTGAACTTTGACTACCCAGATATTTGTTGAAATTGCTTGTAATTATTTGCCCAAAATTTACTGTCCACATCAATAATTTGCTCTAAAATGTTTTCATACTTCTTTTCATACTTCACAGATCTAGGCAAGAGAATATAAGTACATAGCTGTATGTTAGCTGTTCTCATAGTATATCTTATGATCAGCTCATTTAAATAAGTTATGCCGTGTAGTCTTACATTCTCTACATGAAGTGAAAACATCAAATAAAGTAGAAAACTCTATGAAGAAAGAAGTCTAAGAAATTGGAGAGGGACTGGCGCTGTGGCGCAGCAGGTTAAAGCCCCAGCCTAAAGTGCCAGCATCCCCTATGAGCACCAGTTCTAATCCCCAGCTGCTCCTCTTCCCATCTCTGCTATGGCCTGGGAAAGCAGTAGAAGATGGCCCAGGTCTTGGGCTCTTGTACCCACTTGGGAGACCTGGAAGAAGCTCCTGGTTCCTGGCTTTGGGTTGGCACAGCTCCTGCCGTTGTAGCCATTTGGGGAGTGAACCAGCGGATGGAAGACCTCTCTCTCTCTCTCTCTCTCTCTCTCTCTCTCTCTACCTCTCTGTAATTCTTTCAAATAAATAAATCTTTTAAAAAAATAAAAAGAAATTGGGAAAACTCACATATTAGAAGGAAGTTGGAAGCAGTTAAAGTATCACAAGATGGTACATGTACCATCTACCAGTTAGGAGATTCTACTTTTCTGAGATATGAAAATGAAAATTATGATAGTGTGGTTGGATCTGCTCTACTGTTAAACATATTGTAATATTTGGGAAAGGAGAAAAATACTCTGTACAATGGGTTTATAACCACAATTAGTATGTGTTCCTTAGAGGATTGATTCATAGGTTTTCAGAATGTTTTTAGTGCTGTTTACATAGTAGGTTGGTGGTTGTAAGTGGACTAGGAACCCCCTTTTCCATTTAAGATTATGGAATAGGTGCTGGTGTTGTGGTGTGGCAGGTGGGGACACTGCCTGCAATGCCGGTGTCCCATATGGACACCAGTTTGAGTCTTGGTTGCTCCACTATCAATCCTGCTCCCTAATGGTGGGGCCAAGAAAGCAAAGGATGATGGCCCAAATCTTTGGCTCCCTACCACCTGTGTCGGAGACCCAGAAGAAGCTCCTGGCTTCAGCCTGGCCCAACCTTGGCTGTTGTGGCCATCTGGAGAGTGAACCAGTGAATGGAAGAGCTCTGTCTCTTTCTCTCCCTCTCTGTCTGTAACTGTAACCTTTCAAAATAAATATATATATTTTTTAAAATTATGGAATATAGGCTTCTGCTATATAAAAATCACTATTGAGTGCATATTTATTAGGAATTAGAGTCAGATGATCTTCATTAAATGTCTCACGCATATCTCAAATTTAACATCTCTTAAATAGAGTTTTTTTCTTTATTCCTCAAACCTGTTGCCCTCTTCTCTCCTAATCTTTCTCTCCATTTCAGTAAATGCTAGTACACTGTCCTTCCAATTTTCCCAAGCAGGAACCCAAGAGTTTTATCTTTGATGGGTCCCATTTTCTTTGCTGTGCCCTCCTCCCAGCCTGAGACCCCAGTTCTGTAGGGTGTTATTTTAGGTTCCATGTGCTATTGCACTGCTCCTGACTGGTAGCATGTTCTTTATCTGGAATATTGCATCAATCTCATGAAGTATCTTTTCTTTTCACTGCCCATATTCCTAAGCCATTCTCTTCCTAGCATTAGGAACAGTCTCCTTAAGACATGAATTAGATTGTAACAATCCTTACTTGAAATCTTTCCATGCCAGAGAAAATCTGTCCAGTCCGTTCTATGGCACTCTTCCTTTTTACTCTCTGGATTCCACTAAAACTAGTCTTCTTTCACATTCTTCTTTCAGATGCATTCCAAACTCTTTCTTGTCTTAACACACTTGGCAATGCTTTTCCATCTTCTGGGGCTTTCTTTCCCATCATTTTGGCTTGGCTAGCTTCTACTCCTCCCAGTCTCAGCTTGACTTCATTCCAAAGAGGACTTCCCTAACCATGCTGTCCAAGTCATTCCCCATGCCCATATCCTCTATCGTAGCATTCCTTTTCAGTCGTGGTACTGACAACAATTTGTAATTATTTTGTTTGTTGGCCAAGAAGAACATGAGATCCATGCAAGAATATAAAAGGACATGTGTGCTTGTTTACCTATATATCTCTCCCTCTTAACCTGGTGCCCAGAAACTAATAACGGCCCCGTGTTTATTTGTTGAATGAATGAAAAACCAACAGCAGTCATAAGTAACCTTGTTGGGTTGTGTAAAATAACATTTTCTTTCATAATAGTCTGAGTTGTTGTATCAAGTTTTTGTTTTGTTTTTTTAAGATTTATTTATCTATTTGAAAGTTAGAGTTACACAGAGAAAGAAGGAAAGGCATAGAGGGAGGTCTGCTATTCACTGGTTCACTCCCCAATTGGCTGCCATGGGGCCGGCACCGTGGCTCACTAGGCTAATCCTCCACCTGCGGCGCCAGCACCCTGGGTTCTAGTCCTGGCTGGGGCACCGGATTCTGTCCCGGTTGCTCCTCTTCCAGTCCAGCTCTCTGCTATGGCCCGGGAAGGCAGTGGAGGATGGCCCAAGTGCTTGGGCCCTGCACCTGCATGGGAGACCAGGAGGAAGCACCTGGCTCCTGGCTTCGGATTGGCGCAGCGCGCCGGCCGTAGTGGCCCTTTAGGGGGTGAACCAACAGAAGGAAGACCTTTTTCTCTGTCTTTCTCTCTCGCTGTCTAACTCTGCCTGTTTAAAAAAAAAAAAAAATTGGCTGCGATGGTTGGAGCTGTGCCGATCCGAAGCCAGGAGCCAGGAGCCTCTTCCGGGTCTCCCACGTGGGTTTAGGGGCCCAAGGACTTGAACCGGTGCCCATATGGGATGCCGGCACTTTAGGTGGCAGCTTTACCTGCTACGCACAGCACCAGCCCCAACTTTTTTTTTTTTTTTTTTTGGAAAGATTTTTCGAGTTAGAGTTACAGACAGAGAGAGGGAGAGACAGAGAGAAAGGTCTTCCATCCACTCTCTCACTCCCTATATGGCTGCAATGGCTGGAGCTGAGCTGATCTGAAGCCAGGAGCCAGGAGTTTCTTCCAGGTCTCCCTTGCATGTGCGGAGGGTCCAAGCACTAAGGGTATCCTCCATTGCTTTCCCAGGCCATAGCAGAGAGCTGGATCAGAAGAGGAGTAGCCAGGACACGAACCAGTGCCCATATAGGATTCCAGTGCCGCAGACATAGGCTTAGCCCACTATACCACAGCACCAGCCCTGTTGTATGAACTTTATGAAAGCTACCTCATCAGGACTTTTGGGCTTAGGACTTTCAGATGATTGACATTCCCAGTGTCTGATATCCAAATAAAATAAAGATGTTTTCATACAGCTGTTAAGTCACTGCTTGAGATTCCCACATCCCGTATCAAGTGGCTGGTTCAGGTCCCAGCTTCCCAGCTTCTGATGCACTCTACTGCTGATGCGCATCCTGGGAGGCAACAGTGATGGCTCAAATGCCTGGGTCCCTGCCACCCACATGGGAGACCCGGATTGAGGTCTAGGCTTCAGGTTGTAGCCTGTCAGGGCCCTGGCTGTGGCGGGCATTTGAAAGGAGTGTAGCAGTGGGTGGAAGATTCTCCCCATCTGTCTCTTGTTTCTTCAGATGAAATGAAAATAAATGAACAAAAAGGATTTTTGAAAAGGAAAGATACGTAGCATCATTGCATTTTAGGAAGGCTATCTTCTGTTGTCTATTCCATACAGCATTTTTACTTAAAAATCTTATGTAAAGTGCCAGCTTGTTGCTACTGCTAACAGTTGTCCTAACATCAACTAATGGTGGCTTCTTTGTCCTTTCTCATGTGCGGAACAGGATGCTGAAAACGCCATTCAGCAGATGGGTGGCCAGTGGCTTGGTGGAAGACAAATCAGAACTAACTGGGCAACCCGAAAGCCTCCAGCTCCAAAGAGTACATATGAGTGTAGGTGTATTGGAGAAGAAAAGGAAATGTGGAATTTTGGAGAAAAATACACTAGATTTTAAATGTTAGAGCTGTTCCCGGAGACTTATTGCAGAAATAGATGAGAAGCAAATCAAGACTACTGTTCAAAAATGTACTTAGTTTTCATTTTTGTAATTATAAATAATAAGTTATATTATTTCTAATGTCAAGTCTCCTATTAAGTAGAGAGTACTGGGTGATGTTTTAGACATTCTTGGGGGAGGTTTTATCCTGAACTCAAATGTAGTATGTATTATGTAAACATTTTGGTCAAGGTAAATGTTACCATTTACAGTGGTATAGTCAATATTGCTTTTCTTTTTTTGGACATTTTATTTCATGTATTAAAAATAGAAAACTTTTTCTTTCCTCAGCAAACACCAAACAGTTATCATATGATGAGGTTGTAAACCAATCTAGTCCAAGCAATTGTACTGTGTACTGCGGAGGTGTTACTTCGGGGCTAACAGGTATGGGAGCTTTACCTGTGTGGCATCTTGAAATTAATTTATAAATGGAGAAATTTAATATTTGTAGTATCTTTGTGTAATGTGGTTTCTTTTGTTTTTCTTTTTGTCCCAACAGAACAACTAATGCGTCAGACTTTTTCACCATTTGGACAAATAATGGAAATTCGAGTCTTTCCAGATAAAGGATATTCATTTGTTCGGTAGGGGTGGTTTTTTTGTTTCTAAAACATTTTGCCTCTAAATAACTTTGGAATATTTAGCTTCATGGTTTTCTTTCTTTTCATTCTTTCTTTCTTTTTTTTTTTTTTTTTTTTTTTAGATTGATTTATTTATTTGAAAGGCAGAGTTACAGAGAGGTAGAGACAGAGAGGTCTTCCATTCACTGGTTCACTGCCCGAATGGCCACAATGGGTGGAGCTGCACTGATCCAAGCCAAGAGCCTGGAGCTTCTTTCCGGTCTCCCACGTGGGTGCAGGGGCCCAAGGACTTGAGCGATCGGAAATGGAACAGCCAGGACCCGAACCGGCACCCATATGGGATGCCAGCGCCGCAGGCAGCAGCTTTCTGCACTACACCACAGTGGTGGCCCCTGCCCCCACCTCCTTTTTTTTTTTTTCTCCATTACTCCCTCCTTTGAACATAAGACCAGTGAAAGGCATCCTCCATTAAAACAAGTTTCTCTAGAACTACAAGATCTTTGGAAAAAATAGCAAAGGAAATCTGACATTTTTATTGATTATATGCAAACTGCTTGTTTTACTTCAGGCTCACCTTGATTTATAAAAATACATTTTATTTTCATAAATACTCTTAATACTGTTTTCAACAGGTTCAACTCCCATGAAAGTGCGGCACATGCGATTGTTTCTGTTAATGGAACCACCATCGAAGGCCATGTCGTGAAATGCTACTGGGGCAAAGAAACTCTTGACATGATCAATCCTGTGCAACAGGTGAGGGCCTTCAGCTCTGGGAGGTGTCGTGGGTTTGATAGCGAGGTGATTTTTAAATGAGGTTTATTGATAATCCTTATTTACATTTCTAGTTCAAGTGAGAGCATGTGAGGGCTCTTCCTCCATGCACTGTAGCTCCGGAGTGGTGTTCATGGACTACAGTGGTAATGTGAGGAGTGTGACTGCCTCAGCTGATTCATGCTCACACAATGAATTTTAAAATGCTCCGACAAACCTAACGGATTATTACATTTTTTTTTTTATACTTGGTAGATTTATTCATGTACTATTTGGAGAACTCAGAAGAATGTTTGACTCAACTGAAACAAAAATGAAGATATAAATACATATAGAGGGTCCTGGCATTTTCTTCCAGATGTAGCTGCCTTTTGTTTTCCAGGCAGCTGTGGTGGTTCCAACTTGGTCCCAAAAAGCTTTTATTAAGGATTTGTAAATAGAACACAGAGATGGGCGTAAGAAAATCCTAATTTACAGGTTTAATTTAACCTGAATATAGGACTCAGTAATCTTCATAAGTAGTATACCAGACACTTAAACATTATACTAAGTTTAATATCTTACTAAGGCATTACCTGCTACTTTACAAAGACTGTGCCATTCAGAGCATCACCATAGTGTTAGTAGAAGTATTGCCTCACTTTATTTTTTCCCGCAGTCACTTGCTAAACTCCTGTTTATCCTGTCATTTTAATTATAATTGTGCCCTATGTGTTTTGGCTAAGTATTAGTGATGTATTAGGACTGATTGTAAATACAGATAACTTAAATTAATACTAAATGATCTATTGTAATTTTACTTAATAGCAGAATCAAATTGGATATCCACAAGCTTATGGCCAGTGGGGCCAGTGGTATGGAAATGCACAACAGATTGGTCAGTACATGCCTAACGGCTGGCAAGTACCTGCATATGGAATGTACGGCCAGGCCTGGAACCAGCAGGGGTTTAAGTAAGCACGTTTGATCTTTTCTTTTACTAACCTTTGAAGACGTCAAAGGAAATTTTATAGTTTTAAATATTTCTCTAAAAATTTACCTAGAAATATGTTGTTTTGAATTGAACCAGTCATAAATTTAGATAATGGATAAGCTAATTTTTTATAAGAAAAGCAGTTTAGTAATTGTTAAGCTTTTTGTGTGACTAATGGTGACTTAGCCATGCTTAGGTGCTTCTATTAATGCTAGTTTTATTATGCTTCATTTTTTCTTTGCAGAAGGATTTATTTGTATACTTTTTTTTGACAGGCAGAGTGGACAGTGAGAGAGAGAGACAGAGAGAAAGGTCTTCCTTTTGCCGTTGGTTCACCCTCCAATGGCCGCCGCGGTAGGCGCGCTGCGGCCGGTGCACCGCGCTGATCCGATGGCAGGAGCCAGGTGCTTCTCCTGGTCTCCCATGGGGTGCAGGGCCCAAGGACTTGGGCCATCCTCCACTGCACTCCCTGGCCAGAACAGAGAGCTGGCCTGGAAGAGGGGCAACCGGGACAGGATCGGTGCCCCGACCGGGACTAGAACCCGGTGTGCCAGCGCCACAAGGCGGAGGATTAGCCTAGTGAGCCGCGGCGCCAGCCTATTTGTATACTATTAACATATCAAGATTCCTTATATTCCTGGCATTATACCATTTCTGATTTCTTAAAAAATATTTGTCTATTTGAAAGGCGGAGTTACAGAGGTAGAAGCAGAGAAAGAGAGAGAGAGATATCTTCCATCTGCTGGTCCACTCCCCAAATGGACACAGTAGCGAGAGATGGGCCCATTCGAAGCCAGGAACCAGGAGCTTCCTCCGGGTCTCCCACATGGGTGCAGGGGCCCAAGCAATTGGGCCCTCTTCTGCTTTCCCAGGCCACAACAGAGAGCTGGATCAGAAGTGGAGCAGCTGGGACTCGAACAAGCGCCAATATGGGATGCCAGCACTGTAGGCAGTAGCTTTACCCACTACACCACTGTGCCGAACCCCATTGTTTATTTTATTTGAAGGAGTTACAAAGAGAGATCTTCCATCCTCTGGTTCATTCCCCAAATGACCACAATGGCCCAAGCTGGGCCAGGCCAAAGCCAGGAGCCAGGAGCTTATTCCAGGCCCCCACAAGCTCTGAGGCCATCCTCTGCTGCTTTCTTAGGTACATTAGCAGGGAGCTGGATCAGAAGTGGAGCAGCCACAACTTGAACCAGTGCCCATATTTGATGTTGGTGTCATGGGTGACAGCCTTACTCGCTGTGCCACAGTGCCAGCTCCTTTTTCTTTCTTTCTTTTTTTTTTTTTTAAGATTTTATGCCTTTTTTTTGTTTAAATTTCTGATGGGGGAAACTGAAAATAAAAATACTTTTCAGTTTTAAAAACAATCTTGTGTTTGTAATGTTGAGAAAATATATGAGCTTACATATACTTATTTCTTTGAGTAAAATAAAAGTTAGCTCTGTGCCAGATGATCAAATTTTTTTCAGGTAGTAGCTGGGTGAATGTACATACAACCCAGGTAGAGATGAGAGATAGGTGTTTCTGAATTCAAAGGGAATAAATATATGTGTGTGTTTTTGTTGTTGTTGTTATAATTTATTTAAAGATTTATTTATTTATTTGAAAGTCAGAGTTACACAGAGAAGGAAAGACAGAGAGAGAGGTCTTCCATCCATTGGTTCACTCCCCAGTTGGCCACAATGGCTGGAGCTGCACCAATCCAAAGCCAGGAGCCAGGAGCTTCCTCTGGGTCTCCCACACAGCTGCAGGGGCCCAAGGACCTGGGCCATCTTCTACTGCTTTCCCAGGCCATAGCAGAGAGCTGGATCAGAAGTGGAGCAGCCAGGACTCGAAGCAGTGCCCATATAGGATGCCAGCACTGCAGGCGGTGGCTTTACCTGCTACACCACAGTGCCGGCCCCAGAGTAAATATATGTTAAGAGTATCTTTTTTTTTTTTAAGACTTTGGATTTTTTTAGTTTTTATTTTTAGTTTTAAGATTGATTTATGGGCCGGCGCTGTGGCTCAATAGGCTAATCCTCCGCCTTGCGGCGCCGGCACACCAGGTTCTAGTCCCGGTCGGGGCGCCGGATTCTGTCCCGGTTGCCCCTCTTCCAGGCCAGCTCTCTGCTGTGGCCTGGGAGTGCAGTGGAGGATGGCCCAAGTCCTTGGGCCCTGCACCCCATGGGAGACCAGGAGAAGCACCTGGCTCCTGCCATCGGCTCAGTACAGCGCACCGGCTGCGGCAGCCATTGGAGGGTGAACCAACGGCAAAGGAAGACCTTTCTCTCTGTCTCTCTCTCTCTCTCTCACTGTCCACTCTGACTGTTAAAAATATAAAAAAATAAAAAACATTGATTTATTTGAAAGGCAGAGTTACGGAGAGAGAGGAAGAGATTCCATCGGCTGGTTCACTCCCCAAATGGCTGCAATGGCCGGAAATGGGCCATTCTGAAGCCAGGAGCCAGGAGATTCTTCCACGTTTCCCACTCTGGTGAAGAGGCGCAAGTACTTGGGCCATCTTCCATTGCTTTCTTAGATGCATTTAGCAGTGAGCTGAATCAGAATTGGAGCAGGCAGGTCTTGAGCCACCCATAGCGGGTGCTGGCATCACAGGTGGTGGCTTTACCCATTCCACCACAGCACTGGCCCCAAGGGTATTTTTTTTTTTTTAGCTGTAATTTCTAACAAAATGAAACTGCCTACACTAGACTATGAGGATACTTGCTTTTACAAGGAGAAACTTCCACTTTTACCCTTGGTTTGCGTAACATGGCATTTACTGTTGTGTTGGGATTTTTTTAAAGTAGGTTTCCCCTTTCCCAGTGCATTGCTGTTGCATTACATGGTTTTAATCAGTGCGTTCCCCTTCCCCTCTGCTTCTTTCCTTCACATTCTCCCCCAGCCAGACGCAGTCTTCCGCACCGTGGATGGGGCCAAACTACGGCGTGCAGCCGCCTCCTGGCCAGAACGGCAGCATGCTACCGAGCCAGCCTGCAGGCTACCGAGTGGCTGGGTATGAAACCCAGTGAAAGAGGACTCCAGAAGCTAAAGCCAGTGGCTTGAGGCTACAGGGAGCATAGTAAAGCCGTTGTTTACTTAAAGATTTATCAAATCAGTCAGTGCAAATGTCAGATACAGTGTATTTATTTAAAAGATTCATTTTTTAATCATGAAATTACTTATCATCCACATTGTTTTAAAAAAGAAACAAGATGCTGGATGTCTGCCAATTTTTGCCTTCATGACCTTTTTTGATAAAGTTTCTCAGATCCTTGTTTCAAATACAATTGCAGGGATTGCTGCCACTTTTGAAAAATTAAGAGGCAGAAAATTGCACAATGTTGAACTTTTCTCCGCTAAAGTAGTGTGCAGTTCTAGTTTGCATTCCTAATATGATTTAAAACATGTAATATAAAGATGTAAAAAAAAAAAAAAGAAAGAAAAACCAAAACTGTGCAAAGTCTAGAAGTTCTTTGTAATCTTCAGCTTGTGCACAATTCTGTTTTAGGTTAAAAAAAAAAGTATTGTTTGAGCTATCCCATTTCCACTGTTATCTCCTTGGGGTTTTTAAATATAAATTATTAGTTTACATCATTTTTGTATTTACATTTTTTTCACAAATTTGTCTTGCCTTATTAAAGTTCTGTAAAATATACTGAGACAGAAAAAAATGATGTTCACTTCGATTGAATACTTTTCTCAGATGGATTGACAATTGCATTCATCTTGTGTTTTATATGAGAAGGTGCCTCAAGAATTCCCTGTTGGATTTGTTTAAAAGGATTTTTATCTTCTGTGATAAACTTTGCTGTGTACCCGGAACTATAAAAACAAAAAAATCTCTGAAATGTGATAAGTTCTCGCGCCATGTTAATTTCATGTGTCAACTTCAACATTTATATGTATTGTTTTATTATGTAAAATGTTTTAGCAAGTTTATATTTTGCACAGTTAGCAAACTTTGTATGTCATTTCCTTCTTAAAGGCATCATGCCGAGTTGACATGAGATTTATAAGGTTTTCAGCTGTTTGCATGTGAATATCAAATACATACTTTGGTAGTCTTTGAATGCAAAGTCATCTGCTCTTGTTTTTCAAGAATTTTGAGACACAAAATTCTATGTAAATGAAATGTGTTAATTTGCCATTTTCTAGTTAGATTTACTTAAAAAGAGTAAATCAACTTAATTTTAATATGTACAGATGATAGCTGTGAAACCGTAGAATATCCTTAGGTCAGGCTTGGGGTTCACTGTGAACTCTAAAATTAGCCTGGAGGACCAGCCAGGCAAAGCATTTTTTAGATGTTCAGAGGCCAAAAGATTTTAAAACACACACACACACACACAAAGGAAAAAAAAAAAAAAAAAAACAACACAGACCTTAAAATCCTACCTCCTTAAACAGCCTTCAAAGAAGAGAATCCTCAGTGCAATCATTATTTTGATGATTTTGGTACCTGTTTTTCTGGAGTTCCTAATTTTGTGCTTTGTCTGGGGTTAATTTTTTTTTTTTTTTTTTTTTTTTTTGGCTGCTTCAAGCATTAAGAGGTTTAACCTCTGATGGCGTTGTTCTAGTTTTGAAATTTCTAGTACATTTCAGAGTTTGTTAGAAGAGTTGTGGGAGATTTCCTTTGGTTTGGTTTTCAGTGAAGGTCACAAGCCTCCTTCCTTGACTCACAGAGAGGAAGGGTCTGGGGGTCCATATTTGAATATTTGGTGGCTTTGAAGACTTTCACTGAGCTCCCAGCATTTGATTTAGGAAGAGAAAAGGCCTGTGGAATTTTCCGTTTACGGGCCTGAATCTTGCAGGGGGGAGCACCTGACTACACTGGTCTCTAAGCCAACACCTGTAAACTAGAGCCCGGGGAGGCAGCTCCTAGTCTGTAGTTCTCTGGAGCTCAATTCTATGCAGTTGTGCTGATGTTTCATTAAGTCACTGTGTATTTTTAAGTATTGATGCATTACACAGTTGTTTTATGGAAGATGAGTACATTTTTTACGTACTTGGAGATAGTATTTCCTTGTTAACTTCTACACATCAGGGCATGCAGCCAAAAGCAGCTGAAATTAAATACTCAGAAAAATCAGGAAGCTGTCTTTTAAATGCTTCTAGCTCATGTTTCCATTTTAGGACCCTTACTATTTTTCTCTTTAAAAAAAAAAAAACAGTTATTTCCTGTACATCTCATGGACTGCAGGGTAAATTATTTGGTAGAAATAACTAATCAGAACAAAAGTGTAGCTTTTCCTTCATTTGGACTGTCTCAAATAGTAACAGTTTTTATTAGCCGGTGTATTTTCAGATTGCACAAATCTTAACATGTACATTGACTTCTCTTTGAGAAGAAAGTAGTAGTAGTCATGATGAGAAGGTTACTACTGAACAAACTCACACTGCTGACTGGTGGAAATCTTAGTGTTAAAAGATTTTTCAGTCTGAAAGTCATACTGGTGTTAATAATCAGGTAAGAGAATCAGAGTTTCATTCTCGGCAATATGCGTTCAGATTTTACTTTCTGGTACTGTAAAGAACTTGAAGTAATTCCCACTTAATGGGTTATTAATCCAGTATTCTTTACCCTGTTTGGATATTAAAGTTCCTTTATGTTTTCTATAACCTGTGGGATCTTCTTGCAGTGATTATTGTGTGTGAGAATTTTTTGTCTAGTTATATTGTTATATTCACTCAGATATTTGTTAATATTTTTCTTATTCCAGAAACCGTGGGTTGCCTTGGTTTACTGTTTAATACTACAAAGAATTGGCACTCTGAAGACTTTTCCAGTTATGAACCCATGGTCTCATTTTTCTTGTTCAGAATGAGATATACAGTCGGTTTTGTCCATGTTCCTTTGATTTGTGTGGTAAGAGTTCTGTTCCATTTGAAAAGGCAGTTGGTAAGGACGAGTTTGCACCTACAGTGCAAGTTAGATATAGGAAGGGCTGTAGGGTGCTCCTGAGAGTACAGTTGAACTAGAAAAGCAAAATGTGATTATAAGAAATAAAACAACAAACGTTTTTAATGAGAGAGTCATGATTTCCAAAAACAGTTTCTTTGTAGGGGATTATTACCTTTTATTGCAATCACTGCATTTTGACTGTTATGTGTAGAATTTGAAGAACATACCTCCAAAACCATGGATTTTAATTTAGGAGCCTTAATAAAATGTCTGAGTGTGTCTTAGTTGAATAGGATATCTTCCTCTGGAGACTGATCCATATGGATATATGGTAAGGAACGAACCAACCATGACACCTGCAAGTGTCAGCAGTAGCATACCTTGAGTATCCTTATTACAGATTTCTGCTTTATTCAGTTTTCTGTAGCACTGGCTTCAGAAATGAGATTTTTCTCATGATTGACATACTAATTACACTATGGCCTTTAAAGTTGGAGGCTAGTATTCTGGTAATGATTCGACTGTACAAGGGGCGGGGGAGTAAACTTTTTACTAGGTTATGGCATATAGAAAACAAAGATTGAGCACACTTTTGCATTCTGGATAAATGAGATCCCAAACTCCTTACCTTTGTTCAGCTCTAGAATACCAATTGCCAGAGTGATAGCCACCAGACAGGTTGTGGGAAGATCTCTGGATGAAAAAACTAAACAACTCCTGGGAGAAAAAGAATATAGGCACTGACATTTGAGGAAACCAACTGGCCACCCATCCCCTGAACTGCTTTAAAAAAAAAAAAAAAAAAAGATTTATTTATTTGAGAGGCAGAGTTACAGACAGGGAGAGACAAGAGAGAGAGGTCTTCCATCCACTGGTTCACTCCCCAAATGGCTGCAACTGCTGTCTGGGCCAGTCTGGAGCCAGGAGCTTCTTCCAGGTCTCCCATGTGGGTGCAGGGGCCCAAACACTTGGGCCATCCTCTGCTACTTTCCCAGTGCATTAGCAGGGAACTGGACCGGAAGTTGAGCAGCCAGGACTCGAACCAGTGCCCATATGGGATGCTGGCCCTGCAGATGGCAGCTTTACCAGCAATGCTACAGCACTGGCCTACAACTATCTCTTTAACAGTTCCAGACATTCTAGACAGTTCCAGTATTCTAGACAGTAGTTACTGATAGGAATAAAAATTAAAATCCCTACTCTTACAGAATTTATCAGTGGTAAAAAGCTTATTTATGCTTTTTTTTTTTTTTACTAAAATCTTCACAGTGGCCTCATTGCCAAATTTTGCTTTCTAAGTTTTATTTGTAGGTTAATTTTCTAGAGCTGTATTAATGAAAAGGAATACTTAAGTGTTTTGGATCTACTATTTTTTTAAGCTTGTTGATTGGTTTTTGAAGCTTTTGTTTTAATATTTATTTACTTATTTGAAAGGCAGAAAGAAAGAGA